>NC_141025.1:53860000-54220000 GCF_052040795.2 Danio rerio | reverse complement strand
TTATACCGATAAAGTAGTTTAGCTGTTTCATTTAATTTTTACATTTCTGTTTTTTATTTTTCACAAATTTTGTTTGCTAATTGATAAAAAAACACCTTCTTTGATGAGTTTTTATCATTTTTAAGGCTTGTCTGTCTCAATTCGAGCTATAAGTCCTATAAAAACTCTTCAGAAATATAATATAGGCCACAAGAATGGCTTCTAGCAAATGATATCTGCATACTCAACATAATAGTGAAAGGTTTAGAAAGAAAAATGGAAAGGCTCATTGAAAAGTGGAATAAAAGCAGTTTGAATTGGGGCAAAAAGCCTCTAAAGGGAAATCCAACCTGCAGAAAAAGGGGATCCCGGTCCTTTTTTCAAGGTGTGCATGACTGCTTTGCCATGCAAATGCATTCAAAGTCGCTCTAATACCGTGCAGTTATTGTAGAGCAAATGAGCAAAGGCTTTACATTTGAGAGAACAGCACCTCCAATCGCATGATGCAATATCCGTGTGTGGGTGTGTTACAAATAGGTTATTTCGGCTTTAATATATTTATTTATTTATATATATATTTCGCTACACAGCTGGAAGAATAGCGGAATTAGCTCAGCACTAGAAGCAGTCTGTTATTTGCTAACAAGACGATTAACATAAAAAGGCAATGGTAAATGTTATTTTCCAGCGCCACACGACAACGGAGACTCAGTAATCATATTATTATTTGTATTTATGTCGTGATTAACCAGACATAATGCTGGTACAGGCTGCGTGTCTTACAATGCCTCGGTTTTGCCACACTTCTAAAAAAAATGTTTCAGCAGCATTTAGGGAAATAAAGTATCGCTGTGGGATGCGATCAGTAGAGGATGACGGATTAAAGAGTGGAAGAATGAGAGCAAAATACATGAACATACAAGTCGACACACACACACACACACACACACTCTCACACAAGAGGAGAAAGTGTTGCTCCCTCCACATGAAGCCACACATGTATATACACACGCAGAGATAGAGAAGTGTGACTCCAAGCGTTTTGCTAATAACATGCAGAAACCAGAAGCTCCTCAGTAGAACAGATGAGAAAAGAAAGAGCCTTTCTTTCCTCAGAGAGGCCACACACACACATACACACACCATCAACACACCAGAGACGAAGACTGAAAGAAGAGCTGCAACACAAGCACACACTACAGTAAACATTCACAATATCAGTGTCATATAGGGCCAGAAAGAATCTGTGAATCTGTGGACTTACTTTGCTATTTTGGTGTAGAATTTTGTAAAAAAGAAAAATAAATAAATAAATAAATAAATAAATAAATAAATAAATAAATAAATAAATAAATAAATAAATAAATAAATAAATAATATATAAAAAAAACTAATGTAAATAAATAAATCTTTTGAGATCACAGTAACTAAAAACTTTAACACATTAAATAAAACAGGAACTCTATAATTTATGTCGATTACTTTACAATTAAAAATAAATGGTATGTGAAAAGACTAAAATAGTTGCTAGAAACCTTCAGCATACATGTAGTCATGAGACTGGAGAGAGAAAAAAATCACAAGACATTGCAAAAAATAATTCAAGAAATTATCTTATTGCTTTCAAATTCAAACATATACTCAGGAGATGTGTGGCTTTTGACCTTTTACTTGTCTGTATTGCGCCAAATCCCATATATTTGTTCATGAAATTATAAATAATAATACAGCCCAAAGTGTCTTCCTTCCAAAGATACATGAACTGTGAATGTAGACCAAATTATTCAGCAACTGTTAACGTTTTAGGTCCAATCCCAATTCTACCTCTTAGCCATTCCCTCTACCCCTAGCCATCGTTTTACGCATACCTGTGAAGTGGTAGTGGTTTCCCAATTCTCTTTAGTCTGAAGGCGTAGGGCTAAGGACAAGTGGTATACACCCCATTAAACAAATATTTTTCAAGACCACACTCAAAACCAAGGGGTTAGAAAATTTTTCCAAAATACACTAGCTACAGCTGCATCCGGAAGTAAGGAGATCCACAAATTAGTATTTTTTGTCATTATTACAACTTTTTACAACAAGCAAACATATGTTTTAATATATTCATAACCGCGTTTGTGTTTTACCATTATGCTTTTTTAAAAAACAGCTAAAATAAAAAACACAAAATTTTGCAATCTATTCGCAATCTATAATCCCTAATAATAACTTCTGTCCAGCAGTCCCACAACATTCTGACACTCGATGACACTGGAATACCCTGTCAGAAAAGTTTAGTGGCTGTTCAATGGGCTTTTTACAGTGTCTGCTATGATGTTAATGTTGTTTTTGTGTGTTTACGTATAGATAAACATGGCCACTGTGTAAATGCACAGTACAGTTACACTCTTATTGCCACATTAGATTGTTATGATGACATAATGTATGCTTTTAGTGATAAATAACAAAAAATAGCACAACTGGGATAACTATAGCAGTCGCAATCGTCTGATCTCATATAAAGCAAGATATGGCTATGACATATGATGATGTGTGCAGGTGCTGTAGTGCTGTCCCAAATCATAGTGGTAAATTTTGAAGCCCTTCACCTTAACCCACGGTTGTAAGGGCCAAGGGGAAGGGGAAGGGGTACAAAAATAGAATTGGGATTGGGCCTTAGTTTGGTATGATCATTTTTGAGAATCTGCCTCTGACGGTGAGGGAGAGAAGGACACCGATATAGTTCCGGAAACTTTTTGCAGAACTCTCATTTTGATGCTGTCTTTATCAAATTTGAAATATAAACTGATGTGATCAAATCAAAATCTTTCAAAGTATATTTTCTAGGGTATTACATTAATGTCAACAAATATTGAACACAATACAATTTTTCGTTCTCATTACTTCTTAATGTATAATGTTTTATAATTTTGAGCATTAAACTATAAGCTCAAAGTTTTCTTTCCAATGATACCTATTTTTTGTTTGTAGCTGAAGAACTGTTACTATTTAAAGTTAGGTAGGTGTAAATACCCAAAAGTGAGTGCTGGCTACCAGTAAAGGGAAAGTTGTATCATACTGTATACCATCTATGACTACAAAACTGCATCATCATTTACTCAACACTTTACCTGTTTCAATCCTTTATGCACTTTTTTTTATGTTGTACACAAAAGAAGAATCCTATAAATATGTAACTATTGAAATATGTAACATTGTATTTGATTTTCCTACTATGAAAATTAGTAGTGACAAAATAGGTTCTTTTCTTGTTCAACATATCTTCTTTGTGCTCAATACTCATAAAGTTTCAGAAGCAATTTAGGGCGAGTATACAGTGAGTGCACTGGGCTTGAAATTAACCTTTTTGACCTGGTAGAACTGGTGCTCCCAACTTCAAAAAATTTAGGAACACCAGAAAAAAAATGTAGGAGCAGCCCCAAAAAATGTATGAGCACCTCTGCAAGTTGTATAATAACAAATGTATTGTATTTGAAAACAACATCAATCATGACTAACAAAAATCAGAAACAAATATCTAACTAATGTTGTGAAGACTTATTGATATTTGCGCACTAATTCCTAAATGAATGTCCAATAATTAGAGAATATTAATGATAACAATAATAGTAACAATAAATTACATTTTTCAATATTGTGCTGTCTTGAATGTGCTTGATTAAGAGTTGGAGTAGAACTACAGTAAAAAATATACTTTTTACACTACTCTTTTTATATGCATGTCAATTTGTACAGGTGCATGGTCAGGAAAATTGCACATTTTAAATGCACAGTCTCATTATGTGCTGATTTACATTTTTCTGTGTTTGTGGAAAAAAGCAGGGTCAGCCAACCCAATTTATAAGCAGGGCAGAGGAGGATTCTCATGATGACGTTCTGTGCATTATCGTTCCTTTTTATTAGCTGCAGTACCAAGTAAAACTTAGTAAAGGCAAGCTTCTTTGGCAATGATGTATAAACTGTTTGATTTTATATTTAGCGGCCATTTGCTTTGAATGAATGCAATGCATACAGATTTTGGCTATTAAAGAGCTGATCCACTCCAAGACTTTCTTCACTCTTTCCAAAAAACACGCTCTTGAATGGTGGAACAACATTCACCACAAATTTTACCCCTCCATCTCCTCTAAATGTAATAAATGTGAATCTACGGAAGGCTCTTTATGACATCTTTTTTGGTCATGCCCAAAACTTTTTCAGTTTTGGAACGAAATTTTCGACTTCTACTCTGAGCCTTATTCTTGTAAGCTCGCCCCTGGTCAAGCAATTGCTGTTTTAGGTTGGTCTAACTCACTTCGTGGTTTCAGTCAACAATTTAAATAAGCTGTCCAATATGGAATGGTGTTAGTTAAAAAAAAAAAAAAAAAAAAAAAAAAAAAAAAAAAATATATATATATATATATATATATATATATATATATATATATATATATATATATATATATATATATATATATATATATATATTCTTTATTTATGTAAAAAGGCAACCACTTTTTAAGTCCTGGCTTTCAGAATTCTCTACTACTTTACATTTATAGAGACTGAGACACAATCTTTCTGATAACATTGCTGGCTTAGAAGCCACCTGGAAACCTTTTTTAACTATTTGTCAAATGCCCAGGATAACAGTTTAAAGGTACAACCCTGTTATTGTCTGCAAAATCACCATATTGCCTGCACCCACTGGCCTAGATATACTGTTATAGTCAGAATTATTAGCCCCCCTGAATTATTTGCCCCCTGTTAAATTTTTTTCCCCAATTTCTGTTTAGTGGAGTGAACCCATTTCTAAACATAATAGTTTTAATAACTAAAATCTAATGACTGATTTATTTTATCTTTGCCATGATGACAGGAAATCATATTTTACTAGATATTTTTCAAGACACTTATATACAGCTTAAAATGACATTTAAAAGCTTAACTAAGTTAATTAGGTTAACTAGGCAGGTTATGGTAATTAGGTATGTTACTGTTTGACGATGGTTTGTTCTGTAGACTATATATCAAAAAAAAAAAAAAGTTAAAGGTGATAATAATTTTGTCTTAATATTTCTTAAAAAAATAAAAACTTATTTTATTCTAGCCAGATTAATACTAATAAGACGTCCTCCAGAATATTATCAGAAATACTGTGAAAATGTCCTTGCACTGTTAAACATCATTTGGGAAATATTTTAAAAAAGAAAATTAAATTTATACGGGGCTAATAATTCTGATTTTTTTTGTGTGTGTGTCCTTATGTGTTTTTTATGTCCATGTACAAACAAAGAAAAACATTCACCACATGATCACTCTCATCCACATCATTATTTGTAACTTTAGATGGGTTTGCAAACCTGTGTAGCCTGCTTTTCATTGCGTCTTCCTCAGACTGTTTGCATTTCCCACGGTTATAAATGCTCCCTGTCAATTGACAGCAGAAAGCATTGAGTGATTGGCAGTTAATATGAACCAATATCAGATCTACGCAACAGGGAAGAGCAATTCATCACAGTCTTTAGAAAAAAAAAAAGACTACAACTGTTAAATATATTGCTCCCAAATATATTATGAGTTGGCATAGAAATTTCGGGCGCATACAGTATGCGACCAAAATGGTTGCAATTTCAAACCCTAGTACATTTTAATTTCTGGGTAAACTATTCCTTTAAGGTTAACAATGCAAATCCAGTAAGAACCACTTGTTTGGTAAACAAAGCAACTGTAAGTCTCTTATATAATATGCATACCTCATAAAAGACAGAAAATGTGACTTTATAAACTGAACTGTACCTAAATCGTCCAAACATTTGCATATTATTCAATAATATTACAGACATTTGTATAAAAAAACTGAATAAATATATATTAACATGCATTTACATAAGTAGCTACATAAATAGACTTAACGAAGGGCTCAAAATCGGTGAATTTCTATGGGCACAGATTCCGTGTGGGCCTACAGATATGAGCAACAAACCACACACACACACACACACACACACACACACACACACACACACACACACACACACACACACACACACACACACAAGCATATGTGATTGGCCTTCCCACTTAGGAGAGAAAAAAAAAACACATTGACAAAAAAAAAAAAAAAATTCCGTCATCCAAGCATGACATGTCGGAGACAATTCCGACTTAATGAGCGTTTTGGCAGCTTCTGTCGAATGCAGACAGTGATTAACCAAACACTTCTGAGTACAAGGCACAGTGGTGCTCAAAGAAAACAGTGATGATCTCCACTTAATCGCCGCCAAGCCCAGAGCATCTGCCCGGCCAGCGCTGAACGCCCGCTCCGATAGGCTGTCATCTCTCCCCTGAGTCTGACGGCCATATGCTCGGGCTCCGCCGCTCACGCCCGAGGAAGTTCGCTTTCTGACAAAGCGTCGGTGTAAATATGACATTCAAACAAGTGTGCCTATTCAGCCAGAACCAAGTAAGCCAGTGAGAGACAGGAGAGACGCGAGGAAAAGTGTGTGTGTGAGGCTGGTTTGTGTAGGACTGGGTGTGCTTGTAAGTTGGATGATTTGCTCACATTTTGGAACAATTTTCACACATTTATTTTTGGATATTTTTTTGTATTTTATTACAGGGAGATGGGGAAGCAGAATGAGATCGGGATTGGGGAAATCAAATGAGACAGATTCGAAGTCACGTCGCCATGTCACGTCGCAAATGTAGTAGCCTACTCGACACACTGTGTTTCTGACACTGTTATTTTGCTGGAAATTTCTTGTCGGACAGAATTGTACGCATTGTTGATGCCGCTACTCTGACACTTGCACTGCTGATGCACTGTCATTTCATTCAACTAATCGCTTCTCATTTAAATAAATAAACAATTATGTAAATAGTTACATTACAAGCATCTAACAACGAGTAGGCTTCTGATATTGTTATATTTAAAGGCATGCACATTGTATAATTTAAAATGGTAAAATAAACAAATAGATTTAATTCCTTTGCTTTTAGGTCTGTTTTTATTGTTTATTTTTATTATTATTATTGTCACTAATAATATTATTTATTTATAATATTTTATAATATATGTTGCACTTAACAAAATTAAACATAATACAAGCAAACTTAATGATTTTAAAGAACATTTGTGACCTTAACACCCATCATTAGTGCAATTTACATATATACTTCACAAAGCTGAATAAATAAGCTTTCCATTTATGTGAAGTTTATTTAGAAACTAATTTCAAAAGGATCACATGCTTATGATGGCTTGCAGCAGGCCCTGCATTATTTAATTTATAATTCACCAATCAAACGATTCCTAAGCCACTAAACATATCCTAAGTTCCATATAACAGGCATCGTTGTTTTGAAGAATCCTCCCTCTAACCCCTACTCCTCCTCCTTTCCTAGATGGGTGGCACTGTGGCCCAATGGTTAGCACTGTTGCCTCAAGTTAATTGACTAATCCAAAACAGCACTATAGACGTGCCCCTAGTAAGTAGTTATCTCTTAAGAGCAATCACTATCTGTTCATTAGCTACTACAGCAGGGGAGTTCTCAAGATCTACCTAAGCTCAAACTCCCCTCTTGCCTTGCAAACAGGAGGGAGCCCTGGGCTCAAGGATCTTGTGAGCTCAGGGCTCTCTCCTGGGACAGCATGCCAAACAAGCTTTATAATCAATCATCTGCTAAGTGTGAACTCTTGAAATATGGTTTGCTAGAATTGGACAATATTCGGCTACTATACAACTATTTGAAAGTATGGAATATGAAGAAAATCACACTCAAAAGTCTGAATTAAGCTATAAGCCATGCACATAACTAATCAAAAATAATGCCTTGCTAGATTTAGAACATTTAGAAAATAGCTTAATGGAAAACATATATTTACCTAATATTTAAATTATTTTGGCATGACAGAAAAATATATTAATTTGGCTCATCCAATGTGTTTTTGGCTGTAGCTAAAAATATACCCTTGCAGAATTACTGGTTTTGGGGTAACATTTAAGAAGAAAAAAGGTTAATGGTTAAGATGTTGAGGTTAAAGAAAAGTTGAAGATAAAGAAAATTCATTAATTTCATTACAATAATCAAATCATGTATTTATTATATGTTTATTTCAAGGTATTACTTTCTTTATAAGACTTTACTTTTTTGAAATAATTTACATCACACATACATGCAAATGTCTAATCAGCCAATCACACGGCAGCAAGTCAATGCATTTATGCATGTAGACATGGTCAAGACGATCTGCTGCAGTTCAAACTGAGCATCACAATGAGGAAGAAAGGTGATTTAAGTGACTTTGAAAGTGGCATGGTTGTTGGTGCCAGATGGGCTGGTCTGAGTATTTCAGAAACTGTTGATCTGCTGAGATTTTCATGCACAACCATTTAGAGTTTACAGAGAATGGTCCATAAAAGAGAAAATATCCAGTGAGCGGCAGTTCTGTGGGCTCAAATGCCTTGTTGATGCCAGAGAAGAATGGCCAGACTGGTTCCAGCTGATAGAAAGGCAATAATTACTCAAATAAACACTTGTTACAGTTTGGGCCCAATTTTAGTACCAATTGAGCAAAACGCCTACCTGAATATTGTTGCTGACTCTATCCATCCCTTTTCGACCACAGTGTACCCATCTTCTGATGGCTACATCCAGCAGGATAACGTGCCATGTCATAAAGTGTGAATCATCTCAGAATGTTTTTTTGAACATGTCAATGAGTTCACTGTACTCAAACAGCCTCCACAATCACCAGATCTCAATCCAATAGAGCACCTTTGGGATGTGGTGATATGGGAGATGCACATCATGGATTTGCAGCTGAAAAATCTGCAGCAACTGTGTGATGCTATCATGTCAATATGGACCATAATATCTAAAGATTATTTCCAGTACCTTTTTGAATGCCATGAAGGATTAAAGCAGTTCTGAAGACAAAAGGGGGTCCAACCCGGTACTAGTAAGGTTTTATTTTCCATCACCTTGGAATTATAAGGTTCTGTCTGCGTTCTGAATGATTTTGAGATATTGAGCTTTAAAGATTTTGCATTCCATATAGCAAACAATACATGTGTAACATTTGTTTTTAAAATAAAAAGTCTTAAAATGCAAACAACCGATAAAAAACACCCCATGATCTAAATAAGTTGTCATTTAATAAGAATAGATCAGTAACTCAATTTTGGACAAAAATGTGAGATTAAATCTTATAGAACCTAAGGTGATGATTTAGTAACTTAAACTTATCATAGCACCAATATAGCACTACTCAATGATAAATTGAAGTGCTTATTTTATCCTCACTTGTAAGTCTTTGGATATAACTAAACACATGCTAAATGACTAAATGTAAGTATAAAATTATTAAAATTATAAAAAAGGATGAATGAACCGCCAACTTATGCAGCATGTTTTTTTTTTGTTTTTTTCACGCAGAAGATACTCTTCCAGCTGCAACCCATCACTGGGAAACATCCATACAGAGTCGTTCACACACATAGACTATGGACAATTTAGCTTACCCAATTCACCTATACTGCATGTCTTTGGACTTGTAAAGGAAACCGGAGCACTCAGAGGAAACCCACGGTGAACCTGCAAATTCCACACAGAAATGCCAACTGACCCAGCTGAGGCTCGAACCAGTGGCCTTCTTGCTGTGAGGCGATTGTGCTACCCTCAACGCCACCGTGGCACCCCTGCCTGAGTTACATCCCTAGTAACATGCCTAAACAGCCACACGGGCACCTGCATACATTTCATGTCCTCTGTGCTCATACCCACCTCCTCCTCCTGCACCTCCACATCGGCCCCGAACAAAGCCTCCCTACATAAACGTCCCTATCAAATACCATCTATTGGCCAAACGTGAGAAGTGGCCCCTTGCCGGCCTCTCCGTTCCTCGCGCGGCCCCACCTCAAACTGCGGAGAATGAACCCAGAGAGCCATTGTTTCAGCCTCTAGATTAACTTTCATGTCCATTCACAAACCAATGTGGCTCTTGAGTATGACATCAAAATAATGTCGATCAATCCATTTAATAGTACGGCTTATAATGGGCTACTGTGGCAGCTTGAAACACTAGCGGCGACGGGGAACAATGGCCAAACAGGTGTGAGAGGAAACCGAAGCGCAGGGTTACACCTTATCAGGTTTTTAGATAAAGAGGATACCGTTATAGAAGCTAGAGTTACTACAGTCTCACTGACCGGTTACTGTAGTACAGAAAGCCAGACTAACAAGCATTCTCACAACAACCAACAGTATCATGTATTAAGCCTGAGGGACGGCCTGAGGAAATTGAGTGAAGACCAAAGAAACAAAGAGCGCCGTGGAAAGGAGTTTGATGCTTGTCAGAGGCAGGGCAGGACGAGAGGCCTTGGGTAATGCTAGATTGACAAGAGAGGGGTGAGTTAGGATCAACAAGACACCCAAACCCACCCAAACACACTCACAGTCACACACACACACACACACACACACACACACACATAATCTGGGCTGCCGGCCAGATGTGTGAGAGTGTGTGACAGGATGATGGACATGGGGGGTGGGGAGGGGGGCACACGTACATACACACACAAACACACACTTTGGATCACACAGGGAAACTTGTCAATGTCAGTGAAGATGAAAGAAGCCCGCAGTTACATATAACGTAGACGCACAAAGACGCAAGGGTCCCTCTCCACGCTGCAGTCAGGTGTTTTGGACTGCAGTGTTTTGCCAGGTGGTCATACAAAGAAAGGCAAACACAGAGGAGAATTTGCGAAACAGTCGCACGTTCAAACTTTGTCATTTTTTTCCGCACAAACATTGCTTAGTTTTGAGATATTACAGATCACAAATCAATGTTCAGTTTCAGGGTTGGAAAACATACACTCCTGAAAGAAATAAATAAATAAAGAAAGAAAGAAAGAAAGAAAGAAAGAAAGAAAGAAAGAAAGAAAGAAAGAAAGAAATCTATTATTAGCAGCTTCTATATTCTGTGATTATTATTATTTTTATTTTTTGTTTGTTTATTTAGGGGCAGCACGGTAGCGCAGTGGGTAGCACAATCTCTTCACAGCAAGACGCTTGCTGTTTGAGCCCCGACTGGGTCAGTTGACATTTCTGTTTGGAGTTTGCATGTTCTCCCCGTGTTTGTGTGGGTTTCCTCCTGGTGCTCCGGTTTCCCCCACAGTCCAAAGACATAAAGGTGAATTGGGTAAGCTAGGTTGTCCGTAGTGTATGTGTGTGAATAAGTTTGTATGGAAGTTTCCCATTGATGGGCTGCAGCTGAAAGGGCATCCTCAGGAAGCGGTTCATTCCGCTGTGGCGACCCCAGATTAATAAAGGGATTGAGCTGAAAAGAAAATGAATGAATGAAAATTTATTTAGGGTTATGAATTGCATTATGGGAGCTTAGTCTCTGCTTTTTTGACTTTTAATATTGAAAATTCAACACTGCGGTTTTAAAATTGTATTGTCATTTTACTAGTTAAAAGCCACTGTATGTTTTGTATATTAAATAATATATAGAAAATTAAATTTGTTAATATCTGAAAAACAATGACCAGTTTATTACCAGGTTTTTGTAACTTCCCAGCAGATACACAACATTTTAAGATGTTAATATTAGGTTAGATTTAGTTTGCCAGAGTCAAGGGACAATGTTATTTTGACGACCATTAACGATGTGAAATGATGTTGATATCTTGTTGATTTTAGATTGTATTGGAAAGTGACCAAAATCCAACTTTGAACCAACATCTTAAACCAATGTCATATTGTCGTCAAATACTGACATTTATTCATTCGGTATGGCAACCAAAATCCAACATCTGTTAGATGTCATATTGCTAATGTCCACAAAATGTCAGACTGTAGCATTCGGTATGGCAACCAAAATCCAACATCTGTTAGATGTCATATTGCTAATGTCCACAAAATGTCAGACTGTAGCATCATAAGATGTTGATATTTTGTTTTTGTTTTTCCTAGATTGCATTGTAAAGCAACCTAAATGCAGTGACTGTTTGACATTGAATATTGACATGACGTTGGGTTCTGAGGTCAACCCGAGTTTTATTTATAAACACAATACAAAATCCCACAACATTGGGGTACATCAATCTGACATAATGTTGACATCCTGTGCCTGCTTGGATCATTTACAACACCAATTCATGATTATATAACTTTAGTTTATTAACCCTTGTGCGCTGTTTAAATTTGATGAAAACATCTATTAAATTAAACTGCTGTCAAAATGCATCATATATATATATATTTTTTTTTTGCATAATTATTTTTTCAATTTTCAACGCTGAAAACCACCAACAATTAAAAAGGCATGTTTTTTATGGTCTCTTGGTTTTGAAATAAAAGAAAAAAATGTAGTTTAAAATGAAAGTCAATTGGGCAAAAACACCAACCTAACCTAATCTAACCTAGAAAGGGGAAAAAAAAATGAAAATCAATCAAAAACAATCCATTAAATGCAATGTTGTTTCACATGTCCAAGACTTTGATAAAGGTTAAAAAAAAAAAAAAAAAAGTCCAGTCAACAATGGCTTTTATAAAAAAAAAAATAAATAAATAAATAAAAAATCTGCCCTTTTGTGCTTTTTTTCACCAAACCAGTGACATTATTTATACATTTGGCAACAATTAACGCTAACAATTTAAGCTAAATCCTGTAATATTCTAAGAAATTTAGTAATTTTGATCAGGACTGAGGTTGATTAACCATATCTATTTCAAAAAAATAAAAATAAAAAAAATCTAATTATTTATCTGATGCCTTTTTACAGCAGTTAATTTAGTGTATGTTTTCATAACAAAACGGTGGTACATTTGCCCAGAGTACATCATTGACTTTAAAAATGTATAAACATTTTCTCAAAATATGTCAAAATAAGATTTGCCAAAAAAAAAAAACAGTCTGCTAGCTAAAACACAGAAAATGTTATGGCCAAATAAAGGTACAACATCAACCCAGAGTGGATGAAAACATCCTTAACAGTACAAAAGGGTTAAATAAAAAAGTAAGGTTTTCAAACATTTTTTAACATCAAAAGTTAATCATAAGATCAAGGTTCCATAATGCAATTCAAAAACATAAGTAACTGAAAAAACCCACAAACTTTTAGATTTATAACAGATACAATTTATTTGTGAATTCTTTTTAGAAAGAGAAAAAGTAAAGTAACATTCAGTATTGAACTAAAGCTCTTCACATGCTAGAGGTTTCTGCCCTTTCAGAAATCACAGCTGCATCTAGTATTCTAATATAGATTTAGTTCACCTCTCTGTTCTCAGACAAAATGTTCTAATCTATGCAATCAAAGACACTGAACTGAGAGAACTGAGAGTTGCGTGAGCTGAACAACACCTACAGTATATAGTGAATCACACTTCACACTTTATCATGTGCAGCAAGATTCATAAGGGAATCATACATGTCTAAAGTTCAAGTGCAGCACTCATATATTGCAAAGACAATAAATGAAATAAAAACAGAGCGTATCAAGACGGATTCAGAGGAGAAAATCAGTCCTATTGTGTGGGTCTGTGTGCAATGTGCAGTTTGGGAAGACAGAATAGTCAAGAGGCCCTTACATACAGTGGAGTCATTTTAGCAGCAGTATCTATACATGTTAAGAGGCACTTTTATAGGGCCACTTCAGCCAGGTGTATGTGAGTAGAAAGGGTATCCAATAAAACAAGTGGGCAATACTGAGCCTAAGCGAGTGGCCCACTTCACATGAGGGTTTCCTCAACTAATATAACATCTCATTTTAGCTTTGTTTTTTTGCCATCGGACTACCAGGGTCATTTGATTGCAATGTCTACACAAATGCAAACTGTTTTCAGAAAAAAGAAAGATAGAAAAAAGAAATAGAGGAGAATAACTCATCACTACAAATGCCCCAATGATATAAATGCTAAAAAAAAATAATGAGAAATTATATATTTTCTATTAATGAAACATCACAGAATTCCGCCGATTTGTTGTCATCTGCAGTGGATACACAAACACGTTGTTAAACTGTAAAAAAATATATGATCAATCAGTCCTGACAGCATATGTTTTTATTTCATTGTATTTTAAACTAACATTAAACTCAGTTAATCATGTTCTAACTGTGTTACGCAAGCTGTTTTAAATCTGTTAAACATAATAATAGTTCACTGGACTGATAAGGTTAATTTGATTCAGCTTAACATTTTAAGGGGCGAGGCAGTGGCGCAGTAGGTAGTGCTGTCGCCTCACAGCAAGAAGGTTGCTGGTTCGAACTTCAGCTCAGTTGCCGTTTCTGTGTAGAGTTTGCATGTTCTCCCTGCCTTCGCGTGGGTTTCCTCTGGGTGCTCTGGTTTCCCCCACAGTCCAAAGACATGCGGTACAGGTGAATTGGGTAGACTAAATTGTCCGTAGTGTATGAGTGTGTGTGTGAATGTGTGTGTGGATGTTTCCCAGAGATGGGTTGCGGCTGGAAGGGCATCCGCTGTGTAAAAACTTGCTGGATAAGTTGGCGGTTCATTCCGCTGTGGCAACCCCGGATTAATAAAGGGACTAAGCCGACAAGAAAATGAATGAATGAATTACCATTTTAAGGCAACCAGGATTTTACAGTGTAGCTGATGTTTAATAAATCACTTTTTAATTTAATCATGAACTTTTTTTAAAAAAGATTAATACGAATGCTTTTAAATTTTCTATTCCGCAAAATAATCCTGGGACATGTTCAAGATTAAAGTATTAAACACTATTAAACACTATTAAAGGAACCATATCTTAAAAAAAATTTATAAATAGATATATATTAAGAGCACATATAAAGGTGGCACGGTGGCTTAGTGGTTAGCATTGTTGCCTTAGAGCAGGGGTCACCAATCTCATTCTTGGAGGTCCGGTGCACTGCAGGGTTTGGCTCCAACTTGCCTCAACACACCTGCCTGGGTGTTTCAAGTATACCTAGTAAGACTTTGATTAGCTTGTTCAGGTGTGTTTGATTAAGGTTGGAGTCAAAATTTGCATGATGCCGGACCTCCAGGAACAAGTTTGGTGATCCATGCCTTAGAGCAAGAAGGTCAGTGGTTCGAGTCCCGACTGGGTCAGTTGGTGTTTCCGTGTGTGCATGTTCTCCCTATGTTGGAGTGGGTTTCCTCCGGGTGTTCTGGTTTCCCCAACAGTCCAAAGACATGCAGTATATGTGAATTAGAGAAACTAAATTGGCTGTAGTGAATGAGTGTGTGTGTATTTCCCAATACTGGGTTGTGGCTGGAAAGGCATCCGCTGCATAAAACATTTGCTGTTTGGCGATTCATTCTGCTGTGGTGACCTTTGTAATAGAAACTAAGTTGAAAGAAAATAAATGAATGTAAAAGCAGATTTAGATCTAGACATGTTGTAGACTTTAGTCTGTCTAAATATCATCTAATACAGGTGTGTCCAAACTCGGTCCTGGAGGGCCGGTGTCCTGCATAGTTTAGCTCCAACTTCCTTCAACACATCTGCCTGGAAGTTTCTAGTATACCTAGAAAGAGCTTGATTGGCTGGTTCAGGTGTGTTTAATTGAGGTGAGAACTAAAATATGCAGGACACCGGCCCTCCAGGACCGAGTTTGAACAGCCCTGATCTAGTATTTGCAATGTCTTGAGGCCCATGTCCTTTCATTAGAAAGGAGTGCTAGACACTGAATAATATGGCGAACAAAAATGTACAGATTTGTAAAATTGCCCTTACCCCTTTACTGATTCCAAATTGTTGCACGTTTGTCACACTTTAATGTTTCAGATCATCAAAGCAATTTAGTTGTTTAGGTAAACACATCAAGGAGTTTAAAAAAAAAGTTTTTTTTTTTTATAATTAAGAGAAAAAAAAAGAAGAAAAAAAAAACTATAAAACCCTGTGTGGACAAAATTATTTTGCTGTGCCCCAATTTGCATACTATACATCATAAATAGTGCCCGAAAATATAATTAGTATGTCCCAAAACATAGTATTTTGAAAAGAGTATGCCAAAGGTTCCCATATGGTTTACTATTTCCTATAAAAATCTGACGTGTAGAAGCGTCCATACTCCGATAACTAAAAACAAGGGTGAAAAGTGTAAACAAACTACATACGCAGCAGACACGTGAGACCAATTGTTAAGTAGAGAGGCTTCTGTGAAGTTTTTTGAATGACTGTTAATTAATATCTAGCCAACTGGAACATATTTAAACCACATTTTCCATGTTATATTTCATTTGCAACAACGACGTGAACTTATATCAAGATATGTTTGGGCATCAACTTCTAAACGCATAATTACCCAAAGACCTGAGGAGATTTCTCTGCATGAAAGACTTGCGAATGGCAGATTATCCTGCTGCTGCTTCTCCATTAAGGTAGGTAATTAAATATGAAAGAAATGTGAATGATGTGTCAAGATGATTGACAGGAGACATAACTAAGCAGCATAGCAATCTGTTAACAAGAAAGAAGTATGTCCCAAAGCTTGCATACTCTTCTGTTACACACTCAAAAATATTTACTTTTCCTTTAAAAAAAAACTACATTCTTTTAGGGCGTAGTATAATACTATGTGAATATAGTATGTGAATTGGAATGCAGCATTGGTCTCCCTGTTAAGGCATAACTAAAATCTGGTTTATTACACCTGAGTTCAATTTATCTAGCCACACCCAGGCCTGAGTACTGCCACACCTGTTTGCAATCAAGAAATCACTTAAATAGGACCTGCCTGACAAAGTGAAAATCAAAAGATCCTCAAAAGCTAGACATTATGATGAGATCCAAAAAAAATCCAAAGACGAATAGAAAGAAAATAATTGAGATCTACCAGCCTGGAAATGGATGTTAAGCCATTTCTAAAGCTTCACTGCAGCAAACCATAGTAGGATTTGGCTACTTTTAAACTACTGATGAACAAAATGAGCATAAAGACATGTCTCAGTTTTGTCAGAAATAATCATTTTGATTGTCTCCGGGACTTTTGGGAGCATACTATGTGGGCTGGGTTGAACTTTTTGGAAGGTGTGTGTCCCATTATGTTTGGCATAAAAGTAACACACCACTAAAGAAAAATAACATCATACCAGCATAGTTTCAAGAGTTCCCACTTAGATATGCTTGGCACTTATAGCAGGTTTGGCATGCTGTCCCGGGAGAGAACCCTGAGCTCGGAGATATTTGAGCCTAGGGCTCCCGCCCGGTCTAGAAGCATATCAGGAGAACCGAGATCAGGTAGGTCCCGATCGCTCCCCCTTTAGAAGGGGAGAAAAAGGAGGAAATGGGGTGGAAGGGGGGATTCTTCCATTCTTCCAAAACGAAGAATATAATGCAATAAGGAGAAAGTGATCCATTTATTTTAAGCTAGGATCATTCTGATTGGATTATTACTGATTACGGATGAGTGGCCAGCGGTGCACAATCATATCACGTGCTCCAATCGAAATTAGTTTATAAAACTTCACATTGTGATGGTCTGAGGCTGTTTTGCTGCTTCAGGACAGATTTGCTGTGATAAAAGAAACCATGAATTCTGCTGAGTGACAAAATGTCCTGAAAGACAATGGGCCTGTTTCAGAAAGGAGGTTAAGTGAAAACTCAGAGTATTTTAGCCCTGAAATGAGAGAAACTCTGGGTTTTCTGTTTCAAAATGGCAGGTTTGTTAAACTCGAGAAAGCAGGGTAAGTCAAGCCTGTTTCTGAAAGAAAGGTAACTTTAACTCAGAGTCAGTTACTGTGGTAACTTACTCTGTGAATCTAACCTGGTCCGGAGCAGGTTTTATTTTCTAAACTCTGAGTTTCTGTTGGTCTCCTCCTCTTTTTTTAAAGATAAAGCGGTATTTCTCGCCTTAGCCTTACGTCTCCGCACACCTATTTTAGAGCTCATTTTGGAGATGTGCATGAAAACGATTGATGGAAACGTCATGATTCACATAACTTTTGAAAATACGCATAATAAAACATGTGCATAACTGAGTAGGTTAAACTTTTATTTGATAAGAAAAGATGGGCTTGAACTACGAAGGAAACACTTAACAAATTACAGTATGTGCATTAAAAAAAGTTTTGTTAGAGATGATGATGAAAATGTGTGTGAATGGACAAACCAGCAGACTGAGCACACTGTAGAACATCTTAAATGTTGTTTTGGTCATTCTAAAATGCCTTACCTGTTTCAGTATTATTGTATATTATTAATTACCTCCGAGCATTTGGATCGTGTCAAGATCTCCGCGTCTCATGGTTTCAAACGCCCCCACGTGATCATTGTGTGTCAGCATTGTCTTCTGAGGCGCAAGTACATTTATTAAATAAAAAAAATAATTGGCGCTGTTTTTACTGTTGATATTTGGAGCAAATTAATCAAAGTGACGATTGTGTTCTCTTTGACTTGTTGGATGAAAACGCTGCTTTATTCGCATCTTTTAGGCGTTATTCCAGTTTTGCACAAATTTATGTAATATATTTGGATGGAAACATAGATATTGCCTACATTTTTGTCAGACACAGAACAAAGTCACGTACGAGAATGGCTTGTCCTTTTTTCATAAATAATTAGCTTAACCTTTGACATGTACTGTTACTAGATTAATGGCATTACTATTATTTCTAAAAAGTATTTTTGCACTGCTTACCTTCTGAATGTTATATCAACCTCTATCACTTGATCAATAGAAAGGCAGACACACAAGTGCACTGCTAAATCTATTAAAACTGCTAAACATGTATAAAAGTTTAGAAACATTTTATAAACGTCACATTACATTACTTATTTTATTATATTTAAATATTTAAATACTTTAAATTAAAAATGACGCATTAACTTGAGCAGCTGTTTTCTCACACTAACTGTCTGTTTCACTGATGGCTGCTTCTTTTTAAATATATACGCTCATATTTGCTATAACTTTGCACGAGCAGATAAAATTCAGCTGGAGAAAGAAATGCTGATCTCTTTTTTAAGATGTTGCCATAGTCACTCGTAATATCTATGCTCCATTGATAATGTCTTTTTATAGTCACGGTGTGCGCGCTTAACTCTGAGTTGGTCTACTCAAAGTTGATTGATCTAACTCAGATCAGCTATTCTGAAACCGAAAACTCTGAGTTTTTAATCTCTTGGTAAATCAACTCAGAGTTCAAGTTTAAACTCCGAGTTGTTTGAACCTCCTTACTGAAACAGGCCCAATGTCCAGCCACCTGTTAATAACGTTGAAGCAAACTTGGTTTTCGCAGCAGGACAAAGATCCAAAACACACAAGCAAATACACGTCTGCATGAATGAAAAAAACAAAAAAAAAAAATAAAGATATGGAGTGGCCTAATCAAAGTCCTGAACTGAATTAAATTGAGATGCCGTGGCATGAGCTTAAGGTCATGGTCACTGGTTTGAGTCCCGGCTGGACCACTTGGCATTTCTGTGCAGAGTTTGCATGTTCTTCCAGTGTTTGCATGGGTTGCGGTTGGAAGGGCATAAAATACATACGCTGAAACAGTTGGCGGTTCTTTCCGCTGTGGTGACCCCTGATGATAATAAGGCACTAAGCCAAAGGAGAATGAATGAGTGAATGAATGAATAAACAGCGTGACTTAAAGAGGCGGTTCAGTCTCGAAAAACCTCAAAGGCTAAATAACAACAATTCTGCAAAGATGATTGGAACAAAATTAACTTAAACCTAAACTTACTCATTGCAAGTGATCGAAAACACTTGATTGCAGTTGTTGCTGCTAAGGGTGGCCCAACTAGTTATTCAGTTTAGAGGGCAAACTCTTTTTCATACAGGTCTATGTATGTTTGTATTTTGGTTCCCTTTAATATTAATAATAATAATAATAATAATGATAATAATAAATTTCATATTCAAAAAACATTCATTTGAAGTATTATTTATTTTGATATTTAAATGTGTTTGATGATTTAAAACATTAAAGTATGACATCTTTTTAAAAAATCTGAAATCAGTAAGGGGAAAAACTTTTTCACACCACTGTAATAAAATCAAGAATGTGAATCACAACATTATAGATCACAATGTTAAATTACAACAGTTAGTTTCTGCTTCATTCATCTGGGATGATCTCTTTTATACTAAATGTCAAGGTCAATGAGTGCAACATTAAAGTCCCAATGAACTGGAAGCTGCAATCGTTATTTTTGTCATATTGTAACACAGTTCATAAAGAAACAAATTTTTAATGAGCAAACAGTGGGTGTGGCTTGATTTTCTGCTGGAAGATGAATGGATGTAGTAATAGACATTTCATCAAAAGTTACTACAACCTAACAGACTCCTCCTGCTTGCCATTTCTTTTTGTTATCAAAACTGACAGCTGAAGTGATGTGGTTAAGTTAATGTTAAGTATGACATAATATGAGAATTTAACAAAAAAAAAAAAAAAAAAAAAGGAAGAACATTGCAGCAGCATGGTTAAGTGTGTTAGCCATGCCTATTTCCTCAAAATCATGTAATCTGACAATATAACTGAAAACAAAGCAAGGATGGCTACAGTATGTCTCTCAATAATATCAGACCCTGACAACTGTTATGGACTTCCATGAGGCAAGACCACATGAATTTCTATGCAATAAACAATAAACCTTCTAGTCTACGTGCAAGAAAGCAAGTTCTTCAACTGCCTTAGTTACGCATCATGTGCCCCCTCTCTGCCGCCCCCTTCACTTCTTCACTCAGAGCTCAGGTCATTGACATTCCACACAGAATCTTCATCCTCTTCATATGGTGTATCTTGTGAATCTATTGGTAAATGGTCTTAATTTTGCAGTGGTCACTTGTATTATAATAATTATTGTCTGAGTTTGGGTAAAGTCTGTCCCACTGAAATGTGAAACTGTCTTGAAATTCTGAACTTTTTACCCCAGGTGGTGACTAGTTTTTAGGTTAACATACTGTTTGAGCAGACAGATGTCTTGGTGAAGCTTTTCAGTCAGTCATTTTCTTGTCGGCTCAGTCCCTCTATTAATCCGGGGTCGCCACAGCGGAATGAACCGCCTACTTATCCAGCAAGCTTTTACGCTGTGGATGCCCTTTCAGCCATAACCCATCTCTGGGAAACATTCACAAACACATTTTCACACACACACACACACACACACTCATACACAAGGACAATTTAGCCTACCCAATTCACCTGTCCCACATGTCTTTGAACTGGGGGAAACCGGAGCACCTGGAGGAAACCCACCAAAGGCAGGGAGAACATGCAAACTCCACACACAAATGCCAACTGAGCCGAGGTTTGAACCAGCGACCTACTTGCTGTGAGGCGACAGCACTACCTACTGCGCCACTGCCTCGCCGGTGAAGCTTTTATTATTTTTAATTCATGATTCTTTGTTCTGAGTTGAGTATTTGGGATTGTCATTGGGATCTTTTAGCCAAGACACCCGGTTGCAGGATGTGAGTCTCTGAGACTAATATGCTGCAACGTACTTCTCTGGTCAGGTATGCATCTCGAACTCTTTGATTTATCTTTGAGTAATGGATGTTGTATATTTACAATACCATCTTTTAATTGGCTTTCTGATTGTTTTATTATGTAATTGGCATAATACAGTTTAACCTGACAAATAATATGTTTTATTTGATTGATTTATTTATTTGATTTATATTAAGTCGACTGAAAGCATTATTACCAATAAATTGTGTGGACACCTTAGTTGACCTTTGGTTTTTTAGGCCAGTGTGAATGAAACTACAGGATCACAAATAAAGAAGCAGATAGCAGTTATTCATCTGCCTTTAACTTTCTGACCACTTTTGATCTGGCAAGGTGCTGACTGGGTAGACTACTTTTTCTGTCACAGAACCAGCAGTAGACAAGCGACTTAAAAGGGTACCAGTAACCTGCAAACCTCTGACTAAGAATCAAGCTGGCAAGCCCAAATGGGGAAGTGTAAAATTGGTCCTGCATGGACTCACAACTACAACTGGGCTCCAATGAAAGAATAACTGAAAGTATAGTGTATCCGAAATAATCAAATAACCAAATGTATTAACTTTTGATGAATGTGATCCGTTACTAGTTAGAAACACAGTCTAAATTTAATGATCACTTAAAACTGGACTCATATTAAATTCAGAGCTTTAAATAAATAAATAAATTCTAATAAATAACTGAAACACTAGAAAAGGCTTACATGCATTTAACCTTCAACCATGCAGTTAGTTTTGTCATTGGGCTAATAGATGGACTTTTACAACAAACAGAAAGTGCATTTCCAGATTTCAATTAAAGATTAGAATTTTTTTTTTTTTTTTTTTCTAATGACATGCACAGATGAATTCTTTAACAGAAAAAATAGCAACAAGAGCTGACAAAATCATATGGTTAGTTTTTTTGGGGGGAGACTTAATGTAAAATACATGTATTACCGATCAGGCTCCAATAACTCTTTAAAACCCACACAGAAAAGCCTATAAAAACACATATGTTTAATATAGATTTTGATATAGATTTTGCATATGTACATATTATATAAGAAAACGGTCAATTTTATATTTAGGTCGGAATTATTAGCTCCCCTTTGATTTTTTTTTCTTTTTTTTTTTAATATTTCCCAAATGATGTTTAACAGAGCAACAAAATTTCCACAGATATGTCTAATAATATTTTGTTCTTCTGGAGAAAGTCTTATTTGTTTTATGTTGACTAGAATGAAAGCAGTTAAATGTTTTTAGAAACCATTTCAAGGTCAAATTTATTAGCCCCTTTAAGCTATATATTTTTTGATAGTCTACAAAACAAACCATCCTTATACAATAACTTGCCTAAATACCCTAACCTGCTTAGTTAACCTAATTAACCTAGTGAAGCCTTTAAATGTCAAGCTGTGTAGAAGTGTCTTGAAAAATATCTAGTCAAATATTATTTACTGTCATTATGGCAAAAATATAATAAGTCAGTTATTAGAAATGACTTATTAAAACTATTGTGATTAGAAATGGGTTGAAAAATATCTCTCTATTAACCGGGGGGGGGGGGGGGGGGGGGGGGGGGGGGGCTGGGGGGGTAATAATTCTGACTTTAACTGTATGTCACATAAAGTATATTAAAAATCTTTATCAAAACCTATATTAAAACACATGTTTATATAGGTTCTTTCTGTTGTGGACTCTCACTTATTTGCTCTAAGTAAATTCCATAGCATACCAATTAAATGCGATACATTTGCCGGCAGCTGCTCTCTGCAACTCTAACAAGGTTGCCCACTGAAGCTAAGCAGGGCTACGCCCAGTCAGCACCTGGATGGGAGACCACATGGGGAAACTAGGCTGCTGCTGGAAGTGCTGTTAGTGAGGCCAGCAGGGGGCGCCCAGCTTGCGGTCTGTGTGGATCCTAACGCCCCAGTATAGTGACGGGGACTCTATACTGCTCAGTGACCGCCGTCTTTCGGATGAGACGTTAAACGGAGGTCCTGACTCTCTGTGGTCGTTAAAAATCCCAGGATGGCCTTTAAAAAGAGTAGGGGTTTAACCCTGCCGCTGTCCATCATGACCTCCTAACCCTCCCCATATCATAATTGGCTTCATCACTCTGTCTCCTCTCCACCAATCAGCTGGTGTGTGGTGTGCGGTCTGGCACAAAATGGCTGTCGTCGCGTCATCCAGGTGGTGTATGACGAGATTCCCCCACTGTGTAAAGTACTTTGAGTGGCCAGAAAAGGGTAATATAAATGTAAGGAATTATTATTATTATTATTATTATTATTATTATTATTATTATTATTATTATTATTATTATTATTATTATTATTATACCAATTTCAAGTGTTTGCACAAGCAAAAGGTTTTTGTATTTTTTGTTGGTTCTTAGTTATTGCCTTGATAATAGAAATTATGAGCTAGGCATCATGTATGACAGTTGCCAAAGTGAGATATGAGCTATATTCTTTTGCAGACATATCTTGTATGTAGATATAGGGCTTATACAGTATGTTGGTATAAAGAAGCAATACAGGAGACCTATATGGCCTGTATATGCAAATATTTGCACCTCAATTTTGTCTATATGTGGCATATATATGCAGTGTACATATTATCATATATGTGCATATATACACTGCATATAGGTTTCATATATGCACATATACCCTTATATAGGTAATTTTTCATGTGGGAAAGAACAGAAAATTTGACTTATCTGCAGCCATAGTTGCAAAACTTACATCATCAGAACAGTGTGTACAATCAATGCACCATCATGTTAATTTTTTTTTAAATCAATGTGTTGTCAATGCTAAACGCAACCCTGATTGGGTCAATCATGTTTAAGCAGCTCATCTGAAGTCTGAACACTCATAATATGCCTCTATTTAATTATACGTAGCATCGTGTTAAATTTCTCCCAAATAAATCCACAGTGTTGCACCTTTAACAAGCTTAGGATACCATGGAGGCCAAATACTAACTTATACATACCACCAGTTCTAAATAGCAATGTAGCTCTCAAACTGACTGCATTTTTTTTGTAAAGAAAAAGAAAAAAAATAATGATGTATGAAATACTAATGAACACCATTTGCCCACGCAGCCGCCGCCTAAAGCAGACCGGCACTAACTACACGATATTGTTTATCCCTCGTCCGCAGATACATTTCTTTTCCGCACTCTGTTTATTTCATATCTCCGAAGTATTCCCAAAATGAGGCACCTGCGTGCACTGCCACCCGTCTGCTTGTTTTCTCCGTGTCTGGAAAATAACAAATCAGCGTCTCGCATTATTTCCGGCGTGGTGGGGAACGAAAGGTCCTTGCCCCGCACGCTCTCCCCTGAGCGCATATTGATTGCAACAATGCCTCAGCTCCGACAATACAGCCGAGGGGTCAACACCATTTCCATTAGAAAGTTTGCGAGTTTCAATTCATGGCATTTTTTCCCCCTCTTACTGTCTTTTCCTTATGCTACGTATCTCCCCACCCACCCCCATCCATCCTCGGCTGCTGATAAACACCGAGTATTTTCAATGTCTGAGGGTGTGCTGTGCAACTCGAACCGCTCACCCTTGGCTCTGTAAGTGGGTGTTGCAGTGCCTATAGGAGGCAGGGTTCTCGTACACCGCTAGAGAATGTTAACCCGCATAACTGGGTCAAAATGGCACCGCAGGAGCGAATAGATACTTTTGTACTGTGTGCGCATGTGTACGTGTGTGTTTGTGTGTGTGTGTTGAAGCGCCCCGGGTCTTGTGAATCACATTTCCTGATGCTTTAGGATGGCATTATATACTGTATAGCGAGGGGGGGGGAAACTTACCAGACGAAAACAACGTCTGAGTGTCATCCACTTATTCTCAGGGCATGGCTGTCTCACAGGAGGAAATGAAGCTCGGCGCGCTGAAGTGAGAGAAAACATTAAATGAGCCAGTGTCTACTTTCTTTGTGTCAAGTTACAGAAATGTTGGTAAAAGTTGTCAGCATGCTTGATGATTTTCAAATGTTTTATTTAAGTATGTCTTTTGCTAAAGAACTTAGGATGAATAAAAATTTTCCTTAATAAATGTTTAGTGTGTACGTACACTCGCTGGCCACTTTATTAGGTACACCTGTCCGACTGCTCGTTAACACAAATTTCACATGGCACTGGCAGCAACTCAGTGCATTTAGGCATGTAGACATGGTCAAGACAATCTGCTGCAGTTCAAACCGAGCATCAGAATGGGGGAGAAAGGGGATCTGAATGACTGGCATGGTTGTTGGTGCCAGACTGTCTGGTCCGAGTATTTCAGAAACTGCTGATCTACAGGGATTTTCCTTAGTGTTTACAGAGAATGGTCTAAAAAATAAAAAAAAACATCCAGTGAGCGGCAGTTCTGTGGATGCAAATGTCTTGTTGATGCCAGAGTTCAGAGGAGAATGGCCTGACTGGTTCAAGCTGATAGAAAGGCAACAGTAACTCAAATAACCACTCGTTACAACCGAGGTAAGCAGAAGAGCATCTCTAAACTCACAACATGTCCAACCTTGAGATGGATGAGCTACTGCAGTTAAAGACCACACCGAGTGCCACTCCTGTCAGCTAAGAACAGGAAACTGAGGCTACAATTTGCACAAGCTCACCAAAATTGGACAATAGAAGATTGGAAAAACGTTTCCTGGTCTGATGAGTCTTGATTACAGCTGCAACATTCAGATGGTAGGGTCAGAATTTGCCATCAACAACATGAAAGCACTGATTCATCCTACCTTGTATCAACAATTCAGGCTGCTGCTGATGGTGTAAAGTGTGGGGAATATTATCTTGGCACACTTTGGGCCCATTAGTACCAATTGAGCACCATGTCAACGCCACAGCCTGCCTAAGTATTGTTGCTGACCATGTCCATTCCTTTATGAGTACAGTGTAATCATCTTCTGATGGCTACTTCTAACAGGTTAATGCACCATGTTATAAAGTGTGAATCATCTCAGACTGGTTTCATAAACATGACAATGAGTTCACTGTACTCAAATATTTGAGCACCGTTGGGATGTGGATGTGCAGTCAACAAATCTGCAGCCACTGCGTGATGCTATCATCAAAATCTCTTGAGGAATATTTCCAGTACTTTGTTGATAACCTTGAGTACCTAGTATATAGCATGTAATGATATTTTTTTATCATGAAATATTTTGGATATATTTTAGTTAACCTGTTGCAAAGTCAATTTGTCACTCATTTGGCAATGGTGTGTTTTTGAGGGTTTTTTGTTTGTTTGTTTGTTTGTTTGTTTTCTTCTTTGTAGAAAAAGACAACTATGGAAGCCACTGGCATTTTGGTCTGTCCATGCTTTTTAAAAAAGCATATGGTCTACACAACACTTATTGGAAGGGATCTGCAACAGCCAGGATTTGATCCTAGATTAGATCCCTTTTCACAGTGTAATTAGAAGTGACAGGCCTTGGTGAGACCAAAAAACTGATAAAGAAAGACAAATGTCATGCAACGCTTCACTGATCTAGAAATTATGGCAAAGTGAACAGATGAAAACCTTTCAATCCAGACACATAATAACCTCATGTTTGGAATTTGTAGAAAAAATATATATATATATCTAAAACCTTGTCAGATCTTTTCTGGCCTAATGAACTCCTGCAGCCTCATGTCTGGAGAGAAAAAAAAGAAAAGAAAAACTGCACTATACCATCCCAACAGTTAAGCATGGCAGGGGAGCATCATGCTTGAGGACTGAAGGAAAACTGAATGCAGCAGAACACAGAGATAACCTTAATACAAACATGGTCTTTCTCCGACTGGGCTAAAAGTTCTCGTTCCTAAAGGACAATCAGCCTACACACTCAGCCAAGACAATGCAGAAAAGTAGCTTAGAGACAGATCTATGGCTATGTTCATAAAATAAAAACATCCGATTCCATTTAGTCACATGATTTGTGTTGCTATCACTGTCAAGAGAAAAACAAATATGAGTAACGTAGGGAAAAATGGATTTGAGATGTATTTGCCTGCAGTGTAAACATAGCATAACATTTTTGAGTGGCCCAACCAGAGCAGACTTTAACCGAATCAAGCAACTATGGAAAAAACTAGAATGAGACTATGAGACTATGCAGAGAAGAATACCCTCAAATTCAGATGTGCGAAGTTTGTCATATCATACTTAAACTTGCCAACATTCTGTTGTTGTTGTTTTTTATTTAATTATTTTATTTTTGCATAACTGTTCATATTGATGTTTATAATGCTAATATCTGATTTCCACTGTGAACTGGCCATGGTCTTAAACTGATCTACATGCTCAAAAGAACAATTGCATATAGTGTAAACTTTGTAATTACATACAAAATATGTACACATGAATGAAGCAAGTTTTCATTCAAAACTATCATTATTACTGCCATTTCCACAGATTAGATTTGGTACTACCAGTATTAACATTTCTGAAACCAAAAATAAATGTTGTGTCATTGAATATGTGCGATTAAGCACTGCACTTGTCTTTCTCTGGCTCCGCGCCAGCTCTCACAAGAATACAGATTTGAACTTATCAGCTGATCACAACATTTTAATCACACCAATGTGATTGTTCTCTCCAGAGGTCAGCCTAGACTAAAAACACACAAAGGATTAATGAGCAGCAGTCGAGGAGAAAGATGTTCTTTGGTACATGCCGGTGTAGAATTTCCAATCAAAAATTATGTTAGTCACGTGAAATCCAACATAGAGGTATCCAAATCCTATTAACATTGTGGTTGCATTGCAAAACATCTAATGTGTGTCAGATTTAGCAACAGCAATGAAGGTGGTACAAATCGGCAATTAAAAAGATCTGATTCCATTTGATCACATGATTTGTGCTGCTAACACTGTCAAGACAAAAACAGATATGGGATTAAAAAATCTGATTTGGAACGCATTTACTTGCAGTGTAAACATAGTCTAAACATTTTTGAGCGGCACAGCTAAATATTAGACTCAAATCCAATCAATTAACTTTGGAAAAACTT
Organism: Danio rerio; assembly: GCF_052040795.2. Taxonomy (NCBI): domain Eukaryota; kingdom Metazoa; phylum Chordata; class Actinopteri; order Cypriniformes; family Danionidae; genus Danio; species Danio rerio. Next base: position 54,191,574 of record NC_141025.1, on the reverse strand, counting down.
CAAAATAGCTGTTAAGCAGACCGATTGTGAAAAATACAAAGGCAAATCATGTCACATCATACTCAAAAAAAAAAAAAAAAAAAAAAAAAAGATTTGTAAATATCATTGGTTGTCAGAGGTGCTTAAACTAAACATTGAGCTAAAGGGAAAGTTCAGTCAAAACTGAAAAAATTGTCATTTCATTTACTCACCCTTCACTTGTTCCAAACTTGTTTGACTTACTTTCTTCTGTTGAAGAAAGCTGGAAACGTCCATGAAAGTCCATGAAAATATCTACAAAATATCTTCTCTAGTGTTTAACAGTTGAGAGAAACTCATAAAGGTTTATGACCACTTAAGATTGCGTAATTAGTGTGCAAATTGATTTGTGTGTGTGTGTACGTGTTTTTGTGACATACCAGGACACAAATCTGTATAATGACATGGGTATGACACATGTATTACGAAAAGGGGGTGAAATATGAGGACATTGGTAATGTTCTCATTTCTCGAAATGCTTATAAATCCTACAGAATGAGTTTAACCAGAGAGTAAAGCTGCACACACTGTGATGGTTGGGTTTAGGGGTGGGGTGGGGTGAGGGCAATACAATGTATGGTTTGGACCGTATAAAATGAATGGAAACCTATGTAATGTCCCTACTTTTCACAAAAACAAATGTGTGTGTGTGTGTGTATGTGTGTGTGTGTTTGTGTGTGTGTGTGTGTGTGTGTGTGTGTGAGAGAGAGAGAGAGAGAGCTTTTACAACTATTCATTTAGAATAGTTATATGAACACTTACACAGTGTGATCATATTCACTTCTCGGTTTTTAAGAAATTTGCAAAATTGTCATAAAGCTGTTTGATTTTGGAGAAAATTGTTTAAAGATGTTTAAACTCATAGACAGACAGACAGACAGACAGATTTTCAGATGATTTTCTGCATAAATGTGCAACACATATTTGTTAATTCACAGGACGATAAAAAAAGCAATCCCCTTGTGCCAAAGAGGCAAAATGAAAGAAGGATATTGCTGGTCACAGTTTGATGCCAAACCAGAGCTGATGCTAATTGCCTCTGTCCTGGATCCACGTTAAAAACACCTCCGTTTGTTTGCACAATTGAAAAAAGAAAACTCTTGGAGATGTGCTCTGCATTTGAAACAAGCCGACCACAGATTAGAGCGCATTCTGGCACCGCTCATAAACACAACAATAGGCTAACAATAAACAATAGTTTTGAAGATTTAGCATGCCATAGATATATACATTAGATGTCGCCTACCCTGTTATTGTCTATTGGAAGAAATGCATCAATAGAGCCGCCATTTTACTACAGGGTACCGCTCCATTGAAATGAATGCAGGACCAAGGTACAGTGGAGGACTGTGGCCATCCAAAGCCAGATATATACACATATACACATATATCTATGATCGGGAGTTTTCATGGATGTTAGTATGCAATTTTTATTTATTTTTTTTTATTACAAAAAATATCATTTTACATCACTTTTCTACATTGATGGATCAGTGATCGCACTGGCATTCCTGACAAAAAGCTTGTGTTTGTGTGTATGGAAATGTACTGTCCACCCTCCCCGTTAAATTTGACCTAATCCATGTCCTTAAACAAACCTCCTCTCCTGCTTTCACTTGTCATACTGACAGAGGGAGCGACTTGTTTGTGAATGAATCTCCGTTATGAACGACTCGTTCACTAGCTGACAATAATACATATAACATATATTTATTTTGCATGATTTTATTCAACAAAACTAGCATAAGCCGAGTATTTAGTGAGAGTTGGAGCTACTTTGACTTATAGGGAATGCAGTAAGTAACTGCATTATCATCAATAACGCTACTGTTTAGCACAAAAGTTAAGAACATACAAAAACGTAAAAAAACTTAATCTTATCTATGAAATGATCTGTCTTTGTTCTTTGTTTTCTTTGTTTGCTCGTTACTACACCCGTGGACAGCGCTAAAGTCCCGCATCTTCACGTAATAACGTAATAAGTCCTGGGAGCACTGTACCAATGTGGCGCCGCTATTGACGCATGCTCAGGGTCCCTATGCGATATCTAGTGTATATGTCTATGTTAGCATGCAACCGACAAACCAACCTTTTTTCCATTGTATAAAATTACATTTGTTAATATAATTATTATTAAATAAAATGGTCTACATGATCTATGAATTCAACAAATCCAATGATTTTTGCATAATGAAAACTGAGGTTTTCGCTTATAGCAATATAAACTATAAAACATATATATATATATATATATATATATATATATATATATATATATATATATATATATATATATATATATATATATATATATATTTATATTTATATAACTAAATTATTATATGCTATAGTAGCCTATAGGCTACTTTAAAAAAATCTTTAAAAGTCTTTCATCACGAGTAGCACTTGCCCAAAACCCATGAGATGAGACAGAGGAAATGAAGGCACAGGTAAAATCAGAAGCTCAAGACATAATCTTTAAACTAAGTTTTTCTATTCAATATGTTGAAAGAGGTTTGTGCTATAACAATAACAGCTGAGTTTAATTACATGCATATTTTCTATGGAGTGATGGATTTGAGGTAGCTTGCTATTTTCATTTAATGGAAGAAAAAAAAAAAGATTTAAAAAAATAGCCTATGTAGTTCTTAAAAAGAATTCAGTCAATGTTTTCGTTTTGTAATCTAAAGTATAAATCTCAGTTTATACTTTTTTCTGTGTTGTTGGAAACTGCATGTGTTTGAAGAAGTTCTGCTGTTAATATATTCTGTATTTTTTCCACATGTTTAAATGTTTCAGACACAAATTAGACACTTAAATTCATTAAAACAATAATATTAATTAATCTGACCTTTAACAACCAACAGTGGTTGTCGGTTGGCAAAATTAACTGAAGTAAACATTCCTAATGGACGGACGGACGGACGGACGGACAGACGGACAGACAGACAGACAGACAGACAGACAGACAGACAGACAGACAGACAGACAGACAGACAGATAGATAGATAGATAGATAGATAGATAGATAGATCATTTTAAGAATATTATTAGTGTAGTAGTTCATGTGTTTGCATTGCTGGCCTCAAAAGCCTATTTCCTTCCGTCAGCCTTTATAAATTTTGATTAATACCGACCGGGTTTGGAGTCCAGGGCCTGAGGTCCCTTCTGTACACCCCCAGAAATAATGAGCCTTCAAGAATAAAGAATAAGCTTGGAAGGGATAAATGTACATATTTTGACGTCGCCATCCACTATATTCAAATGAAATGAGGAGGTGAGGTGCCTTTCGCTGATTAAATTTGTTCTAGACTTCGCTGCTCTGCTCTCCATTCGTATTTAACTGTCAAGAGCTCCTTTCTGCATTCCGAGGTGCCACCAGCCCCTTTTTTTTTTTTTTTGCATATGTTTTCTATAAATACAGACACTGCACTGCCATGTCACCAGCACACAATCCAAAGCCTTCTGGGATTGTTAAATTCTCAGAGGCTCCAGCCATTCACGTTGGACTTGAAAGTGTCCGTATAGAGCCCGGGTAAGCCAAGGCTCTTGTTCGGAGCAGAGAGTATAATTTACTTAAGACTGTCAGGGGAGAAAAATCTCAAAGCAAATGCGTAGTAATAAATTGTTACACATGCTGCATATGTTTGACCCCTGACCCCTGGCATTTGGAGGCAGCTCTGAGCTCAGAAATTCCTCTGACAAAAAATGGCAAGCGAAAGAAAAAAAAAAATATATATATATATATATATATGATACAGAACAAAAATGAAAAGAGAGAGAAAATGTAAAAAAGATAAAGTTAAAATATTTTAATAAGTGACCAAGGAGACCATGAAAAGGAAAGCTTTTTTACTTTGTTACAATATGAGTAAAACACAAACAGGTTCACAAACTGTAAATTGTGAAAGTTGTATATTGTTACTGAAAGTGTTATATAATAAGATTTTAAATTGTTATTACTTTAAGTGTAGGAGAACAGATTTCATATACTTATGTAAACTGTAAAACCCATCAGTGAACTTTATCAAATGAAATGAGTGTAGTTAGCTTAAAATTTTCTGAAAGTTATTTCTACTCACTTGAAAAGAGTTTGAAACTTTGTGTTGAAGGTAATGCATTTATTAAATTTATCTCAGTACTTCATCTTAAAGTGATCAAGTTCTCAGTACTCAAATAGATGAGTTTTTTCAACCCAAATGGTTTGTCACTATCGCTACTCATTTATTGGGTTTTACTGTGCTCAAATTGCTTTGTTTACTCAAATGGATTAAGTTCACAGTACTCATTCACAGTAAGTTTTTGAGCTTGCGGTTTTTTACAATCGGTTTGCTACAAATTTCACAACTCTGGTGTCAGTTATCAAAACTCTAGACACAAAATTCACAACCATTGCTAAAATTTTACGTTTTTGCAAAACTCTTAACTTTTTTTTTTTTTTTTTTTTATTAAATGCTTGGGTACAATACACACAATTCAAAGATTCTTTGTTTATTAAACTAAGATCACCTTTTCAATATAACACAAATAAACATCAAAACGATCCCATTTCAAAATGAAACTCAAACAATACATTTGAAATAAATCTGTATTCATTTACTTAACATGATGTCATTATCAACTGATACAAGCACTCAAAATGATAAATATCTGTTGCATTACTCTTGATGCATAGAAACTGATGTACAATAGTACACGTGTAGACGATGACAGTTTCAGGGATAGATCAAATGACACCAAAAAAGATGACCCAACTGGACTACATTATCTATAGATTTCATCTTTATTCATCCTTATTCCATATTTATAATTTTTTTGTGCCTTGTACCACTTTTACAGACAATTTTTATATATTTGACATCGCTGTACTGTATGTAAGAAAGCCCAATCACAGCAGACCAATGTCAGGCCTGGATTCACATTGACAGAAGGTTCTTTCCATGATTTTGAAGTAATGGAAACACAACTATGATGTAGAAGAGACCAAATCCTCAAGACCAGACTGATGAAAATACAGATCCCAAGATAGAAATCTGATATATAGAAATATATGCAAATTACAAATGCGACTTAATAGTTCACATGAATTTTACATAAATAAAATTTCATATATGTCAAAATTGCTATTTTTTTCAACTATTAGAATTACAAATATGTACATATGTTACGTAAATATATAATCTATTATGTTAAATATTTTACCCCCACAAATATATTACCTATAATTTGTATAGGTGTCCATATGGCTGTATATGAAGACACACACACGCACGCACGCACGCACGCATATATATATATATATATATATATATATATATATATATATATATATATATATATATATATATATATATATATATATTTACATGGTTGAAAAAAAATGTAAACAGTGATTTTTGCACTATTTTGACATATTATTGACTTATGACATTTTATATACAGTATGTGGTGTCCAATTGTAATTTCCATATGTTGCCATATATCAGCTTTCTATTTGGAAATGTGAATTGAGAAAAAAAATGACAGTAAAACCACATCATGATGGAATGAATAAAACTAGTTCAATGTATCCACTGTCTGTACTGTTCCCTTTACACTTATATATAAACCATAATGAAACCTGTATCATATATTTTAAACAGCAATATTTAATGATTGTAAAGAATTGTTTATTGAAACGATGTGCATCTTGTACTGGTCATCTAAAGTTGTGTTCCTGTAGTATTTGTATGATAACAGGATTATGTGAACCAATGATCCTGCAAATGCAAGAGTTCTTTAAGGAAATGAATGCAGCATGCAAATTTTTGAACACTGGAGAGTCTGTGTTAAAAGTAGTAAGTGTTTAGAGTTATGTGTTTAGAGTTTGAAAATTGGCATTAGGGTTCTGAAATTTGTGCCAAAACAATTGAAAAAAACTGTAAATGGTTTGTTGCAATTGGTTTCCTTAAATGGTCTGAGTTACCTTAACTCTGGGTTTTATAGTGTGTAAATATAAAAGTCAAGCAATATCGGTCTGAAAAAATACTTGGTTTGGCATTTATTTTGAATTTGATCGCATCCAGACATATAATTATAATAACATATACTTATAATTATAACTTTAAAGATTAACTTATTTTTATTGTATTTAATTACGTATTTTAGTCAGTTTTTAATTGTATTCAGTACCAGGTGTTTGTGTACTCTTGAACGATTTATTTTATTTAGCTTAATTTTCTTACTTAATTACATTATTATGTTACCAAGTGAATATGATACTACCACGATTTTAAACTGTAAGATTTGGGACATGTTTATTATTATTATTTAATGAAGCACCAACTTGAATGGCAACATTTAATTAAATTTCCCATACATTCATCCATTGCCATTATCCATTATCTGGTTATTTTATTTTATTATATTATATTTTAGGGCGAGGCAGTGGCGCAGTAGTTAGTGCTGTCGCCTCTCAGCAAGAAGGTCGCTGGGTCACTGGTTTGAACCTCGGCTCAATTGGCGTTTCTGTGTGGAGTTTGCATGTTCTCCCTGCCTTCGCGTGGGTTTCCTCCGGGTGCTCTGGTTTCCCCCACAGTCCAAAAACATGCGGTACAGGTGAATTGGGTAGGCTAAATTGTCCGTAGTGTATGTTTGTGTGTGTGTGTGGATGTTTCCCAGAGTTGGGTTGCGGCTGGAAGGGCGACTGTGGCGACCCCAGATTAATAAAGGTACTAAGCTGACAAGAAAATGAATGAATGAATATTATATTTTATTTTATTGGATTGGATTCATTTTCCTTTGGCTTAGTCGCTTTATTTATCAGTGGTCGCCACAGCGAAATGAACTGCCAACTTATCCAGCATATGTTTTATGCAGTGAATGCCCTTCCAGCTGCAACCCGGTACCGGAAAACATCCATAAAGACTCATTCACACACATACTCTATAGCCAATTTAGTTTACCCAATTAGTTTACCCAGTCTTTGCACTGGGGAAACCAGAGAAAGCTCATGCTAACATGGGGAAAACATGCAAACTCCACACATAAATGGCCCAGCCAGCATTCTAACCAGCGACCTTCTTGCTGTTGGTAACAACTGAGCTGCTGTGCCACCCTATATTTTATTTTTTTAACAGACTCTCAATCATTTGATACTTAATCAAATGCATCTGCAGTAATTTCACAGTTTTAATATTTTTAGTGACTATTAGAGTCACTTTTAAGTTTTCACATTTTTATCCAGCCATCCTGGTCTTCACGTATAATTTGGTATTGCTTCTTTAAAGCCATTCCATAATATATTATATAAATGTAGTTTCTAGAAAGATATATCTATAAAAAAAATAATAATAAAAAAAAATTTGTATTATGTAATGTTATTTAGACAAGGCAGTGGCAAAGTAGGTAGTGCTGTCGCCTTAGCAAGAAGGTTGCTGGATCACTGGTTCGAACCTTGGCTCAGTTGGTGTTTCTGTGTGGAGTTTGCATGTTCTCCCTGCCTTCGCGTGAGTTTCCTCCAGGTGCTCCGGTTTCCCCCAGAGTCCAAAGACATGTGGTACAGGTGAATTGGGTAGGCTAAATTGTTCGTAGTGTGTGAATGTGTGTGTGGATGTTTCCCAGAGATGGGTTGCGGCTGGAAGGGCATCCGCTGTGTAAAAAACTTGCTGGATAAGTTGCCGGTTCATTCAACTGTGGCGACCCCAGATTAATAAAGGGACTAAGCTGACAAGAAAATAAATGAATGTTATTTGTGACCCTTTTATTATTAATATTTTTTTTTTATTTACTTACATTAGTTTTTTTTTTTTTTTTTTTTTTTTTTTTTTTTATTAACCAGGACGTGATGTGGTGTTCAGGACACGTGACGACACAATGTTTGAAGACAGTAAAACAGTGTCTGAAACAGCTTGTATGAACTGTTTAAATGCTACCATGCTTACAGAAAACTTTTGACAGCGAGCAAACACACAGTTGAAGTCAGAATTATAAGCCCCCATGAATTATTAGCCTCCGTTTATTTTTTGCCCAATTTTTGTTTAACGGAGAGATTTTTTTTTCAACACATTACTAATCCTAATAGTTTTAATAACTCATTTCTAATAACTGATTTATTTTATCTTTGCCATGATGATAGTAAATAATATTGGACTAGATATTTTTCAAGACACTTCTGTATAGCTTTAAGTGACATTTAAAGGCTTAACTAGGTTAATTAGGTTAACTAGGCAGGCTATTGTATAACAATGGTTTGTTCTGTAAACTATCGAGAAAAAAATAGCTTTAAAAGGCTAATTTTTTAACCTTAAAATGTTTTTTTTCAAAAATTAAAATCTTGTATTCTAGTTGAAATAAAACAAATAAGACTTTCTTCAGAAGAAAAAAATATTATCAGGCATATTATCATGAAAATTTTCTTGCTCTGTTATTTGGAAAATATTTTAAAAAGTAAGGGAAAAAAAAACAGGGGGCTAATAACTAATAATTCTGACTTCATTTTTTTTTTAAACACCTTTGTTTTATGAATGTTATTTAATTACTTCTGTTATGTTTTTTAACTTACATCCATTCTGTGTGTTATTACCCAAGACTTGTCAAAGACAAACACACGTGATGCCACAATGTCTGAAACAGCTTGTATGAACTGCTTGAATGCTATCATGCTTACAAAAAACTTTTGACAGTAAGCAAATGTAAAATATTTACACAAAAATGAATAAGTGTTCCTCGAGATAAAAGGCAATTAAGCCACTCAGCAGCCATAACGTAAAGCTTAAGCGTTCTTGTAAACAGCCTCTTTATCAAAAACATGCTTTAAAACCAAGTCATAAAGACACAGTTTTGCATGTATAATGCCTCGGTGAAATTTAAATATTTCAATTTCTCTTTGCTGGATCCCCTACAGTAAAGTAAAACACAAGTAGCTCTGTAAAACATGCAAAACAATCACTGTTGACTTACACCAGCAAAACACAAGCGGGCAATAAAGTCTAAATGCTGCAGTGATTACAAACCACCTCTAATGTGTGTAAGATGAGGAGAAGTTCTTCTTGAGAATTGTGTGTGTGTGTGTGTTGTAATAGTTCACATAACTATATAAGTAATGCAAAACATATCTGATGTGATCACACTAATTATGGTCTGCAGCTAATTGCTCTTCAATTCTGAATAGGTTTGTGATGTGACACAGGGTTTAAAAACCACATTATAATATAAATATATATAAATATGTGTGTGTGTGTGTGTGTGTGTGTGTGTGTGTATGTGTGTGTTTACACTTATCTCTTTTGCACATAATTTAATTCAAAGTGACAGCAGAGAGTAGTCAAGCCTACTTACCTGTAATGAAGCACATTCGGAATTGCACAATGTTTTCCAGAAACAAAGAGAGTGTGTTCCCCTTCGGGGGGAACTTCAGCACTATAAGTGGATTTGATTGTAAAATCCACGCATTGGGAGGATTCGGATCAGAAGCCGCTTGTCTGGAGAGTATTGAACGGGCCAATGAATGAAATTAATTGGCAGCGTAAGCTTGCGCAGGTGTGCGACATCTGCAATTATCTCAGCATATAAGCACACCTGAAGCCAGCAGACGCCATCCTTTTCGCTTCAGATCCTTTCTGAGTGAGTCGATGAGGGTTCCTCTTGCTGATCAGCACTTCAGAGCGAACGAGTGTGTCTCCCGGTCCAGAGTGGGTCTTCGCGGTGGCAGACGGTCGAGCTGGGTTTCTCCCTTGCCTGCGGTTCTTTGGGTCCGGTCCTCCAGAGCGGTGCGTATTGTTGCAAACTTTCCTAAAAGAGCAACACAGTCGTGCAGCATGTCCTTTTCAGGATGGCGCTCCGACTGTGCGTTTCTGGATGCGGGGGTTTCCTGGCTCCGGATGATGGACACGATCACTGCATTGCATGTTTGGGGGTCCAGCATGTTAATGCGGTGCTCGCGGGCGGTTCATGTCGTCATTGCGATGCCATGACCGTTGCACAGCTAAGATTGCGGCTAACTTTCGTAAGAGAGCGAGCCACCCCAGTTGCCTCCTGTTCTAAAAAAGCAGCGGGCGCTCGGGCAGATCTGAGGGTTTCAGCGGGAGATAATCCGCCGCCCACGGGCTCGCGGACCTCTCGCTCCTCACGGCGCTCCATCCAAGCTTCGGGTAGTGAGAGTGATCCGTCTAACCAGATGGTAGCTCTCACACTCGCTGACACCGGAGATCAGATGTCCTCCGCTGCATCGGAGGGTGGGCTTTCACTGTCCGACGAAGATCCAGACCCGCTCGCCCCCTCCGGGCAGGTGAGCGCTGTCAAATCGGATCCTGAAGCGGACATGTTAGCCGTGCTTTCCCGGGCAGCTTCGGCCGTGGGGTTGGAGATGGTTTATCCCCCAGCTCCGCGGCCGGACCGACTAGATGGGTGCTACGTAGAGGACCAGAAGGCGAAGCCTTCGAAGCCTCTCGTCCCCTTCTTCCCGGAAGTGCACAGTAGGCTCACGCAGTCTTGGAGGGCACCTTTCTCTGCCCGTGCTGCGTGTGCCTCCGCCCTCACCGCCCTTGACGGCGGAGCTGCCAGGGGGTATGAGGCGATCCCGTCAGTGGAGCGCGCTATCGCGGTCAATCTTTGTCCGCGCGGCGCCTCTACGTGGCGGGGTTTGCCCCGCCTCCCGTCCAAAGCCTGTAGGTTGTCTGCCTCCCTCGGAGCCAGAGCTTATAAGGCTGCGGGCCAGGCTGCTTCTGCTTTGCACGCGATGGCCACCTACCAGCGTTAACAAGCGCAGGCGCTGGCCGAGCTGCACGAGGGCGGGTCCAACCCAAGCTTATTACATGAGCTGCGCACCGCGACCGACTATGCTCTTCGGACTACTAAGTCCGCCGCGTGTGCGCTGGGGAGGACGATGTCCACACTTGTGGTTCAGGAACGCCACCTCTGGCTAAACCTGGCCGATATGCGCGACGTTGACAAAGTTCGCTTTCTTGACTCGCCCATATCCCAGGCTGGCCTGTTCGGCGACACCGTCGGTGAATTCACCCAGGAATTCAAGGCGGTGAAAGAGCAGTGGGATGCGATGGGCAATGTCATCTATCGGCGTGGCTGTAAGCCCGCTCCGCCCGCCGAGCCATCCACCTCCGCTGTTCCTCGCCGAGGCGCGGCGTTCACCTCGAAAGCAGGCAGCCCCTCCTGCCCAGGGCGCCGTTAAGTCCGGTAAACGGACCGCGAAGCGTCCCTGAGACAGGCCATCCGGAGAAGAGGAAACTTGCTCTTTCCCCGCTGGAGGGCGGGGCCCCGATAACAACGGTACTTTTCAGTGCCACCAAAACATCAGTAAAAGAGCACTTTTTCCCTTCCCCGGATGTGACTGCACAAGTTCTGCCAGTCCGGGACGCGCTGCCTTCCGGCTCGCAGACTCTACGTGCTCCGCCAGTGGCTCACGAGCACTGGGGGGACGGTCTCCCTTCCCTCAGCCCTCCAGCCCCCTCTCCGGAGTCAGGGTGCGGAGCCAGAGCGAATCGCTCTCCTCCAGCTCTTCCGCGGGACCCTCGTGCTTCCCGGATGAGCACACCCACTCCGCGCTGCCCCACCGCTGGTACGTCAGCGATTGTAGCGATGACTCCATTAGCGAGGGCTCTGCCTGCCTGGTTAGCGTGGGCCAGCCCCTCGCGGTGGCTCATACGCACAATCAGACTCAGTTACGCGATTCAGTTCGCGAAACGGCCCCCCAAGTTTACGGGCGTGTATTTCTCCAGGGTCAACCCCCTGTCCGCCCCTGTCTTGCGAGAGGAGATTGCTGCCCTCCTGGCGAAGGGTGCAATCGAGCCGGTTCCTCCAGCCGAGATGGAGAGTGGGTTTTACAGCCCATACTTCATCGTACCCAAAAAGAGCGGTGGGTCACGGCCAATCCTAGATCTGCGCGTTTTGAACCGCTGTCTGCACAGGCTGCCGTTCAGAATGCTCACGCAGAGGCAGGACCTATTCGTCCTCGGGATTGGTTTGCAGCCATAGACCTGAAGGACGCGTATTTCCATGTCTCCATTCTTCCACGCCACCGCCAATTTCTGCAATTTGCGTTCGAAGGTCGAGCGTGGCAGTACAAGGTCCTCCCCTTCGGGCTCTCTCTGTCTCCGCGGGTCTTCACCAAACTCGCGGAGGGTGCCCTAGCGCCCCTTCGGCTCGCGGGCATTCGCATACTCAATTATCTCGACGACTGGCTGATTTTAGCCCACTCGCGGGAGCAATTGATTATGCACAGGGACAAGGTGCTTCGGCATCTCCGCCTACTGGGGCTTCAGGTCAACCGAGAAAAGAGCAAACTCGCCCCCGTGCAGAGGATTTCTTTTCTCGGGATGGAGCTGGACTCGATCACCATGGTAGCGCACCTCTCCGAGGAACGCGCTCGCCTGTTGCTGAACTGTCTGAGGGAGCTCGACAGCAAACTAGTGGTCCCACTGAAGTTCTTTCAGAGGCTCCTGGGGCATATGGCATCCGCAGCCGCCGTCACGCCGCTCGGGTTGCTCCATATGAGACCACTTCAGCACTGGCTTCACGATCGGGTCCCCAGACGCGCATGGCACGCGGGCACACACCGGGTCTCGGTTACTGCGCTGTGTCGCCGCGCCCTCAGCCCTTGGAACGACCCCTCGTTCCTACAGGCCGGTGTGCCTCTAGGACAGGCGTCCAGCCATGTTGTTGTTTCAACAGACGCTTCCAACACGGGTTGGGGGGCCGTGTGTCGCGGGCATGCGGCTGCGGGCCTCTGGAAGGGTGCCCAGCTGCATTGGCATATCAATCGCCTAGAGCTGTTGGCAGTGTTCCTCGCTCTCCACCGCTTTTTACCGGTGCTGGAGCGGCAACACGTGCTGGTCAGGACGGACAGTATGGCGGCGACGGCGTATATCAACCGCATGGGGGGTATGCGCTCTCGCCGCATGTCTCAGCTCGCCCGCCGTCTGCTCCTCTGGAGTCACCCGCGGCTGAAATCGCTGCGCGCCATTCACGTCCCAGGCACGCTCAATCGTGCAGCCGATGCGCTCTCACGACAGCTGTTACGCCCTGGAGAATGGAGACTCCACCCCGAGTCTGTTCAGCTGATATGGGCGCGATTCGGGGAGGCCCAGATCGATCTGTTTGCTTCCCCCGAGAACGCTCACTGCCAGTTGTTTTTTTCCCTGACCGAGGGCTCTCTCGGCACGGATGCACTGGCCCACAGCTGGCCTCGGGGCATGCGCAAGTATGCGTTTCCCCCAGTGAGCCTGCTCGCGCAGTTTCTGTGCAAGGTCAGGGAGGACGAGGAACAGGTTCTGCTAGTTGCGCCCCTTTGGCCCAACCGGACCTGGATATCAGAGCTCTCACTCCTCGCGACGGCCCTCCCCTGGCGGATCCCTTTGAGAGAGGACCTACTCTCTCAGGGACAGGGCACCATCTGGCACCCTCGCCCCGATCTTTGGAACCTCCACGTGTGGTCCCTAGACGCGAGGAAGACTTAGGTAACCTACCGACTGCGGTGGTTAATACCATCACTCAGGCTAGAGCCCCCTCCACGAGGCGCGCCTACGCCCTGAAGTGGAGTCTATTCACTGAATGGTGCGTCTCTCGCAGAGAAGACCCCCGAAATTGCCAGATTAGTGTTGTGCTCTCTTTCCTTCAAGAGAAGTTGGACAGCAGGCTGTCGCCCTCCACTCTCAAGGTTTACGTGGCCGCCATCTCCGCTTATCATAGCGCGGTAGCTGGCGGCACCGTGGGAAAGCATAACCTGGTCATCCAGTTCCTTAGGGGTGCTAGGCGAATTAATCCATCTCGCCCCCCTCTCATGCCCTCTTGGGATCTCGCCCTCGTTCTCACGAGTCTGCGATCCGATCCCTTTGAGCCACTCGAATCAGTATCTCTAAGATTTCTGTCCCTGAAGACAGCTCTGCTGGTTGCGTTGGCCTCCATCAAGAGGGTCGGGGACCTGGAGGCATTTTCGGTCAGTGACTCGTGCCTGGAATTCGGGCCGGATTACTCTCACGTCATCCTGAGACCCCGCCCCGGTTATGTGCCCAAGGTTCCTACCACCCCCTTTAGAGATCAGGTAGTGAACCTGCAAGCGCTGCCCCCGGAGGAGGCAGACCCAGCCCTTTCTTTACTTTGTCCAGTTCGCGCTCTGCGCATTTATGTGGACCGTACTCAGAATTTTAGATCATCTGAGCAGCTCTTTGTCTGTTATGGCGGTCGGCAGCAGGGAAGTGCCGTATCGAAACAAAGATTATCCCACTGGATTATGGATGCCATTTCACTCGCTTATTCGAGTCGAGGTCAGCCGTGTCCCCCGAGAGTTCGTGCACACTCCACTTGGAGCGTTGCATCCTCTTGGGCGCGTGCACGCGGCGCCTCTCTAACAGACATCTGTAGAGCTGCGGGCTGGGCGACACCCAACACATTTGCAAGGTTTTACAATCTGCGAGTGGAGCCGCTTTCCTCAAGGGTATTAGGTAACCCTTTGGTGATTGAGGAGACAACTCGGTAGGGTGTTGAAACACGCTTGCTGCGCCATTCTCCCTAACACGGAGGTACGTGCGCCTTTTTAATCTGTCAGTAAAGTTCCCCGTCAGGTGAGCCCTGCAGATTCCTCCGTGGCCCCCAGCACTGACTCAGCGGAGGAGTCACTTGCTGGCCCATTACGTTGTAGGTCTGCCCGCTGGTCAGCCCGCGTTTTGGGTATAGGTGCCTGCTATGCGTGATCCCCACTAGGCGATCCCATATGCTTATTCCGCCACGGTTAAGTCCCCCCCCTGGGCGGACCCGTGTCTTCCCTCTCCGCTAACCACTCTTTTGCTATGCGTACTCCCCCTTTTTAGGGCTAGTCCATAGGTAAATTCTGCCATCTATCCCCCCCTTGGGTAACGGATGGCCTCCGCAGCGTCCTCCCTATCGGGATTGCACGCTTCCCAACGTACTGTCGTATTCCTAGAATTATCTAGATGCTCACGACTTCCCAAAAAATATATCTAAATCCGTAAAACTTCTGTTGAAGTAGGATAAATTAGGGCCAGGGACACGTTGGAGGACCGCGCCCCCCATGATGTGGGTGCGTCACGCTTGCTTGACTATCTCCTCATCGGGGGTGTTGGTAAGGTGCAGTCATTATGGCGCTTTCAATGGGCTCCCAATGCGTGGATTTTACAATCAAATCCACTTATAGTGCTGAAGTTCCCCCCGAAGGGGAACGTTCGAGGTTACTAAAGTAACCCTTCGTTCCCCGAGGAGGGGAACGGAAGCACTATACTCCGTCGCCATAATGACTGTCCCTTAGCTGTTTGAAAGTCTCTTCAGCTTAAAAGGATGGCGTCTGCTGGCTTCAGGTGTGCTTATATGCTGAGATAATTGCAGATGTCGCACACCTGCGCAAGCTTACGCTGCCAATTAATTTCATTCATTGGCCCGTTCAATACTCTCCAGACAAGCGGCTTCTGATCCGAATCCTCCCAATGCGTGGATTTTACAATCAAATTCACTTATAGTGCTTCCGTTCCCCTCCTCGGGGAACGAAGGGTTACTTTAGTAACCTCGAACGTTCCACAGGTGGTTTGTCAAGACCACTCATCTGTGTGGAGCACACTCAAAATTGCACAATGTTTTACAAGAATTATGGGGTGCATTTAAAAAAGTGTCTTATAAAAAAAGTGTGTGCTACATGTAGTTACGCTCACTATTACCCACTGTCTGAACTATAACATAGTTTATTTTCAAATACTACATTAAAAAAAAAACAGCACTAGATATTATTTTTTTTATTTTTAACTTTATTTTAAAATGTACAGTAACTTCACATAGTTTATTTTTTCCTTAAAAAGAATATTTGTAAGTGTGCAGTATTTTCTTCTGAATAACTGGAGGCACTCAGATGTCTTGCTGAGCAAAACTGTGTGTGTGTGTTTAAGCAGTGGCAGATGTTCTAGGGAGTGTGGCAGCAGATGTGTGTGTTGTTCTGACACTCTGGACTGATGACTGGGGTTGAAGCTGCCAGTCTGGGTGTTTGCCCCGCTCGTCCACCCCGCAGCGCGGCTCCATCGGCCTCTCCAGCCCCCTGCCATCCAGGTCCCCATAAAAATAGCCCATTCCATTACTCTTGTGCTTCCCCAGAGGCCGCAAGGTCTCCGGCATCATTACCGCATCTCAGAATCCGAGTCCTCTCCAACACGTGCCCGATCTTCATCCCGCTAATTATAGGTCAAAATATTTTTTGTTAATCAAAGATCCTTTGTTTAAATCCTGAATAAAAAGAGGAGAGGAAAGCGTGCACCGCTGGCTGACAAAAAAACCTTAAATAAATAAAAAATTGGAAGTGGGGAAAATTTTCAATTATGAAAGCGAGCTAATTTGGTATGACCAGCGAGTGTCATACACGCTGACAGTGCTCCATTATGCAGTCATTTGGGTTCTTTTAAATTAGTTATGTTAATGTCCTGCACGGGAATGTAACACTTGGATGGGACAAGATTCCAGCAATTAATTTCTACAGTCAACCGAGAGACAAGCAAATTTATTTCCCCCCCTCTCGGGGAACGGGAGGCAGAGGGTGCGAGGGTGGGGAGCGGGCGTACGGGAGCGCAGAACAAGCACAACACCGTGGCCTAAATAAAGCCCAAACAATGGGCGCCAATGCCTCCTCATTCATTCCATTGACAGTGTTTTGCAGCTTAAACCTGTTTTATTAATTATGTTTGACATTTCCATAATTAGTTTCATTTACACAAAATCAATCCCTGCCGCCACCCGGTCTCATTTATCATTTGAAAAAATTTGCATAGCCAGTGCTGACTTTTTCTACTTAATTATACATTAAAAGTGTCAAGTGCGCTTGCTGCCTGGCATTATCTGCTGCAGAAAGGGTTGTGGCTGGACGGCGTTGACATTAATCATAGCTAGCCTGCGAGTAGAGCCGGACGCTTGCGGGGAAGAGAGCGAGAAAGAAAAAAAAAAGGTTGGCGGGAGGGGGAGTGGAGGGCCTCGTTTCGGGTGCTTCTGACCTGCTGAAAACCAGAAAAGAAACTATGACCTCCAGTCCTAAACAGCCACTGCCTGTTTACTGCCCGAGAGTTGAGTGAGGAAACAAATGAGATGTTTTCCTTGAATGTTTCTTGAGGCTGGTGACTTCAGTTTGACAGTCAGTCAAATTAACAAAATTAATATTAATTGCTTGGGGGAGACCATGTTTTCCTCATACATCTAAGCCATACACTTTGACACTTCCAATAAGAACGTTTAACATTTGTAGAATCTTTCCATTGAAGATAGATAAATGAAATGTAGATATGATCTCTTCATAGATTTACAACAGCTGTTGTTAAAAACTCCTGCTTTGCTTTTATCAGGACCCAGATTCACTATACAGAGGAAATCAGCACGTTTCTATAAAAGTACTAACAGTGTGATTTACTGACAATGCACAAATTAACTAGCACATCTGCAACTGTTTATATTTATAATGTCCAATGCACTGTATAAGCCAGCATAATTTAGGTTTTAAACAAGCAGAGCCGATGACGATAATGTGTATGTAACTCACTAATAACACAAACACAGCTTGACATGCTGTTTTGGGAGTTAAATAAAAGTGCAAATACTATAGTAAGAAAACTAAGTTACTCGCACAACTCATTAAAACGCTCTCTTCACATAAAGGTTTCATCTGAAGTCCTACAAATGCATATGCAATAAGTTTATCAGCTACATTCACTGTGTCACTGCCTCATTATTGGTGATATTTTTATTGTGTTTGTTTTATATAATAAGTAAATTGTATCAAATTAATAACATAATTATATGTGACCATGGAGCACTAATAACTTTGTATAATGTTGCAAAATATTTATTAATATTATTTTTATTTTATTTATTTTTTTTGTATTTTTTTTTAATATCCAACAATACATTGTATGGGTCAACGGTATAGTTTTTTTTTCATCATTGCTAAAACGTAATAGGACAACTTTAAAGGAATTTTTCTCACTTTTTAATGTCCTAAATCTTCAGATTTACAGAATTTCAATAGTTGCATCTCTTCCACATATCATTCTAACAAAATGCATGTAATTTAAAAATTGTATTGATAAAAATACATGCATAAAAAAAAAAAAAAAAAAAAATATATATATATATATATATATATATATATATATATATATATATATATATATATAGAGAGAGAGAGAGAGAGAGAGAGAGAGAGAGAGAGAGAGAGAGAGAGAGAGAGAAATTGTGGTCCAGGGTCACATATTGTAATAACATCTTGTACAAAAATAAAATGACATATAACATACACAATACAATTACGTTAATACAGAATACCAGCAAAAAATACAGAAGTTTAGTTTATTATTAGTTTCTGTTAAGTAATGTTATCCATTTCACTCTGTGAATGTGATCATATTCATTTTGTCAACATGAATTCATTACAAACCACTGAAAATGGTCAAAAATGGTGGAAATCTCATGTAAGACAAGTTCAACTGCACTCTCTAGCCATGTGAAAGAAAAAAAAAAAAAACATTAAAATTCAATCACATTAACCCCATTTATGATATACAGTTGTAGTCAGAATTATTAACACCCCCCCCCCCCCAAATGATTATTGAACCACTGATTATTTTTTTCTATTTAATGGAGAGAAGATTTATTCAACACATTTCAAAATATAATAGTTTTAATAACTTCACTTCTTTGCAGCTTAAAGTGAAATTTAAAAGCTTAACTAGGTTAATTAGGTTAACTGGGCAGGTTAGGGTAATTAGGCAAGTTATTGTATAAGGATGGTTTGTTCTGTAGACTATCGGGGAAAAAAAAATGTTAGCTTAAAGAGACTAATAATTTTGTCCTTAAAATGGTGTTTAAAAAATTTAAAGCTGCTTTTATACTAGTCAAAATAAAGCAAAGACTTTCTCCAGAAGAGAAAAATATTATCAGACATACTGTGAAAATGTCTTTGCTTTGTTAAACATAATTAGGGAAATATTTAAAAAAGAAAAAAAATCAAAGAGGAGCTAATAATTATACATTTATACTTATTTTGCTTTCAATATCCTGTTTATTGTCTAACTTTAAAAGCAAGAAACTGACTACTAAGCCCCTGTTAAAGTTAATGTCCTGGAGTGCTCTTGATTGGATGCAAAGACTAGAACTACGAAACAGTGCTAACAACTAAGAGTCCTTCACTACTGTTTGACAAACCACAGTCAGAACTGGATTTGCCTAAACCCTCACAAACGTACACCCTTCAGGGCAAGTGTTGAATTATATCCGAGACCACTGTGTGTCTGAATGTGCTTGCTTTAGGGCGCTTTAACCACTCTTTCTCTTCAAAAGAATGATAAAACTTCCTGACGTAACGTAATTAGAGATGATGTGCTGCTCATTTTGACGTTCACTCTCGGGGAGAACTCGAAAGTCTCAACAGACCGCCGTCAAGTGTCTGTTTGAAATGAGTGTGTGTCCTACACCGCCGTGATAAATGATAGGTTTGAAGCACTTAGAGGCTGGATTTGCAAAAGGCTGAATGTGGGGATTGACGCCCGTTGACATTTCGCAGAGGACTGAAATGGGGTGTGCTGTTGAGCTTTGAAAGGACCTTTCCAGAACAAATCATTCCTACAGCTCCCAAAGATCCTCAAAGTCATGATACGTTCGCAGCGATACTCCTTTAATAAACCTGACTGAAAACAGAGACGAAAGTTCAGTTATGGAAGACTTCTGCTGCTTCACTACTGGAGAGAACAGAGAGATAGGGCTGGGAGGAATACATTAAACGGCGGCTTTGCAGGACCACTGATCCACAGTGAATAATAACATCAAGACGTTCTGCCACATTCTGCCTGTCTCTTCTTCAAGGGCAACACAAAAAGCGGGCTACCTAACAAAAGGGCTTGATGAAGTCACTAATACGCTGGCGTGTCCCAACCCGAGCAGTGGGTGGTCGCGACCGCTGGCACGCCTCAGCGCACTGCATCACTAATGCCCCCGGCTAAGCTAGCAGGGTCATTAGCCTAAGCTATGCTATTTAACACAGCAAGCTAAGAGGACCTTGGTAATTGCACTCAGCTAGATCAATACTTGTTAAAGGAGAGAGAAAGTTAAGAGGGGTAAAAAAGCCCCCACCTTCACTGTCAGACACTTGGAACGTTGGAATTAATTCCCTCTCGAAGCCGGAGAGTGAGCGAGCATCAAACATCATTATTCCCAGAAAGTTCCTAATCAGCGTGTTAACACTCCGCTGAATGTACTTTGTATCAGGTTTTAAATTAAGCCCTAGCAACTTTCTGCGGCAAAAAAAAAATATTATAATTTACAGAAGGAACCCAACCACTAGCTGGGGAAGAAAAAAATAATACATTCCTTGAAATGCAAAACGTTTTCTGAATCAAGGATTATTCCTCTTTTCATTGTGAAAAAAAGAGCTGGGATAAAATATGAAGATGAATTCATGTGCCGGCGAAAAACTCTAGTGGAAGCGTTAGTCCTACACAGACAGGGAAAAAAAAACGAGAAGAAAAAGGGGGAAAATCGTTTATTTAGATGGCATACATTACCATTACTCTTGCATTGTGTCCCCACTCTTCATAATGACTAGGATAAATGTCTTGCCTGGAATGCACACTCTTGACAATAGAGGCGGATATTACTTGGTTAAAAGCTCAAGTCCTATGGGTAAAAGAGCTTGAAAGAATAAGAAGTATCCGTCATTGCTAATGAGCTATAAGGATAGCGCATTGCCTTTATAAATCACCATATTCACCCTGTTTATTTAAATTCATTGGTGCCTCATTATACCTGAGCTATGCACCTCTAGGTCTGAGCTGATTAGGAGTGCCATAGCTCAAAATGGCTTTTAATTCATTGAAACGTGCTTTGACCTTGCGCCGGAACCCTGCGTGAGACATAGCGTGGTCGGTGCCATTAATAACGTTGCCACCTTTTTCTAAATGCGACAGAACACCCCCTCCGACATCCACCTCCACCCCCTCTTAAAATATGTATTATTAGTTAGCTATGACGGAACATTTATCAAACCAAATTACCCTTTGGTGTAAAACGGCTTAATTCCGCATCCCTTTAGCCCGCTCTGCCGTTACCTGCTCTTTAGGAAGGCTGGGTATTAAAGAGGCTCGTAGAATGAAGGCGTAATGAGAAGGGATGCATGGTGTGTCTGTAGTTCATCATCTCTCCGGTGGCATTTAGGTGCACATCCATGAATCTTCTCAAGGGAATTCACAATTCCCTGAAAGAGGATTTATAGGTGTCGAGCTTATTTGTTTTACTTAGATAAGGAAATTGAATGCAAAGCGCAGAGGGACTGAATCACGGCGAGACAAACTGAATCTGAAGAGTAACTACCTGTAAATTAAGCTGCTGTTTGAAGTGCATTCGTGTTAACATGTTGTGTGAACCAGGAGGGTTTACTCTGGTGCCTTTTGACGTCATCTTTTTGAAAAACAGAACTTCACACTTAATTCACATAGTTTATCTGTACCCCTAATATTAGGATCCATTCTGATTTGACAATTAATGAGGGGTGTGTTTCCCAAAACCATCATTAGCCAACTAAAAATGCAAGTTTTGTCGTAACAAACATAGTTCATTTTTTTCCTGAATCCATCATTCCAAGATACATTAGCAAACAGCATTATTACACCTCTAGTTCTGTAGTTAGAGGAATAGTTCCTGGCTGTGTTCTAATTTGAGTTATTCACCCTATGTCCTATTCCTTTATAAAGCCTCATTCACACTATGAGCGACTTACAGCGGCAAAACGAAAAGCGACCATTCATTTCAACTGAGAGTGAGTGACTTCTGGTGACCTTCGTCTATGCGAGCGAGAGCGGCCATTGTCAACCAGGTGGGCATGTTGAGTGATGCGACAAAGTTGAGAATCCTTAAACTTTATTCAAATACTTCCTTAAATGACAGCTAATAGGCAGGTTGTATTCTCTGTAGACTTAGGTCACCACCCAGAGTGACAGGGAGCTACAAAGTTGCTGCTACAGTGAATAAGGCACAAAGGCTGATTTATATTTCTGTGTAGTGTGATCATTTTTACCATGCTCTGCAATAACACTTTTGAAATGCTAGCTGGCAGTAGGCTTTTATGTTTTGAGTTTCTTTGCTGGTGTTTTGTTTTTTCTTAACACTGCCTTATTGTAAAAGTAGCTAAAACTCATTCATTCTGAGACGGGAACTAGCGGACTTGAAACAACTATGATCATAAGGTAAACACAAAACAAAACTTTCCACCTGGAGCTCCTCCACGGGACTCAACACTTCGCTCCAACAGGTTCGCTCTTGGTCCCGCCCACACTCATCAGCGCTACCAATGTGTATATATATATATATATATATATATATATATATATATATATATATATATATATATATATATATATATATATATATATTAAGGGTGTAACGATCCACATATTCATATTGAACCGTTCGGTTTGCAATGCTGTTTGATTCGTTAAGGAAATAAGTACAAAATATAATGTTTTCAGAGCAACAACGCTCAACATGGCATCCCAAATGGCGTCGCAGACAACATGTTGCCTTCCCCGCTGTCATGTTAAACAGTAGACCATCGCTTTTGAACTCAGAATTTCACTTTATTAAAGCATGCACTCATTAGCAATCTTGCTGCCTTCTGTGTCAGCCTGCTCATGCTGGCTCCGCCCCCATTGCCCCAGCAACCCTGGACCCTGACACAAAACAGCCAATCTCAATAACCTGTTCACAAATCACCACACCCGCCCACTTCTAAACACTACTCCAGTCAGGGCATGCGCTACACTAGTTTACAAAATGGCTAGTAACATCCCAAGTCTCCCGGAAGTTTCAGAAGTCTCCCGCAAATGCATACAGACTCCTGGATGCCCGCAAACAAATGATAATCTTCCGAAATCTTCGCGCGTCTCACCCTTAAATACGTCACACACCCCTCTCCACCGCATCTCTTCCAGCTCATCAGGTACGTTGGGCACAACTCACCCCCGCCACACAGGTACATCGCACGCCTCTACCACTCTTCAGATACGTTGCGCGCACATGCCCCCACCACTCTTCAGATGCGTCGTGCACCATCTCAGCCACCAAGAGAGTGGTGGAAAAAACAGTGACATCTACTAAGAAGGTAAGTAATTTCAGCGGTAATATTTGAACATATCAACTCATTTACACTGACATCACGGAATCAGTAACTGGAACTGGAACAGCATTCAGACAAGCAACTTCTACAGATTCAAACGGAACAAAATAAATCACCGAGGCGATCGCTGTGGATATGAGAGACCTTAATCGGTAGTGGAAATTTCGGGTTTTAAGAAAATGTTAAATGTAATAGAGCACCGTTACATTATTCCTTCATAAGCCCATTTCAGTCAGATAATTCCTGCTTTTAGATCCACTAAAATGGCCGGTGACAGTCAAATCAAGCAGATCTGTGCTGTCTGAAGAAAAGGTGGACACCCATCTTTCTGAAAAAAAAACATCCTTAAAAATTGGTTGAAACTGTGTTCCATAAAAACTATATTGTTCTTTTATTTTTATGTGTTTAACTACTACAATATTAATTTGATATTTTTATGAGCAGCATTTTGGTTTTGAGTATAAGGAATGATTTGTTTTATTTGCTGCTAAACAGAAACCCTGGAAGTACAGATCACTGTTTAAAGTAAAAGAAAAAAAAAAACAAGTTCATACTTTTATAATGTTAGTTTTAATCTATAAAACATTTAAATCAGAGAAATTTAAATGTTTAAATGTTTTTTTTTTTCTTTTTTTATTTTCTGTATCGAAAACATACCGAACTGTGACACCATTGTGTTGTATCAATGCTGTTGAACTGTTATACCTCTATGCTTTTCTTGCTCCCGAATACAAATAATTTTTCAAGTATTTGTTCGAAATAAGTATTCGTAAAAACACGCTATTCGTGCCTTTCCGAATATCATATTCGGGTTCGGGTCCACCCTTTATATATATATATATATATATATATATATATATATATATATATATATATATATATATATATATATATATATATATATATATGAATGCAATGGGGTTTTTTTTGTCACATTCCACTTTCACTTTTTCAAAAAAAGCAATAAAAACCTCCGGAACAAGCTTTATAGTTGCATATAGTTTTCTCTACTGCATTTATCCTCCAAACCAAGTCCAATGACAACATTGATAAGTTTTTGCTTTTCTAGAGTCTACAAAGTCTCAAGGTTAAGAGGCCGAGACTAAAGGCAGCTCTGCCAAGCCCCTGGGCCACTTCTGTCACAGTACCCCATAAGGCTAGACTCACAGGAACAGAAGACAATGTCATCGTCTAGAGGGTTGGCTGAAAGATGCATGGCTCTGACCAATCGAGTGAGTGATTAGATCAATTAAGTCATTTAGAGAGTGCCTCGATGAAGTATGGAGGTGTGTTTCTGACTGAGGGAGAGAGACTGAACAAAGTGATTTTGGATCCTGTGGGACAAGGCCAATCAAAACCACCTCATTAGGCTACTGGACCCTGCCCAAGTGCACCATCCCAAAGACAAGAGGTGAGTTTGACTTCATGCTGAGCTGCATAGACTGATCAGCGTCTGACCTGCAGCAATGCATGCCAGTTAGAAATTGTGCCCAACTTGCGAAGACTCTGATGCCACGTCACTAAGGGAGTCATTCAAGAGAAATGATTGGCTGCTTCTGCACATTTTCTCCATGACGGCTGTATTAATTGATGACAAAACAGCTACTTTATGACAGGCTGAATTCATAATGGCGAGGCAGTGGCACAGTAGGTAGTGCTGTCCCCTTACAGCAAGAAGGTCGCTGGGTCGCTGGTACGAACCTCGGCTCAGTTGGCATTTTTGTTTGGATGTTCCCCTGCCTTCGCGTGGGTTTCCTCCGGGTGCTCCGGTTTCCCCCACAGTCCAAAGACATGCGGTACAGGTGAATAAGGTAGGCTAAATTGTCTGTAGTGTATGAGTGTGTGTGTGAATGTGTGTGTGGATGTTTCCCAGAGATGGGTTGTGGCTGGAAGGGCATCCGCTGCGTAAAAACTTGCTGGATAAGTTGACGGTTCATTCCGCTGTGGCAACCCTGGATTAATAAAGGGACTAAGCCGACAAGAAAATGAATGAATGAATGAATTCCTAATGTTTCAAAGTTTATTACCAAGTACTGTATATAAAGAATTTCTCTTTGCAAACTAGTGCTTAATAACTACAGAAAACATGAATTATTATTATTAATAATAATAATAATAATAATAATAATAATAGGAAGAAGAAGAAGAAGACAAAGAACCAAAAAATATATATATATTTGCCTGACATATATATATATATATATATATATATATATATATATATATATATATATATATATATATATATATATATATATATATATATATATGTATATATGGTCCAGAAAATTATGAAAAATGAAATGATGATGCAAAATCTTTATCAAAACAGTTAATGTGGCTTAAATGGTTCACTTGTGGCTTAAATGGTTTGACTTTGTCAAAAAAATAAAATAAAATAAATAAATAAAAAATACAGCTCTGTTTACCTATTTCTTCAGTACAGTGTATTGCCATTAAAAGACACCTATAATAAAAAAAAAAATCATCTTTTGTAAGCTTTTTGGACAGAACTGTGTAGGTAATGTGTGTCCACAGTCATATTGAGCTGATAGAAAGACAATAAGTCTTTTTTTATTATTATTTTTTTTTTACATTTTGTGATGTTAAAATAGGATCAAAATCCCTCCCATTTTGAGGCCCACTGCAACGTGACATGGGATTGGGGTTTTCCCGCCCACCGAATTGATTGACAGCAGCGTATTACTGAAACATGTCTCTATAGTAATGTGTATAATCATATCAACTAGCAAAACTCTGTGATCATCAATGTGTGGTCAGAAGATGAAGGCAAATGGAACAACAGGAAGATGAATATTTAATAAAAGATTTTTTTTTATCCTACTAACAAATCTGAATTACAAATTGTTCATTCATTCATTCATTCATTCATTCATTCATTCATTCATTCATTCATTCATTCATTCATTCATTCATTCATTTTCCATTAGCTTTATCAGGGGTTGGCACAATGAAATGAACCATCAACTATTCCAGCATATGTTTTACGTAGCGGATAAACCTTCCAGCCACAACCCAGTACTGGGAAACACCCTTACATTCTCACATTTACACACACACATACACTATGGCCAATATTTGTTTACCCAATTCACTTATAGTGCATGTCTTTGGACTGTGGGTGAAACCGGAGCACCCGGAGAAAACCCACACTAACACAGGGAGGACATGCAAACTCCACACAGAAATGCCAACTAAACCAGCCGCGACTCAAACCAGCGACCGTCTTGCTGTAAGGCACAAATCATTTAGTGTAGTGTTAATGCATATTCCCAAATATTAGGCAATTGTTTTCAACACTGATTATAATAATTTATTGAGTAAATCAGTATTTTAAAATGATTTCAGAAGGATCATGTACCGTTGAAGACATTGAATATTCAGTTTTGCCATCATAGAAATAAATAAAAGAAAAAAAAAAATTCAGATTGAAACAGTCATTTTAAATAGATTTAAATACATCGCAATCAATAACAATACTAGTTCACAATCAGTCTTAGGTGCTTGGTTTAGTCGGTGCTCCGCAGAATGATAAACCTGCCATTATGTTTAAGAGGCGCGTCCCAATACAAATCCGAAAATTGTTGACAATAATAGTTTCATAAGCAGTCTGTACACAAAAAGCCTCTATAATCTTTTAATCTTCTGCACACAGCAAGGCTACATTGGTCTTGTGACTTCAGTAGGGGGTGAGGTATTGTAAATATTGAGGTGTAAATGTGAGGACAATGAAAACAGTTCCCCGGGGCTAAAAATAATGTAGTATAATCCGATAACTGTTGTGAACTACAATTACACTTGATTACTGGTTGGCTCGGGTTCACTAAGTGAATGTTGATATTGTGTGGATTGTCAGAGATGAACACTGCAGATTACAAGGCACTGAGCACATCTAGGTTTTACAGCAATGAAGAATTATCTATTTAGCAAAAAAAAAAAAAAAAAAAAAAAAAAAAAAACATAATTCATATATTGGTTTGTTTGTTTTTTTAGTTCAGTTATCAGTACTGTCAGTATTTTCAGTACAGTCATTATCCCAGTAAGCATTCTAAATGTTTTTAACACTCTTAGATAAAATTTTCTTTATCATAGTCCAACCTTGATGAATAAATGGCTTTGATGAATTAATAAAACAGATAAATGCAAAGGGGCCAATAACTAGGGACAGTAAGAATTTGTAGCCATTTTTTTTGCTATTTCTGCACATAATATTGTAAAACATCTGTGGATTTATATGCAGAATGATTCTGGGTGTATCGTAACTAAAAACTAAATGCTGTATGTTAAATAAAAATTATACATTTTTAACTTTTAGTTACTGTTTACAATGTAAATCATATAAGATCCATTTTGATAAAGCAAGTCTCTCATATAATCTATCTACCGTATATCTACTAAAAGACAGAAATTATTACTTTACAAACTGTATTGTAAGTAAATAATATTAATGTTTTTATATTAGTCAGTAACATTACTCAAACTAATTTAAAATATTAATAAATATAAATTTACACACATTTACTCACAACTAAATAAATTGATTCAATGATGGGCTGGAAATCTGCAGATTTCTGCTTGCACAGATTCTTTGTGGACCTAGCAATAACTTAATGAGGAACTGCAATAACTCATGGCTTTATAATAAACTGTGCATATAGGAGCTTTAGAAAATCAAAGTCATACAAGCCTGCATCTCATGGATCTTCGAGATAAAAACTTGATTTGACCATTTGTATTTTTTATTTTTTATTTTTGTAATTGATTTGTTTTAACTATTATTATTTTTATTAATCAATAAATAAATAAATTCAATTGACATGGAAATTTTCAGTCATTGACTTAGGATTTTTAAGTATAAAGTAATAGTAGTAGTATAGTAGTAATAGTATTAGTATTTTTGCACAATAATATTTACTGTATGAATAATTATCATGTTTGATTTTTTTTATTGAACAATTAAATAATTTCATTATTTTATTTTGTACAACAAACATTTGGTGATATGTAGAGCCCAAAATACATTATTATTATTATTTTTTTTGTAATTTAGAATACTCTGACACCACCCATCAAACTACTAGGTTTTTCCCATTTTACAATGGAACATTCATTCATTCACTTTGTACCTTAATTCATCAGGGGTCGCAAAGCAGATGAACTGCCTACTCATCTAGCATATGTTTAAACAGTGGATTCCCTTCCAGCTGCAACCCAGTACTGGGAAACATCCAACCACACTCATTCACACACATACACCGTAGCCATTAAACTATTTAGTATTTTTTTTTTTTTTTTTTTTTTTTAATTCAACTATAATTCATGTGTTTGAACTGTGGGGGAAACCGGAGCACCCAGAGGAAACCCATGGCAACACAGGGAGAATAAACACCAGAAATGCCAACTGACCCAGTCAGGATTCGAACCAGCGACCTTCTTGATGTGATGCAACAGTGCCCTACAATTTTGTTTAATATTTAAAGATTACAGTGCACACTATACTTAGATTTTATGTGATATTTTTTATTGAAAATTACATAAAAATCACTTATATCATCACTTATAATTACTTTTTTTTATTCAGTTTGATGCTAAAATTAAACATCTTACCCTAACACACGCATATATATATATATATATATATATATATATATATATATATATATATATATATATATATATATATATATATATATATGCAAGATATGGTTCTGCAATAAGGGCATCCCAGTGGTGCACAATCGCCTCACAGCAAGAAGCTTCTGGGTTTCCTCCGGGTGCTCCGGTTTCCTCCACAAGTCCAAAAACATGTGGTATAAGTGAATTGGGTTAGCTAAATTATCTGTAATATATGTGTGTGAATGAGAGTGTATGGATGTTTCCCAGTGATGAGTTGTAGCTGGAAGGGCATCCGCTGCATGAAACTTATGCTGGATAAGTTGGCGGTTCTGTGGCAACCCCTTATTAATAAAGGGACTAAGCCGAAATGAAAATGAAAGAATGAATGGTTCTGCAATTATCATACAAACGTATACATTATTATTATTGCTATTATATATTTCACAAGGTTTCATTATCAACTTTTCAATTTTCCTCCCTTTGATATTCAAGCAATAATTAACTGCCAAAATTAACATTTGAAGCCTTTTCCCCAGTCCGCCAAATCTGAAATGTTTTGAAAGGCCCTGTACACCAAAGCGAACCGCAGCCCCACCTCTGATTACTTTTATTACCACCCTCCCGTCAACAGGACAGGTACGCAGTGCTCCTGGAAGGCAGCATTGTCCCATAATAGCTAGTGTGGTTTCCTCTAAGTATTGTTTGCCTGCCAACACTTGTCTTCAAGTGCGGTGGCTGGAAAAGCATCCACGGCACTGCGGAGGAAATGAGGCCTCTGGCTTAAACCAGTCATTCCCATCGCTGCCACCAACGTGGCCGTCTCCAGCAGCTCTGCCACATGCCAGACTACGCTGTTGATTCCCAGCTCTGACGTGAGTACATTAGATTGTGTGTTTGTGCCCGCAGGACTGACTGTGCGCCTGTGTTTAGGCCTCTCTGTCAGATGAGTCAGGCTCTGTGATTTATGGCCACTGAAAAGGTTGCGTTACCAGCGTGCGCGGATGGCCCCGCATGGTAAATGGGGAAATTCGGAATTTATTAACATACAATGAATGATGATTAATGGATCAGCGTGGATCTCGCAGTCTCTTTCCGATGTCTCAACACACTTGATGTATGCAGCAATAAAAAGATATGTGCAAAGGCTTTTCCTTACGGTGTAGCCGCTAGCTAACGTATATATGATGGCAGTTGGGGGGGAGAGAGAGCCATACCGAGTTAGTCTATGAGGACGCGTGAAGTGGACAGGTGTAGTCTTACTTGCATTATTTACCATACATTACCACCGATGTCCTTTGCTTTACCAAGAACGTGCATAGGCGATGAGGAAAGGAATAAATTAAGATGGCCAAAAGCGAGTCAAGCAATTTAGGACCAAATCGGGATGCATTTGGTCGTCCATTCATCAAATTTCACCACAGCGATTTTGTTCTGTAACATGTCTTTGACTGTTCTGCGGTGTACTCAATATCGCTCGAAAAATCTTCAGTGCGCTATTTGAAGGACAGCGTTCACCTCAAAGCCATTACTGGTCTGAACTCTGCGGTAGTGTGGCTTTACTTCTTGCCGGCACGTTTTAGGATTGTTTCCCGACTGGGCGCCCCACAAAGCCTTCAAAGTTCATGTTGGTCTGATGCTTGACAAAACACGAAAACAAATCCAGATGCAGGATCACGTCAAACATGTGGCTGTCGCTTTCACTGCGGTGGGGTTTTATACGGTTCATCTGTCAGAGAAAACTGCACTTCAGTGGCTTTGTTTACTGTGTTTAAAACAGATTGAGCACTTCTAGTCTATGTTGTAGACTAGAGTGGAGAGTCTGCATGGTTAAGTGAGGTTTACTGATGAATTAAACAAGATTCTATGAAAATTTTATTTAGAGAATGGATTTAGAAAATGGACAGTGATTCACAGTAAAAGCAATAGTAACATGAGAGTTGGTCTAATTACATTAATTAATTAAAGCAGTTGCTGTTTATTCATTGATTCTAAGGTCATTGAGGATGTGTTGGAATATCAAGCCAATTCCATTTGTGTTCAATAAGAAAAGGTCAGGAGAGGGTTTTCTTCAATGTTACAAAAAATAATTCAATGACAGAGCTCAGGATTAAGTTACCTCAATGCAATAAAAGAATTACAGTCTTGAGGTTCGCAACTGGCATATATTTCTCTGACTCCAGCATTTATACACAACTGATATTAACAGGTGGAGTTTTGGTGTAATGTCACTTATTAGTCATTCTGCAGTACTAGGGTGTTGCACCCAGACATACTTCCTCTTTCTGCATCCCTTCTCTGCATACCAGAACTGAACAAGTGCATCTTAAATATATATATATATATATATATATATATATATATATATATATATATATATATATATATATATATATATATATATATATATATATATATATTCTTATTCTGTTATTTCCCTCTTGTCAGCAGTTCCTTCTAAGACGTATGCAACACAGTAAGAAAAAAGAAGTATTTCTGGGTAATGTATGGTGTCATACAAATGAAAAGGATTGATTAATATGTTGTTAGTGTAAGCATTAAAAAAATAAAAATAAATAAAAGTTATAAAAAATAAATTCCTTTTTCTGCACAGATAAAAGTGTTTTTTCTTCAGTAAAACAATAAAGATTTTTTTTTTTTCTGGAAACTATCATCCTAATGTACTATAGACATTCACAAATTGCTAGTGAAAGGCAATTTGAGAGTTAAAAAGAAATCTTATTATGTTTTTTTTTTTTTTTTTTTAGTCATGGATCAGATAATTTTTCGGATCAGCTAAAAAGGGGAGGGGACAAATGTTATTTGCTTTCCACTTATAACAAAAACAGTACTGGAGGAAATGTTTGGTTTTAACAAACAGAACTTAGAACTTGTAATTCCGTTAAAAATAAAATGAAGAAATAATGAGCTTGATAGAAATAATTGATAAAATATCAATTCATTCATTCATTTTCTTTTTGGCTTAGTCCCTTTATTAATCAGGTGTCACCACAGCAGAAAGACACCACCAACTTATCCAGCACATGTTTTACGCAGCGGAAGCCCTTCCAGCTGCAACCCTTTACTGGGAAACACTCATACACTCCAATTCACACACACACACACTACAGACAATTTAGCTTAACCAATTCACCTATACCACATGTCTTTGGACTTGTGGGGAAAACCAGAGCACTTGGAGGAAACCCATGCAAACACGGGGAGAGCATACAAACTCCACACAGAAATGTCAACTGACCCAGCTGAGGCTCGAAGCAGTGCTCTTTTTGCTCTGAGGCAATCCTGCTACCCACTACACCCTGTAAAAAATTCAGTACTTTGAAAAAATCACTGTTACTACTACTATTGCTGATAACGCTAAATGTAGAAATCTAGTATTATAATTTGTACAACGCATATTTATGTGAAGTCTCATTTTCAATAAATGATTCCATTATTCCCTCATGAAACTTCATGTTTCGTTTTTATATGGATAATTTTTGAAGATTTATTTCAGGCGTGACCAACCCTGTTTCTGGAGATCAACCTTCCTGCAGATTTCAGTTGCAACCCATATCAAACACTCCTGCCTGTGATTATCAAGTGCTAATCAGGTCCTAATTAATTGGTTCAGGTGTGTTTGATCAGGGTTGGAGCTAAACTTTGTAGGAGGGTCGATCTCCAGAAACATGGTTGAGCACCACTGATTTATTTAGTGGCATATTTTTTATGGCTGGTTGTCGCTACCTATTAGTTAAATAATGCAATTGCAACTTTTTGAGCATCAAGTTAAATGCAAATGACGGGGATTTTAATTTTTACCAAAAACATCAGTGGTTTTAGCTAAACTGTAAACTGTTATCCTTGTCTGTGTTATTTGATTGTTAATAACTTTATTACTAACTCAAAAGACTTAAGACTCAATCTTTCTTGATTTTTGCGTTTTTCAAACACAGATTTGAATGTAGCGATTTAAAGGATCAATAAACATGCAAATCACCATCATTTATAATTAATGTTGTGTGGGTGTTGAGATTCCGATCATTTAAAAATGAATCGTGCAGCTTACATTGAATGCTTTAATGCAGGCTAAACAAGTAGTGACACAAAAAACACCTTTGATAACCTAAGAAACCCACCACATCCCAAATAACCTACCACAACCTACCTAACACACTTCTTCCATAACCATTAAATTTTACAGGAAAGCCTAATATATATATATATATATATATATATATATATATATATATATATATATATATATATATATATATATATATATATATATATATATACAGGAATGTTAAATACATACTAAATGAATACGTATGGTACATTGAGGCCTTATGAAGTGATATCTTTGCAATAAACCTGAACATCACTTACAACATTAGCCATTGATATTAATTTTGTTTAGTCTCTTTGAGTGTTTATTTTTATTATTATTATTTTGGGGGGATATGTTTGCTTGTTTCCATGTTTTTATTTATTTTTTATTTTTATTTTTTTAAACCTTCATTTTACCAGGAAAACCTTTTGAGATTTGTAATCTTTTTCGAGAGTGTCCTGGATTAACAAATGATAAAAAATACAGACTACACATCAAAATAAATCATTACAAAATACAATATACAATCAAACAAACATCTCCCTTTTTTGCTCATAAACATATTTTATGAAAAAAAAATAGTTTTATGATTATTGCACATATTTTATTTATATTTATTTATTTATTTGTTTGTTTGTTTATTGGTACATTTTAGTTTCTCTTAACATTCTTTAACTGTTGACGACATGTTAACTACTGTAACTTAAACAATTAACGCAAAGAACACAGAGAATTCTATAAATAAATGTAGCAAACACTGTTAGTCAATACACAAAGTTTTGCCAAACAAACAGTTGTCAAAAGAAAGTAGTAAAACAAACAAGTGTGTGTTTGTCTGTGTGTGCTACAGCAGCTTGTGAATAAACAGTGTGAAGTTGTGTTTTCACACAATAAATGTCATACTGGGACGAGATGATGAGGGATGGAAATACTATCAGGAGGACATTGCCGGCGATGAGCAAGAGCTGCAGGGTCACTACACACACATTCACACAGCAGCCTTTCACTTCATTACCCTCATCCTCCTAATGCGAATCACACTTAGTGAAACAAGCTCACGCCAAGAGAAAAACTACAAAAACAAAACAGCACTAGCCTCCTATAACAGCTCACAATAACATAAGTGAGCCATTTCTGCTGTTAACTAATTCAAATACTGTAGCTATGTTTTCCATTTCGGCGTTCAACATCATTTTACATCCACTGACAGACCCAAAAATATCAACAAGGCTGTTTATTAACTGACCAAACAGTATCCTAAAAGAATTGCTATCAAGCAATGCTGTATTTTTCTGTATAGTTTAAAAAGCGAGAACACTTATCTTAAGAATCCCGCTATATTGTCGAATTATTAGTGTTACTGATAACATCCATTACTGTAACATCCATTTTTTATTTTATTTTTTTTAACAGTCCTGCAAGCTGAGAAAATAATCAAACAATAATGAGAAACCTACCTGTAACATATTTTCTATGATCATGGTGGTTTAATGGGGTTATAATGTAATTTATAGCCTACTTCTAATACCAGCGGTATGAGTACTTCTACCCTGTGTTTAAAACCAATGGCGGTTAACTGAATCGGTTCCTTCAGAAGAATGAACAACGTCAATAATGATTCACTAATGGATTTGAGACTTCTGTTTTTATAAGGTAATTTGCATCTGTTCAAACTTGCTTTACACTAATATTTCTTTAAGCTATAAATTACAATTTTATTTTAAAATTATCTCTCTACAATTTAGCCTGCATATTTAGCATTTTAATTTTTTATTTATTTATTTATTTATTTATACTACTAACGAGCATCCCACTATATTGTCGATTTATTAGTGATACTGAATATACATTTTTATTTTATTTTATTTATTTATTTTTTTTAGTCCTGCAAGCTGAGGAAATAATCAAACAATAATAAGAAACCTACCTGTAACATATTTTCTCTGATCGTGGTGGTTTAATGGGGGGGGGGGGGGGGGGGGGGTTATCATGTAATTTATAGCCTACTTCTAATACCAGCAGTAATATGAGTACTTCTACCTTGTGTTTAAAAACAATGGCGGTTAACTGAATCGGTTCCTTCAGAAGAATGAACAACGTCAATAATGATTCACTAATGGATTTGAGACTTCTGTTTTTATAAGGTAATTTGCATCTGTTCAAACTTGCTTTACACTAATATTTATTTAAGCTATAAATTACAAACTTATTTTAAAATTATCTCTCTACTATTTAGCCTGCATATTTACCATTTAAAAATGTATTTATTTATTTATTTATTTATTTATTTATTTATTTATTTGTTTATTTAATTATTGTTTGTTTGTTTTTTTTTTTTTTTTTTTTTTTTTTTTTTTTTTTTTTTTTCGTTTGTTTGTTTGTTTGTTTGTTTGTTTGTTTGTTTAATTTTAACCTAAGGGACATTCTACCAGAAACGTACATTATGTTAGTTGATTTCTGTGAGTTCTGTAAAGGAATAAGTCATTCATTTGGTTCTCGGATATTTATTTTTTTATTTAAAAAAAAATAAATACAAATGTATAGAAACTCTGTAAAGCCCTTTCAAACCTACAGCTTTAAAGGTTCTGTTATGATAAAAACAGTTATTTAGAAAAAAGAAAAATAAATACTGTTATCATTCACATTCATTGATTAAAAACATGTAATTATAAATAAATTCTACAAATAAATACTATCTTACAATTTATGTTTCTGTCAGTCCATTTGCATTACATTTAACATAAAATGCATGCAATACACCTTTAAGGCTATGACCCAGAAGATGTGACATCATTTGAAGGAGAAGCTGACAACTGTGATCAAGGAAAGCGTTCTAACATTGAATTGTATGATGTTATGCTTGTTTTTGTATGATTTTTTTTGAGGAGGACAAGCTGAAAAGTCAGGCCCTGTCCCATTTTTTATAAGTGAAAATGTATGTTTCAGGTAGAATGTCCCCTAAGTAACTTCGAAACAATAATACATATAATATTCAATCCTAAATTATTTAACCTTATTTTGTTTTAGTTAAATAAAAAAAAAAAACTTTAAATTAAATAACTAGCTACAAACAATTTTACTAACCATAGATCACATGCATGGGGTCAATAGAAATTTGTCCACATAAAAAAAAATAAAAAAAAAATGGTAAACTCTACAGGAATGTCTGAGAAAAAACACCTCTTTTTACCTACTTTCACCAGTTAAAAACTTTAGCGGACTGTTGATTTTTATCAAATTGCTCTCACTTTTATCTCTGCACTAAAACCTCTGAAACACATCATCCTTCTGCTCTCTCTCTCTCACTCTCACTCACTCTGCATCAAGTGTTTGAATGGGGGAAACACCAAAACAGGTCAGACAAGAATAGGACAAGAAGGGAAAGCCAAAGAGACATGATGCAGAAGAGTGAAAGTGAGAGTGTTAAGCCAAGCATAAAATAACTTCAATCTAACATATTCTCCCAGGACGGCAGGAGGCAAATAGCAATAAGGCACCGGGCCGGAGCCAGAGTGGAGGAATCCGCCGGATCTCAGTGACCCATGGAGGAGAGGGGCGGATGGGAGAGATGATGCTACGCAGCAGAGACAAACTGTCTTCAATTAAAGCCCAGGCAAGCAATGCAGGACCACAGATGAGGTGTCAAGAGGTTCAGCTGTGGAGACTCGGGAGCGCAGGAGAGCCAAAAGTGAATATGGGAATTCAAGTGAACGTGCTCGTGCGCATGTATAGATAACAACACTTTTTTTTCACATTTAGTCAAGGATATTTTCAGGCACAGAAAAGTTAAATAAAATAAAAACACAGATTACAGATCTGTACATTCATTTCAAACTTATTTATGTGCTGTAAAACATTACCAGGAACGTGTATGTAAATATCAAATTTCAAGCTTTGATGTGAAACAGTCTGGGTGTTTTTGGACTTTTTCCTTTGGAGTTTTCCTTGGCATTTTAGGATTATGCAGCAATTACCATAAGATAATAATTTGGCCCTTAATATGACAATTCAGAAGCACTTTGCTTTTCTTTACAGAAACACAAAGCCAAAATCAGCTTTCTCTGTCTCACATAAACACACGCATGCACATACACGGTCATACACACATACACACATACACACACACACACACACACACACACACACACACACACACACACACACACACATCCTCCTGTTTGCATACTGAGATACAAGCTGGATTTGGCTGGTTTTTGGGTTTATGTAGAAAACGTGCCAGACAGTCAATGCTTCCAGCTTTTCTGATTCACTCCCTGATCACGAGAAGAACCAGACGAAAATAAATCTCGAGATATTTTACAATAACTTAACTCACAATGGGCCTATCAAAGCAATGAGCTATAATAAGTTGCTCATATAATTAATAGAATTATGCACTCTAAAAACGCTGAGCTGTTTTAAACCAAATTTGTGTAAAATACAATAAATAAAGTGTTAAATTTAGTTCTTTTTTAAGCCAGTGCTATGTGGTTTTTATATTTATGTTGAATCATTATTATGAACATGATTTTCTCACTCTTAAACATGAAAGTTGCAAAAAGCAATCTTTGCAATGATGCCATATGAACCGATTTGAATGTTATCACTCGATTGAATGGGCGTAATCAGTGGTTATCTGCTGATAGATATGGGCCAGTAGGAGCCTTTTGCACTTACTAGTAGTCTGAGAAGGCTGTTATCATCCATCCAAAAGGTTAATCAGCTATAGATCACATACTGCTGCAGCTGGAAGGTAACAAAAATTATTTATGTATTTATTAAATTTCCCAATAATTGTATTTTATTAACGTCTACCACTATCTCAACTCAAAACCCAACCGTCACAATAATATAAAAACAGATCTGGATCTGGAGTCTTCTCTATTAGTACAGCTGATTACCATGTTGATGGATGATAACCAGTAGGCTCAAAATGCCCCTACTGGCCCATATCTATCAGCTGATAACCACTGATCAATCGAGTGGAATAACATTGGAATTGAGTGCAGCATTTGGATGCTACAAAGAACATAATGTGAAAAGTTCTTAAATTTACCATTATAAACCAACTATAAATAACATTCTGTGGAATGCAGAGGTTCTAAAAATGTTAAAGTTTCATTATGGAATCATTGATGCTAACTAAAACCTTCAATTTTAAGATTTTAATCACGCTTTTAATTTTTAACAAAAATAAGTATGTTTTTAAGTAATGAACCTTGTGTCATTTAACCCTTGTTGGTGCACAAAGAAAACTTAAATAATGTCATTATTTAACAGCTTGACAGATTCTCCGCCTCAGTTTCAGTACATTATGTCTATTCATGAGAGTACTGTGCACTACTGCATGTCTGGCTATACCCTGGACGCTATTGCATTGCTTCCACTGTTTGAAACAAAGCACGGGCATATCCGAGGTGTAATGTACATCTGCAGGGCAACACACAATAGTGCACAGTGCTGTTTCTGAACACACAACCTGAACTGACACTGTAGAGAAGAAGTTGCTGAATCAAGTTATTTTTTTTTTTTTGATTATTAATATTATTATTTTTCATATAAAAGTATTCTCATAGCTTGATAAGATTACGATTGAAATGCTAATGGCACATGACCTCATTATGTATGCTTTTAGCTTTATCAGGACACCTGCTGTCTGGCAGTTTAGGGATCTCTTGGATTTCATAAAAAAAATAAAATAAATAAAAATATTTACAGAAATTAACTTTTTGATTAAGTGGTTTGTTTGTTTTAATTTGTGTATCTCATTAGTACATTTTA
This sequence comes from Danio rerio, assembly GCF_052040795.2. Taxonomy (NCBI): domain Eukaryota; kingdom Metazoa; phylum Chordata; class Actinopteri; order Cypriniformes; family Danionidae; genus Danio; species Danio rerio. The sequence goes on along the minus strand of NC_141025.1, from coordinate 54,152,896 downwards.
GTATATGATTTGCTTATCCCTCAATAAGGGGAGGAGTTTTGAGGCACATCTCCTTTTAAAAAAATCATACGTGTTCGTAGAAAGGAAATTGTATGAATTCATAAGAATAAGACACTTTCCTAGCAATACAAAAAATAGCTATGTTTTATCAGATTGGACTTGGACAGATTGGAAGTGGTGTTCTGAAGAATAACAAAGTTTTAAGGAATTTTGTAATGTAATGAAGGAGAGTAATTACACACAGATTTGACTCTTTTGGATAAACTATGTCTGACAAAGGCCGTACTCACACTAGGTACAGTTGCCTCGAACCGGGCCAAAGCACGCTTGTCCCCCCTCCCGTCTCCCCCGACGGCCCACACTCACACCACAAACGGGCCTTGGCACGCTTACGTTATCGCTGCTGCGCTGTTCAGTAAGAAGCACTATATCGTTTCAGTCGTTTGATATGCAGTGACATGCAGACAAATATTTCGCCAAACAGTCCTTAGGGATGCGGGGACATGCAGTGAGATATTTCGCCGAACAGATCTGCCACTCATAAACAATCATAAAGCCCTCGTGCTGCAGGAATGAGGAGGTTTGCTGAAGGTGCACAGCTGTCATGCAGTGAGGGGTTTGCTTCTTTAATAAACTACGACAGTTTGCATTCACTGAACATTAGATTGATTAATCAATCCATATGAAACAGTCCCTTAAAAGTCACGTCTCGCTTTCAGTTTTGGGCTTTGGCGCATTTTGCACTCACACACAAGTGTACCGCACCAAAGCCTAAGTGAACCGCGCTCAGGCCCACCTCTTCCAACCGGGCCAGGGCCGGTTAAGTGAACTGTGCTTGAGCCCGATTCAGCGCACTCACACTTCTCAAACGATCCGGGAAACAGGGCTGGGCACAGTATGGATGGCATAGTGTGAGTAGGCCCTAACTCACTCACTTACTTTCTTTCGACTTATTTCCTTCGCTTGAAAGGGGAGGTTACTGCCTATTGCTTTGGCACGTTTTACCAGCAAATTCCCTTCCTGCTGTAGCCTATCCCTGAAGCTGCACTAATAAAACAGTCTGCGAGGAAACGTATTTTACATTTTGTCAGTTTAGTGGCTTATTCATACAAATTCATAGTCCAGTCGTACAAAAATTTACAGTTTTAAAAAGGAGGCATGGCACCCAACCCCACCCCTAACCCCAACCGTCATTGGGTAATGAGCAAATCATACTAAATTGTACAAATTAGGTCATACAATTTAGTAGAATTAGACACTAAATCAAAAAGTTACTAATTGCTGTGAGATTGCGTTGCATAAACACACCCACATGTTGTGCTATTTTTACACTACGGACAATTTACTTCACCTGTGTCTGGACTATGAGGTCCATTGCAGTGCTCATTTTTAGTCAGTCATTCTTTGTTGGAAAAATTCCATATTTCTGTACACACAGCTTTTGCTTGTAAACTTTGTGAAACAGTTATTATTTTGTAATATATATTACAGTACACTGCCTGACAAAAGTCTTGTCATTAATCCCAGCTGTAAGAGCAACAAATAACCTGACTTCTAGCTGATCATTTGGAAAATTGGTAGAAGGTAGATCCCAATCATCACAAATACTGCAGAAGACCTATTGGAACCCACATGGACCCAAGATTCACAAAACAATCTGTCAAGTTTGGTGGAGAAAAAATCATGGTTTTGGGTTACATTCAGTATGGGGCATGCAAGAGACCTGCAGGGTAGATGGTAACATCAACAGCCTGAGGTACTTTTGTGCTGCCCATTTCATTACAAACCATAGAAAAGGGCAAATTCCTCAGCAGGATGACCTTCCTTCTTATTCTTCAGCCTCCACATCAAAGTTCCATAAAGCAAAGAAGGTCAAGGTGCTCAAGATATGGCCAGCCCGGTCACCAGTTACGAACATTATTGAGCATGTCTGGGGTAAGATGAAGGAGGAGGCATTGAAGATGAATCCAAAAAACCTAGATGAGCTCTGGGAGTCCAGCAAGAATGCTTTCTGTGCCATTTTAGATGACTTTATTAATAAGTTATTTGAGTAATTGAAGAGATGTACGGGTGCCATCATCCAATCTCATGGGAGTCATACATTATGTATTAATACTTTTTTCCCTGCACCATGACTTGCATGATTCTATACTGTGTATTAGTTCTGTTAAGTGACAAGACTTTTGTCTAAGAAAAGTCAGACCTTACTGTCCTAATTAAATAATTAAAAATAAAGACATGATTATATGTTATTTTGTTAAAATAAGCATAATCTAGACGCCTTTGCCTTTCATATAAGCCACTTCTGATACCAAATGATCAACTAGAAGTCAAGTTATTATATGTTTTTTCCTAAAACTTGGATAGGCGACAACACTTTTGCCAGGTAGTGTACATGCAGGTGTCTCAATCAAAACCACTCAATTAAACTAGTCCTCTTAAAATAAATATAAATCTTTCTTTCATCAATTTTATTATCTTAATTGTTCCTCGGGCAATGCAGTGGCGCAGTAGGTAGTGCTGTCGCCTCACAGCAAGAAGGTTGCTGGGTCAATTAATCCTGAATATCTTTTTTAAAGAAAGTAAGAACATTGCTTTTTTATGTTTACATACTCTTTTAATGATAGTTACAAGTCTGACAAATAATTTTTACAGTGTATGAAATGAGTACCTCCTCTCACATGTTGGATTTCGTTAGGACGTATGGACTCCTGTCATCTCCAATTGCGCAATGTAATTCATCTCCACACTTTCTCCGTCCTTTCCCTCTCCTCACCTGACTGCATGCCAGGATGCACTTGTGAACATCAGGAAGTCAGTAACCCAAAGCAGAACTTAAGCAGAGGCTTATCTGGTGCACACACATATGCGAAACTTCCCACTCGCCCCGCTCCAGAAATGTTTCATTTCACCTCTCCCCCTCTCCAGAGCTTTGCATTTGAAATTGAACAGACACCGAGCCAATTTATCATGGGCTGTCACATGTCATGTCCAAGGCCTTTAGCACAGGCACCTACAGTATGCTTTGTATTTAGCCCTTTGTTGTAGCTAAGGAGCTAGACAATACAACCCGCTATTAAAAACAGACGAGCGCATGCAGGAATGAGAATGACAAAATATTCTTGCCGAATGTCGTGAATTCATTCCTCGCCGTTATGAAGGTTGTGAACCTCGCCATGACTAGAGCAGCATATTTGTGACAGGCAATCAGATGAGAAGAGGTCGTTCTCCACATTAACAAACACTGTGTCACTGTGCTGGTTGCTTGTTTAAAGCTATTAAGTATCTTGATTCTAGTTTTTCTGTCATTGTGGAAAAAAGTGCAGCTTGAACATCCTGATAAATGTTTACTATACAGGGGTGCATTTCCGAAAACCATCGTAGCCAACTAAGGTGGCAAGTTCCGTCGTTACAAACATACTCATTGATTTGGCATGTCCTAAATCCATCATTCCAATGAACATTCACAAACTGTGTCGCAAACTTGTATGCTTAACTACACCTCTGGAACTGTAGTTAGAAACATAATTCCTTGATGTGTTCTATTCCCAGTTATCCCCCTATGCAAAAAATGCAAAAGCATTAAAGTCATCTCTCTTAGGTGTAATTTGCTTTCAAAGTATTTTTGCTGTTCAGTTTTAGCGATCTTCATGTTTACAATTGTGCTCCCTTTGCAGTGCACTTTGAAAACATTGATGCCATTTTGAACACAGCTGTTGCTCATGACGAAAGCGATAGGTGACCTATTATTTAGAAGCACAATTTATGTTACATCTCCAAAGCTTTTGAAAACAAAAACATAGCAAACATCAATACTTTTAATTTATAATAGGTTATTTATTGAGTATCTGTTCTGTATATGACATGGGCCTGTTGGTTAGAACTATAATGCAGTGGTTTGCATGTGTCAGATTTTAAAAGAACACTTTTCAAAATAAAAATAAATAAATAAATAAATAAATAAATAAACAATATCCTACTTAACAACAACAACAACAACAATAATAATAATAATAATAACAATAACAATCATCATCATCATCATCATCTTCTTCTTCATTAATATTATAATATTATATAATTTTATTAATATTGTTATTAAAGTAGGATTTCTTTATTTTCCTAATAAATAAGAAATATTAAATTTTATTTCTTAATAAATCACCTCATCATTTATTTAAATGATTTATATATGATATTAGAATATTTTAGAATAGAATATGTAATGTTCTTAATAATATTTGTAAAGGAAACATAGGTCCTATATGAGCTGTTTGCATATATTTCAATTCATATGGAAAACGAGTGCATGTTTTTATCAAAACTAATATTGGATATTTTTTGAGAACACAATCCTCCTGTCTTAATGCATCAGACATTTCATAGAAATCCCGGATTTAGATCCAGATCTAGATCCGGTACCTCTAAAAAATTTGATCTGGCACCTCATTTTATGATCCCCCTATGTTATGTTTTTTAATATTAGTATTATGGTTCTTCTGAGTGTGCCAGTTTAGGTTCAGTTTAACACACAGTTCAGATGTTTTTTTTATTATAATGTGTTGAAAAAGTGTCATGTTGAGGGTGTTTACACAGCTCGCTGTTTTAGGGGCGTGTTGCTTCACATGAAAATTACTTTTGGCTTCCCTCTCAACGTAACAAGGGGGCGGAGCCAAGAGCTCCCACCTTCTGTGTTTGCAGCAGACAGAGAGAAGCTAAGATCAGCATTCAGCCGTACATGTATAACTTGGACACAGACCAAGCAGAGACTACAAAATCATTTGTGTCTTTCTATAGTATTGGTGTACAAGTGCCAAGCTTGTACGCCGAGACTAATAACCACACACACTGAATTAACTTTAACTGAGACACCGAATGCGCCGTGACACGGCACACCAGACACTCTCAATGGTGCTGCAGAAACATGGAGTGTCCCGAATCGTCGCGCCAGGCAGCGCCATGCATTCCAGAACTCCAAACACATGCCTCCACCTGTACAAACACATTGGCGTCGCGAAAGCGGAAACCCGAAGCTCCGGCGCGTGCACTCCGACAGAAACCCACGCCCAGAACTCCGAAATGCATGATGCCTCGCCACGCAGAGAGGCGCTTCTGGTGTGAGACCTGCAAGCAAGTTTGTTATGAGGCAACGCGCTTGCAGTTTTCCAGCTGCACCTAAGATCACAGGGAGCTTCTGTGTTTGCGAGAAAAGCAAACGGCTGAAGTTTAAGGTAGACGCAGTGAAAAGCACACATGTTTGTAAACCTTCCAAAAGGTACAAGCAATAATTCTGATTAGAGCGATAATGTGGAGAATATAGATCTTGTGTTGAGTCCAATGAGCCTTACATCTAAAACATGAGCAAGGGTGTTCCTTTAGTGATATCGCTTTGACTTACATGCTGAAAATGGCGCACGTGAAACAAGAAACTGAGGATATGATCGTGACTCAAGGCTGTCAATCAATATTGGTGGGTGGGGGGACCGCTCTCCTACGTCAAGTTGCGGTCGGTCTGAAAACCACTCCAATTGGTCTACCGTTTTTATGTTGTTAAATTGAAAAAAAAAGGACTGTGTGTGTTTATATCACCCCAATATGACGGTCTATACACTATACTTACAAACATGTCTGTCCAAACAGCTTGAAAAGTAGATTTTTCACCATAGATGCCCTTTAAAGCTTTATAGGTAAGAAGCAATATTTTAAAATCAATACGGAACTTAACAGGTAGCCAGGACGATAAAATTTGGTGTGATGTGGTCATATTTGTTAGACATGTAAGAACTCTAGCAGCTGCATTTTGCACCAACAGAAGTGTATTATTAGAGGATGCTGGGCAACCAGCAAACATAGCATTACAGTAATCCAATCTAGAAGTCATAAAAGCATGAACTAGCTTTTCTGCATCTGAGACAGATAGCATACTTCATAACCTAGCGATATTTCTCAGATGAAAGAAGATGGTTTTTGTGACATAGGAGATATGATTTTAAAAAGTTAAGTTGTTGTCTAATATAACACCCAGATTCTTTACAGTAGAGCATAGGTTATAGGAAAACTACTTAGAAATAGCTTGGGGCTGTACGCAACTCTACTAACATTAAGGTTATAACTAAGACTATAGGCTATTATTCTTGCCCTTTTAAAATTATTAGAGCTGTTGTAACTGAGAGAATAAGTTTAAAATACAGAGATTTAAAATACAGTGATAAACTACAGTGATCCCCAAAACTTACACAAAATATACCCCATGACAAAGATTAGCATTTTCCATACAAGTCACCTGCTGTTACAATACTGATTCTCAGATGAAGAAAGAATGATCAGTACACCTTTTTTCCATCAACATCTGGAAAGATCCTACAAGCACTTTGTGTTTTTATTTTATTTTATTTTTTCCAGTGCAGGCGAAGAGTGGTAGCCTATATTGGGCTATTTTCTGATCCACCGGAGGCCTTGTTCCATCTAATTTTACAGCTGAATTAAACACAAACACAGGCATCTACTACTAGCAAAAGATGTCCAGCCAACTGGCAGTGGGCAGAGCTTGATCTCATGGCATCTCTTTCCTAGAAATAGCTTTTGAACATCCTGCCAAACAATCTTTCACTATTTTGAGAATTCACAGCAAGCGAGTTTTGTTAATGTTGCACACAACTATGTGTACGTTCGAGAATTCAAAACACTAAATAGCATACCTAAGGTAAAGAAAAAGAAATGAATAGTCTCAATTTGTACTTTTTTGTGCAAATCGTAGTCAACTCAAAACGTATTCAGACACCTTTAGATTTCCACACAAACTTTTATACATTGTTACAGTTTATTGACTATATAGTTTAGAAATTGCTATAAAACATAACAAGAATTCAGAGTTTAACTGTGATAGATTTGTCTTGATAATGTCAAATAACTTTGATCAAAGGTATAGTGTATCAGATTCGTGTGTGACAATGGTTAGTGTGACAATATTTACACAACACCATTACATGAGTACATTGGGCCACCCTTACATTCAAAAAGGGCTAATTAAAGCCTCTAGTAAACCAGGTTCTTTCAAACCCGAACTTCAATATTTGACTATATTCACTGTATTAAGAAGGAATACAGCTATAGAATTCGCACATCATTAAAGCATATTTTTTTTTACACTGTGCCACAATAATTACTTTTTTTTACGTTACTGTGAGGGTTGGGTTTAGGGTTGGGGCATGTTGAAAAAAACACAGCTAAATAACTAATAGTAATAATTACTGTTAACTTTCTCCTGGAGCTGTTTGTAGTCGACGGTTTGAAGAAATTTTAGGAATATGTTACACTATACCTCATTTTGCTATGTCATGTCCTGCAGTCACAGGTACAAAACAATCAAAAAATAAATCTGAATCCACAAAAATGAAAATTACTTGTTTAATGTGATAAATGCTTACTACCTTTGAATTACTTTTAGATTACTTTAGAGTTGGCCTAATTTGCCTTTTTGTCTTACCAAATTTAGTATGACAGGCATACATGACATTTACATTGCTACTATTTAATATGACAAAAAATAAATAAAGCAAATATTATTATTTTATTTTATTTATTTATTTTTTTTTTTATTATTTACTTTATTTATTTATTTTTATTTATTTTTTTTGCATTTGGCAGAAGTTTTTATGAGAAGAAATCTGATTGCAATTGTTTTTATTATTATTAAGCATGGTAAATTTGCAGAGAATTAAAAAAAAAAAAAGTACTACAGGTTTTTTTTTTTGTTTGTTTTTTGTTTTTTTGCCAAAAAGTTTTGTTTAAAGTCTGACATTATTGTTTAAGAATTAGGCCCACCATGTTTCCTTTTTTTTTTTTAAAGGCAGCTATTTTTTTCCCTTTTTCAAGATTTAATATACTGTAAGTCTTGTGTGTCTCCAGAATGTGTGTGTAAAGTTTTAGCTCGAAACACCCATACCTTTAAGAATGTGGGAAATTGCAGCTTTTTGGTCATTGTAGCTGTTTTTGTTGCCTGTGCCTTTAATGCGAATGAGCTGGTACTCCCACCACTGTTCCCACTTGTGGGTCAGTGCCATATGGGTGTAGCCTTCACCTGCTGTGGCTCATGTAGATAAATAGTACAGTGACAGACAAGAATGAAGCTGATCTCCCTTACTACAGTAAGAACTTTCCCAATGATTATTTGATGTATCTGCTGTGGAGTAAACTCATGCCTTTGTGCAAAGATGAGTCACACACAATGTTGTTACAAAGTTTGCGTGGATGCCCACACAAACATGCATACATATGTTTAACTTTGCACTGTAGAGCAAATATGACAGGATACATTTGAATATCCACTCCTGTATGGATATCCGTTATGTTATTAAACAAAATAAACCTGATTTAACACAAACCGGGATTTGAGCAGCTTCTTCTATACTTGCACTGGCATGCGGCTGTAGTGATGAATTATCTAGGGATTTTACTGCCTTTATTCTATTACAAATTTTGAGGTGCAGATGATCACAGAATGCTGAACAGATCCTTTTAATCCCAGTTGCTTTGTGCAAGTCCTGTCTTGTTCATATAATTATATGTGTTACTGTGGAGACATGTTAAAGAGCCCATATTATGGGTTTTTGAAAATTCCCCTCCATGTAGTGTGTAACACAGCTCTAAGTGTAGTGAAGTATCCAGCTAAGGCTTAAATCTTTAAGAATACAGTGTTTAAAACGGTTGATTCATCTATAAAAGAGTCGACTCTTAGTGCTTCAAACGAGTCGCCTTGATACCGAGTCATTAGGTGTTTCGCCAAGACGTACGAACGAAACCAAGTTATTCACGTGCACACGCAAACCCGGGAGATTTCAAACCTGAGGCCCCGCCCTCTGACGCAGAAACCCAGACACACACACGCACACACACACACACACACACACACACACAAACACACGCACACAAACATGCCGGTCGATTGAAGTCACACTGCAGATGGATATTATATCGAGTCTCTACCCAAAGATGAAACCTCAGCATTATAACCAAGCAGTTGGAAACTACTGGAAACTTCTGGAAGCTACATGCTACAAAGAATACTTCATCTGCGTTTGTTAAAGGAAGGATCAGTAAAGAGTAACTTACTGATGGACGTCAGGATGGGTTTCTTCCTTCATTTCTCAATTGTAAGTACGTGCGATTAAAGTTGTTGCCTCGTTGACTCTAGCTTGCAAATGTATTTAGTTGTGATTTGTTACTTGTAACCGAGTGTACTGTATCAGGTTAACTGGCTATATTCTCTTATCGCGTGCAAAGTCACGTTAAAAACGTGCTGCTTTGTTTATGGAGCTCCGTGGAGGTCTGGTTTCCCGCGGCTGTCCCCGCGCCAGATTTCTGCGGCGCGGGAATAAATTTCTGAATAAATCGCGGGAGCGGTCGGTAACGGGTTTAATTTCGGACGGGAGCGGGCTGTCTAGCAATATCACGGATATTGCTATGCGAATGAGAAAGAGAGAGCTTTGCCTATGTGTCTGCTTGGTGCTTGTGTGTGTGTGTGTTAGTGCGCACGTGCGCGTATGAGAGAGAGAGAGAGAGAGAGAGAGAGAGAGCTTTGTGTGCTTGGTGCTGTGTGTGTGTTTATACAGACAGCTTGGCTGTCTGGACTGTATAGCTGGGTGATTTTTGGTTGTGTTCTCCCCCGCTCTAGCGGGATCGGGCGCGGCGGGCAGAAAATGGGGCGGGTTCTCAGGCTAAAACCTGGCGGGTGCGGGCGGAAGCGGGAGCGTTGTCGTCCAGAGGTGTGTGTGTGTTTTTGTGTGTGTGTGGCAGCTAAAATCCACGCCTACACTATCGAGCGTGTATGAACTGTGATTACTTTTTATATTGCTGATTAGCTATTGGGCATTTCACTCTCTGACTGAAGGCAGTCGACCAATCGCGACAGACTGTCATTGGTCCAATCAGCGCAGATTAGCTTCGCGCTAAGGAAATGTTTGGGAACAATTGAATCACTGGACGATTCATACGGGAGTCGCTGGGATAATTAGGTAAAAATAAATGCAGATTATAAGACCATGAAAGTGTTTTTTGACCTTGCATGCATATTAGACCTGTTGTTGGAGACCCTTACAACCAAGATATGACCCTATTTCATGTATAATATGGGCTCTTTAATACGTTGCTCCCAATCAATTCAGTGGCTGGGGAAATCGCACTGCTGTCACGTTGCGGTCGGCCTCAAAATGGGAGGGATTTGGATCCCATTTTAACGTCAGGAAATTTTTAAAAAGAGACTTACTGTCTTTTTGATCACCCAATACACACCATGCCTATGTACAGTTCTGTCCTAAATTTTTGCTGAATCTAATTTGAATTCAGTTAGAGTCTGTTTGACCTGAAACATAAAAATGATACCCAAATTGGATTTAAAAGGTCCACAGTATTAGTAATACAGCATGCAATAAGTTGCTATTAAAACAATTCAAACAACATTACGTTACAAGGCTTATCTGGTAAAAGTGATCACTTCTTTAGACTTTACACCTTCTGAAACATCTAATCAAAAGCCTGAATCTTCATTTAAGCCACATTATATTGTATATGGGAGCATATTTAAAACCTAGCTTGGGGCTTCAGGTAACTCTACTTACTTTAAGGTAATTAGCATAGCATAGCGTTATAAAAAGTCATTGAGAGAGAGAGAGAGAGAGCGCACTGACAACACATCTCTTTAATCAGTGAAACGTAGGCCCGTTTTTCCCCTCCTGCCTGGTCCCGGGATTGTTCGCTGGTCAAAGCTGCCGCAGGACACAAATGAATGTCGACTGAGGCGTGGACAATAGCAGGCGTAAGGTTACAGCATGTAAATGATTGCACTGAGGCCTTTTCTAAGGGAGCTGCCATGTCCCGCAGTGCGCGTGTCATATTCGGAGGGGGTGGAGAATGGAGGGCGTCCGGTCCTGCTCCTCTTTTACTGAACAATGACACTGAGATCTGCGGAGAAGAGACTGCCTAATAGATCCAGACAAACCATGCGCATCTCCTGATGGACGAATCATCGCCTAGCACCGTTTCAATTCGGCCGGGCTTAATAAGAAGTGACTGACTTTACAATAACGCCATCATTTGCTTTTTCCTAGACAACGAATGAGTGACAGACGACCCAAAACTCCAGCAGCTGCATGACTGTCACCTGAAACACGTCCTGTCGTCTCCACAATATTCCCGATTCAAGAGCATACAGCTATAAACACTCTCGGGAGAATTGACACGTTGGGTGATATTGATGATATGAGTGAGTGCGACGGGGAGAGAGACTGAGAGTCTTTTTTAATGTGGACATGGAAATGAATATTTCGAGGAGATTATTGCATGAGGCTTGGCTCGGGATGTTGGCTTTTGCAGAGCACTGTTTTGTTGTTTGACATCCCTGGCGAGGTCTGCGGGATTTGGCGGACTGGAGCAGGCTGGGAGGTGTAAGGGTCATCGCTATGAAACAGTGCTGTCGAGCTTTTGATTCACACAACAGCTGACGCGCACTCACACACACATACACACTCACTTGAGTTGAGATACGCCTCTTGCATCGAAAGCAGGCTAGAGAGAAACTTATAATGATCTGTGTTGCATCATATGCTCTACACAGATCAAAATCATTATTATATGAGGGAAAAAACTTAGTTAAATCAATAAAAGCATATTATGTAAAATCCACTAGGCCTATAGCAACTATTGATTGTATAGTATAATGCATGCTTTTATTTCAGTTCAGTTCCAAGTTAAACTAAATCAATGTGAAAAGTATAGAAACTAGGGGAGAGCAGCGCACAAAGAAACACTTTTTGGTTTTGGCCAAATAATGAACAAATAAAGTGGTTTGACAAACCATATTCATTACCAACAACTCACAAGAGATCGTATGATCGCCAAACCTATAATTTCAATGCAGTATTGCTAAGTGCCAGAAGTAAAATGTTACTAAACTGTAAAACCCCAAAAGATTATCAGAAGATAACTCAAACCGTTAGAGGAAACCGGTTGCAACAAAATATTCAAGTTTAAAAGCTAATCCTAATGAGTACTTCATTTGTTAAACTTAATTTGTTTGAGTAAATGAAGCAATTTGAGTAAGGCCCAATCCCAATTTTATTTTTGTACCCCTACCCCTTCCCCTTGGCCCTTAAAAGAAAGTGTGAAGGGGATGGACTTCAAAATTTACCCCTAAGAAATGGGACAGTGCCACAGCACCTGCACATGTCATCATATGTCATCTCGATCCCATGCTTCATGAGATCCAGTTGTGTTTTTTTTTTTTTTTTTTGGTAATTATCTTTAGGAAATCACTGAAGGAATATATATCATGTTATCAAAACAATCTAATGTGGCAATAAGATCGCAACTATATTGTGCATTTACACAGTGGCAATGATTATTTATGTAAACACACAAAACATTGAACACACATGAACATTATAGCAGACACTGTAAAAAGCTCATTCCCAGCCACTAGATTTTTCTGACAGGGTATTCCAGCCTGATCTCACATTTTGTGAGTGTAGTGGCAAATTCATACAAATTCCTAAGTTTAGTCGTATGAAAAGGTACGATTTTAAAAAGGAGGCATGGCACCTAATTCCACCCCTAACCCCAACCATCATTGGTTGATGAGCAAATCGTACTAAATTGTACGAATTAGATCATACAAATTAGCCACTAAATCAAAAAGTTACGAATTGCCGTGAGATTGTGTTGGGTATTCGAGTGTCATCGAGTGACAGAATGTTGTGGGACTACTTTACAGGAGTTATTAGTATTGATTATAGATAGCCAAATTTAGCATTTTTTTTTTTTTTTATTTTAGCTGGGGTTTTTTTAAAGCATGACGGTAAAATATATTAAAACATGTGCTTGTTTGTTGTAAAAATTCAAAATTATGGCAAAAATACTAATGTGTGGATCTCCTTACTTCTGGGTGCTACTATCCTGCCGTTGTGGCTGGTGTATTGTGGAAAATTTTCTTACCCCGTAGTTTCGAATGTGGTCCTGAAAAATCTCAGTTTGAAGGGCTATATACCCCTTCTCCTTAGAGAGTAGTACATGTACACCTTTAAGCTAAAGAGAATTGGGACACCCCTACCTCTTCACATGAATGCACAAAATGAATGGTAAGGGGAAGGGCTAAGGGGTAAAATTGGGATTGGGCCTAAAACCCAATAAATGAAGCGAAAGTACTGTAAAACCCAGTAAGTTAAGGTAACTAAAACCGTTTGAAGAAAATGATTGCTACAAATCATTTGAGTTAAAAAAACTAATCTGTATGAGTACTGTGAACTTACTCAATTTAAGTTACATGAACGAGGGATTTAATTAACTCATTACCTTCAACAGTGAGTTCAAAACTATTTTCAACATTTACAGGAGTTATTAGTATTAATTATAGATAGTCAAATTTAGCGTTTTTTTTTTTATTTTAGCTGGGGTTTTTTTAAAGCATGACGGTAAAATATATTAAAACATGTGCTTGTTTGTTGTAAAAATTCAAAATTATGGCAAAAATACTAATGTGTGGATCTCCTTACTTCTGGGTGCTACTATCCTGCCGTAGTGGCTGGTGTATTCTGGGAAATTTTCTTACCCCGTAGTTTCGAATGTGGTCCTGAAAAATCTCAGTTTGAAGGGCTATATACCCCTTCTCCTTAGCCCGACATGTACACCTTTAAGCTAAAGAGAATTGGGACACCCCTACCTCTTCACATGAATGCACAAAATGAATGGTAAGGGGAAGGGCTAAGGGGTAAAATTGGGATTGGGCCTAAAACCCAATAAATGAAGCGAAAGTACTGTAAAACCCAGTAAGTTAAGGTAACTAAAACCGTTTGAAGAAAATGATTGCTACAAATCATTTGAGTTAAAAAAACTAATCTGTATGAGTACTGTGAACTTACTCAATTTAAGTTACATGAACGAGGGATTTAATTAACTCATTACCTTCAACAGTGAGTTCAAAACTCTTTTCAACATTTACAGGAGTTATTAGTATTAATTATAGATAGTCAAATTTAGCGTTTTTTTTTTTATTTTAGCTGGGGTTTTTTTAAAGCATGACGGTAAAATATATTAAAACATGTGCTTGTTTGTTGTAAAAATTCAAAATTATGGCAAAAATACTAATGTGTGGATCTCCTTACTTCTGGGTGCTACTATCCTGCCGTAGTGGCTGGTGTATTCTGGGAAATTTTCTTACCCCGTAGTTTCGAATGTGGTCCTGAAAAATCTCAGTTTGAAGGGCTATATACCCCTTCTCCTTAGCCCGACATGTACACCTTTAAGCTAAAGAGAATTGGGACACCCCTACCTCTTCACATGAATGCACAAAATGAATGGTAAGGGGAAGGGCTAAGGGGTAAAATTGGGATTGGGCCTAAAACCCAATAAATGAAGCGAAAGTACTGTAAAACCCAGTAAGTCAAGGTAACTAAAACCGTTTGAAGAAAATGATTGCTACAAATCATTTGAGTTAAAAAAACTAATCTGTATGAGTACTGTGAACTTACTCAATTTAAGTTACATGAACGAGGGATTTAATTAACTCATTACCTTCAACAGTGAGTTCAAAACTCTTTTCAACATTTAACTTTCAGTAGAATTGGAGTTAACTACACTTCTTTTTTTACGTTTGATAAAGTTGACTGTTGGGTTTTACAGTGTATTTACCAGACCTGTGGGGCAAGTTGCAACTGACAGAGGGTTAGTTGGAACCAGTTTTGGCCAGTATTTATGGTACAAGTGTTTCAAATACGTATTTCAAATACAAAATATTATTTTGTAATTTGTATTTAATAGGGTTTATAAAAATGGCTTAATATTTTGTATCAAAATACTTTAGTGTCTAGTATTTTTGTATTTTTAAAATACTGTTAAATACTTTGTAAGAAGTCTACATGAAGACATCATAAAAATGCAGCCTCTGATTGGTGCTTAATCAGTTTATCACCTTAGAAATATAAAGTTCTATCTGACATTTTTTTGTCGAAATTTAGTTATTCACATATTCTTATTAATTGACAACTTATTTACATTATGGGATGTTTTTTATATAAGTTGTTTAGATTTTAAGACTTTTATTAAAAAAAAAAAAAAAAAAAAAAAGGTTGTATCTACAAAGTCAAACTCTAGCTTGGCCCTGTAAAGATCTTTCTGTGAGCCAATCAGCATTTTTAATGCACGCACGCGGACCAATCAGGATCAGCTTTATTTGTAATTTCACCAGACTGCTCCATTGATGTCAGATTTTGGTGACACTTCCTGAAAATGCTCA
Organism: Danio rerio; assembly: GCF_052040795.2. Classification (NCBI taxonomy): domain Eukaryota; kingdom Metazoa; phylum Chordata; class Actinopteri; order Cypriniformes; family Danionidae; genus Danio; species Danio rerio. Next base: position 54,137,613 of record NC_141025.1, on the reverse strand, counting down.
AGATAGCACTATATCCTATTTACACAGCCATTTGAAAACTACAGTAAAGTTAGACATCACCGCATTTAGTGAGGTAACTGAGCACAAGACTTATTGTGAATAAATAAATGCACCCTTATTTTCAACAAACATAAACCTCCTTTGGGTAAAGCTGTGCACAACTGTAAACAATATAGCAGTACATATTGGAACTGAACCGACAACATACACAAATCTGTAAATCATTCATGAAATTTTTCAATTTATAAGAAATTTTTAGGGGAAAATTTATTTTATATATATATATATATATATATATATATATATATATATTTTTTTTTTTTCAATTTGCTTGACAGACTTTCACAACTAGTTCAACATTTTTGTTTGTGATGACTCAAGTATTGAAATGAGGACTATTAGTTGAATGGATTGACTATTCAGCATTCACAAGTTAATTTTGACTGACATGACATAAGCGAATGATAATGTTCTAAAACAGCGGAGAGCAATTGATGCATGTCCAAAAGCATTTGCAATTTGTTGGAAGGAATGAGAAACTGCTACCATGATGTGGACAAATGACTAATTGTTTTGAGAAATACATTAACTGTTGTGCAAATGTAAATAGTGTTATGAGAAATGCACCAAAGCGACTGAGAAAAACAGTAACTAGGTTTGCAGTTTGTACTAATTGTTTTGTTGTACAAATGTGAATAGTGTTGTGAGAAATGCACAATAATAGCAAGACTACTTAGGTAAATTACATTTACATTTTAATTAATTCTAGAATTTGTTAACTATAACATATCCGCTAGTTGCGATATCAGAAAAGTAGCGTCACTGCAAAAAAAAAAAAACATCATGAATGCATGCTACACTTTCGACTGTACATTGTGTTTTCTTTTCCTTATAATGCAGTGTAATGAGTTTTGAGGTAAGGGATGTTTTCATTTGCCATTTACTGACAGTCATACAGGATCATCCAGTTCATCAAACTCCGTCTTTTAAAATCGAAATCAAAAGCAGAATAAAACGATCCCCTTGTTAAAGCCGGTCGATTCGATTCATTCGCTTCTGATTGGTTCTCGGGACATAGCGACTTTTGCCGTCAAAGGCAATGGCTTTTGCCAACAAACTGTTATTTGTGAATGTGCTGATGCTGGGATTTAGATGATTAGAAGCAAATGTGTTAATAGTGTACTACGTGTTAATGGTGTACTACGTACTACGTACATACACCATATATAATACTAATATATATATATATATATATATATATATATATATATATATATATATATATATATATATATATATATATATATATATATATATCAATTAGTTTAAAATAAAATTGAAGGGATATTTCCCACCAAAATGTTAATACATTTAATACATTTTAAAATGTTGGAAATCTGTAACTGCTGACTTTGACTTTTTTTTTTTTATATATATATATTTGTTTTTTCTTTCATGGATGTCAGTGGTTACAGATTCAAAATATCAACAGAAGAAAAAACTCAAACTGGTTTGAAACAAGTGAAGGGTAAAATTTTCATTTTTGCGTACCCTCCTTTAATGCTAAAACTAGGAAGGGTTAAACTGTATTTGGCTTTAAAAAATTGCTTTGCATATAGGTTTTTCTTTCTGCTCGTCTTTACACACCATCAAACTTCAGGGCTGAAACTGAAACCTAAGCTCACAGCAAAAAAAAAAAGAAAAAATGCAACCTCCAACAGAAATCTTCTGGCCATGTACTGTCTGTGACCTTCCAATCCTCACAATGTGCCTTGCCACAAAGAATCCCAAATAATGCCTCCCTTTTTGTTTTAACGCAGACCAGACTGTCATTGTGTCGTAGAGCGCTCATTTCTGGAGCCCAGGGGCTTTAAACTACAAGACTACAAGACCCTTGAGAGACAGAAGGCCACCCTTCGTCCCCCCGAAATCTGCTTATTCAGACGACTAATACAATTTGTCTCCCCAACTTCCTCTGACATCCACGATGCTCCGTTTGAGAGATCTAAAAGAATTACATAGAAACATGGGTTTTGTTGTTATTTCTATGAGAAGACGAGTGGAGTAGACGAAAACGGACTGTGTTTTAATGGGACCCAGGTGACGATATGCTGACCAGCCATTATGAGCTGAGGTCAGAGGTGCGAAAGAGAAAAAAGAGCAAGCACAGAAAGGGGAACAGGTTAAGGGGTTGAGGAGGAGCAAGTGAAAATGTGTTTGTGAGGCAAGACACTGCAGGTGTGTGTGTGTGTATCTATCTATCTATCTATCTATCTATCTATCTATCTATCTATCTATCTATCTATCTATATATATATATATATATATATATATATATATATATATATATATATATATATATATATATATATATATATATATATATATATAAACATACTTCCCTAGTTGATTGATCATATTAGAAATTCCGTTCATATTAAAAATTTTCTAAAATATTACAGTATGTTTACATTTGCAACTAAGACATTATTTAATATAATGTAAAAACACACAAGCTAATATTACAAACTATTAAGGAAATCATTTTGCTTAGTAGTTTGTTCAAATTTAAGTGGATTGAACAAAAAAAAATTAAGTTGCCTCCCTAGAAAATAAAGAATTGTGTCAATTCAGCTCATTTTAAAAAGTACACTGTAAAAAATAATAATAATAATAATACAATTTTAAAATGAAACTATAGCTGACCCATTTTCGCTGCCTCTGGCTTAGTTATAAATGGAGAGTGTTTTTATTATTTTTTACATTAATTTTTTTTCTACTGCTGTGCCTTTTGCATAATTGTTTTTATATATATTTTTTCTGTATTGCCTAATACATGTTACTTTTATCTATAATGTTAGTTTATCTATTTATTTTATTATTATTGTTGTTGTGGTTAATATTATCATTGTGTATTTTTATTTAATTTGGGTTTTTTTATATTGTTCTTAATGCAAGAATATGCTATTGGATTGCTTAATTCAGAGAAAAAAGAATATGTATGCTAATTTCTTGGTAAATGTTCCGCTGCTAGAGTTGATATCTTCTGATTCTTTGTATTTGGTGCCGTGTCTCTCTGCCTAATATGTATCAATAAAAAAAAAAAAATAATAATAATATATATATATATATATATATATATATATATATATATATATATATATATATATATATATATATATATATATATATATATATATATATATATATATATATATATATATATATAAATAAAACACTATTAAATATATATTGTAATTGAGATTTACAGACACTTTACAGATTTACAGGTTTCCGGCTCCCCAGCTGCCTGAAAAAAAAAAGAAAATGTAGAATAACAGATTTTTTATAACAGTGTACTTTTAATTCTGTTTTTATTGATGCATATTAGTCAGAGAGATACAGCAGACTGTAATCTTAAATCCTTTCTTATAATGTATGTAATATTTCTTATTGTTATTATTATTATTATTATTATGATTATTATTATTAGTGAAATAATTAAAGGACTCTTGAGAAGCTCCATATAATTCAGAAAAAAACTGGTAACAGCCAGATAACACAATGCTGTACTGTACAGTTGCTCAGGATAATTAATAACCCCATTTTGAGAAATAATATTTTTCTCCATTTCTCAGTGGTTATAGGCAATGTATTTGGTGCATTTAAACAAACCAGTTTTATTTAACAGATAGATTTATTAAAATAATACTTTAGTCACCAAACATATTACGAAATTTAAAGATAATACAATTAACTTCAAGCACAATACCGCAAAAAAATGACAAACTACAAAATTTCAAAAAAATATTTCAATTTTTTCCTTCCCTTGATTTTTCCTCTTTTTTAAAATTTGTACTTAATATTTTTTATAACATATAAATATGGGTATATTAGTTTTTGGACCAGTATCGTAAGTTTTTTTTTTTTTTTTTTTTTTTTTTCAGTAGTGACTAATGTATATACACAAATACAATGCTGTTTAGCTGCCTTGTAAAAATAGGAATTTAAAAGAGAGATTTGTGAAGGGTGTACTTCTGTTTGCTGAGCACTATATATAATCAGGCAGACTATGTACAGTATTGCTCTGGTAAAACCTGTAGAATTTAATGTGAAACTTGATTTAGATAGTGCTGTTAATCTGGATATTATGGCTTAGTACAATACAAAATAAAACACTATTAAATATATATTGTAATTGAGATTTACAGACACTAATTAATCACTAATGCACAGATACCCAAAATCTCAAAACTGACTGTTTTTGCTTGCAGTGACTCTTGCAGTGCGTTACACAAACTTCGGAAAGAAAGACCCAGGGCCGCTAAGTGATACATAATCCTTAAGTCCTCACATACACGCTGAGGGATTTGGACACAAAAGCCCTTAGACTTCTCCTGTCTGCTCAATGTCATGTCTCATGCCCCGTCTGCGACATCACAAAAGAGGTGATGGACACAAATAGCCTTCTTGATGAAAACAAATACTGTACTTTCAGACAGATTAAATTACAACACAGGTAAAACTAAAGCATACACAGTGCTGGGTGGATTACTTACAAATTGCAGTCTGCCACTGATTACACATTTCAGTATGAATACAGTCTAGAGGAATCTAATAATGCAATACTTTAGGTAATGTAATCCGACTACATTTGGATTACTTCACTGTGGCTCTTTGACAAACATGTCTAAATAAAAAAAACTCAAAGTTAAACTAAAATCGTTTACTATGAAAAAAGCCAGGCAGCTAGGGAGCCAATAAAAAATTGTAAAATAACAGCTGTTGAATTACAGAAATTTACCAGAAAAAAAAAAGTTAAATTTCAGAAATTTACTGTAATTCAAAAATACGGTTATTATTATTTTTTTTTTTTTGTAATTCTAAAGTAGATTTTCTGTATTTTCTTGAGAATACATTATTTAATGAATACCGTCTAGAGTGATCTAATCATGCAATCTTTAGGTAATATAATCCAACTACATTTGGATTACTTTATCACTGTGGCTCTTTGACAATTATGTATCAATAAAAACTAAAAGTTAAACTAAAAAAGAACACTGTAAAACATCCCAGCAGCTAAAGAGTCAGAAAAAAATGTAAAATAACTGCTGTTGAATTACAGAAATTTACCGTTAAATAACAAATGTTAAATTGCAGAAATTTACCGTAATTCAAAAATACGAAGCTTTTTTGCTGTAATTTTACAGTAGATTTTCTGTATTTTCTTGAGCATATAATATTTAATGAATACTGTTTAGAATAATCTAATAATACAATACTTTAGGTAATGTAATCCGAATACATTTGGATTACTTTTTTAGCTGACTTGCTTATTCTGTGTTCTGTTTGTCACCAAATTTAACACATGACATACACAGAATGTTGCAACATAAAGAAAAAAACAACTGTAGAAAGAAGATTTAATAGAGAAAAAGAAGAATTAATAAAAAAAAATAGATCAATAGATTATCAATATTTTATTTTGTAATTTGGGGATTAATTTGTAACATTAATCTTGTTATGAGATTTTTAAAATGTAATGCATTTGACATCTGAGTTATTTTTCCCATATTACATCTATCTATCTATCTATCTATCTATCTATCTATCTATCTATCTATCTATCTATCTATCTATCTATCTATCTATCTATCTGTCTGTCTGTCTGTCTGTCTGTCTGTCTGTCTGTCTGTCTGTCTGTCTGTCTGTCTGTCTGTCTGTCTGTCTGTCTGTCTGTCTGTCTGTCTATCTATCTATTTATCTATCTATCTAGGTTTATAAACACAAAAGTATATCTTACAAAAAAAATAAACATTTAAAAACAAAATACAATTTCTAGCTACATAAATAGGTGTTTATCTCAGCTTTAAATAAATCAACCACTAGATGATGATTGTATTATTGACAAATATATAATGCATTGCATTAGTCAGCTAAAATTAATATTTTGACAGGCATTTTATGACAGTCAATAAAAATAAGCTAATATAGATGTCATTTGTATGTCATGAGTGTTAACATTAAATTGTGGTATTGATCTAAACTGATAAAATCGGTCATACACAGTTTCAGTTTATATTGACCCACATGTGAAAGTTTACAGCAGCATTCTTTCAAATTAATCACTAAATGTCTGTCTAAATAACACTTTACAGTACGGTTGTATTAGCTAATGTTAATTAATGCATTTACTGAACAATAATTAACAAGACATTTATTAAGTATTTGTTCATGTTTGTTAACATTACTTAATGAAAATACAGTTGTTTATTGTTAGTTCATATTAACTCACGGTATATTTAAAATGTTGACAAGCATGATTAAGAACTTAAGAACTATAATAAATCTTGTAAAAATAGTGTTTATACTTAGTTCATGATAGTAAATACATTTATGAACATTAGCTAATGAAACCTTATTGTGAAGTGTGACAAAAAATATATACCCTTGTAAGTCTAGCATTGTAGTAACAAAAACACACATTTTTTTATTTTTATTTATTTTTATTTTTTTGGCATGCATTTTATAATTACAATAAAAATTGTTGACTTGTGATATGAGTGTAAGCACATAAACAAGAAAATAATAATAAACTGTCAGGTACAGTTTTTGTTAATTTTTTTATTTTTATTATTATTTTCATTTTTTTATTTTGAAAAACTAATTTAATCTTTTTTAAAACAATTAATAAAACATTTACTTCTTATATTTATTTATTTTAAATCAAGAGCATATAAAATACGTTATAAAACAAACATTATTAGTGATGTTTTTTTTTTTTTTTTTTTTTTTTGCTTCTTAACTTTCTAAGAAGGAATACAAACGGAACGATCCTACTTCAAACGTTCAGCCATCGTAGCAAAACAAATTCAGTTTGGTGGAACAACGCTGCCCCCCTCTGCTCAAATATGAAAGGTTTATATGCTTCACTCTTCTGCTAGAGGTGTAAATACGGTACATGGGAAATTATTGTCATAGCTGACCAAATATTTCAAAGAATTATTAAAAAAAAAATAAAATAAAAAAAGCAGGTCGGCTATTGTAAATAAATCACTTGCTGTTTATATATTTCATATATATTTCAATAATTAACATAACAGTTACAAAAGGGATTAAAAAGTAAGGTCATTTGCACAAATTAAAGTCCCTAAAATGCAACAGAACCATTAAAATATAAGGGAACATGCATATATTTGAAAAAGGAATCAACAAACCTGATAAAACTATGCAGGTACTTTAATGACAAAATGATTTAGCAAAAAAAAAATAATAATAATAATAATTAATAAAACACCCTACAGCTTGAAACAGAAAGCAGGATTTATTTTATTGTGCAACTGTATAGAAGAAGTTCAAACAAAACAGTTCTACTCAAGCTAGCGTTGTTTGATACAGTAAAACTCTACCATTGTTTATTTATTTTACTCAAGCATGTTCTTGCATTTTCACACATAATACTAAAGCACATTTCTCAAACACAATGTAATATACATAATATATAAAAATATGCATCAACATAGATCCACATGTTTGAATAAAAAGTGAATATCAGTTTCCCCAGATCGGACATCCCTTTTGTCGATTGGTGATTAAATTGATTGGTAAAATGAAGACATAAATAATAAAACTTTACAATAAGGTTTTAGTTCAAATAACTCATAAGCAATATTCCAAAAAAGTATCTATCTATCTATCTATCTATCTATCTATCTATCTATCTATCTATCTATCTATCTATCTATCTATCTATCTATCTATCTATCTATCTATCTATCTATCGTTATTAATATGCACATATTAAATATTAAAGCTACCTAGATAATTTTAATCAAGTTGAAAATGTTGATGACTGAAAACATCAAGCTAAATCTTGTATAACTTAAAAGAACTATGTAAATAGTAATGTACAAATAATGTACATAGTTGGGATAAGCTGAATTAACAGTAATCAAAAGTCCCACTTCACAACAATGATCTAATACAATAAGCTTCCACTAGTTACTACTGTTAATTAACGTTTGTATTAAAATTAAATAAGAATGAAAAATACTTGTTTATGAACTAACATTATTTAACTTAAATAACAGGTTAACAGGTTAAATAACAGGTATATAACGTTAAAAAAGATTAATAAAAACTGTAATAAATGCATTACTAATAGTTTGTTCACGTTAGTAAATACATTAACTAATAGACCGTTATTTTAAAGTGTTACAGAAATGATCAATCCTACTGTAGTCCGACATACTATATATTAACATAAATATTATTCAGCTGTGCTTGTTAATGTGAGTCAACTAGCTGAAAATAACTTTATTATTAACTAATGTCAATGAAGAGCATGAATGAATAAAAAATAAAATTAAAAATACATTTATCGACCATTGTTTATTCAAGTAAGTAAGTACATTAAACAAACATGAGCTAATGAAACCCAATCGTAGTTAACCAAATAACCTGCTAAATGACTGATATACACAGTACATTACACTGTAGTTGTTAATTGCTTGTTCATGTACATTTACGGTACTTTAACTAATGTACAAACTTTGGTTTCAGTAATGCAACAGTAAATGTATGAATCTACAGGAGGAATAAAAGCTGAAGTGTTACCAATAAAATATTAGTGTTCGTTACAAAACATCTAGAAAATAAATTACAGAAAACGATAATAATAAAAAATAATAATGTTTGCCTCGTTTTATTTTAGTTAGCCTTATACAAGTATTATTAACTTACAGCTTGTTTGCCATTTTTTTTTAAAGTAGATTTTTTTTTGATGTGTTAAATGAACACTAAACTTGATTTTTTATATTATATGTGATACAATGTTCAAATACACATCGAATAATATAAAATTATTTAAATGTAATAAATAATAAATCATTAAGTTACATATTACAATAAATAGAGAGACATTTATCATAATAAATCTTTTGATAAAACGCATGATCCAGCATCGTCTAAGTGTCTGAATGTATACTGCGCCAGTCGCCCACTGCTCATTGTGTCTGACTGTCACTCTGACATTTAAACAAGGTTTAATCAACCAATCAAATCAATACATCAAGTCTAAGAGCAATAAAACAGACTGATCAGTCCTGATGAGCCCCAATCACATGCGCACAACCACACACACACACACATTTGTTTTTGTGTATTGTGTGGAATTTACATAGGTTTCCAATGGTCTTACACTGTACACACTGCCCTAAAACTTCTAGTAATACTTGTTTCAGATCTATGTCATTATACAGATTTGTGTCCTGAAAAACACGTTCACACATACATTGAGAGAAACTGGAAATTAAGTTCTTCATTGTCAAGACAGCCCAATCAGCTATGCTTCTTCCCCCAAAGCACACCAGCTTCTATAACACAGTCATGTTGAAATATGCAAATAACAGAGGAGCTTCTTGAGGAGGCAAGTGTCCCACCCCACCCACGTTCAAAGCGGTGCAGCAGAAGAACTCAGGCCTGCTCATTTCTATGGGTCAGCTGGAGAGAGAAAGACACGTCAATCACGCTCACATGTAGAGTTTAAGTCTCTCTACAAACATGGAAGTCTGTGGGTTTCCATGGCCACTAATCTCCCGCAACACACACAGACACACGCACACACACACAGACACGCATATAAACACACAGGTCAACTATAAAGTATAATCAGATGAAATGTTCCTGCTAAGTTGTATTCGCTATTTTAATTACTTTTTCATTTTGACAATGGTTTCCTTTTCGCTGATCTGCTTCAGGGGATTTTAATGCATGAACGGAGCTGTCAAAATTCAACTCTTTGTCATTTGTCTTTGTAAACTTCTGCTTTCTCTTGTTCAGACATTTTTTAACTATTTCTAATTGTTTTAACAGTTCATATTTTGTCACCTTTTCCTATTCAGATATTATTGGATAACAGTTTACACTCATCGGCCACTTTATTAGGTACACCTAACTAGCACCAGGTTGGACCCCCTTTTGCCTTCAGACCTGCCTTAATCCTTCGTGGCATAGATTCAACAAGGTACTGGAAATATTGACATGATGCTGCACATCAGTAATGCCACTCTCTCGTTTCACCACATCCCAAAGGTGCTCTATCGAATTGAGTTGTGACTGTGGAGGCCATTTGAATACAGCAAACTCATTGTCATGTTCAAGACACCATGATGATACACGCTTTATGACGTGGCGTGTTATCCTGCTGGAAGTAGCTATCAGAAGATGGATACACTATGGTCAAGTAATGGACATAGTCAGCAACATTATTTAGGTAGGCTGTGGCGTTGACTCGATGCTCAATTAGTACTAATGGTCCCAAAGGGTGCCAAGAAAATATCCCCCACACCATTACACCACCACCAGCCTGAACCATTGATACAAGTCAGGATGGAACCATGCTTTCATGTTTTTGATGCCAAATTCTGACCCTACCATCCGAATGTCACAGCAGAAATCGAGACTTATCAGACCAGGCAACATTTTTCCAATCTTCTATTGACCAATTTCGGTGAGCTTGTGCAAATTGTAGCCTCAGTTTCCTGTTCTTAGCCTACAGGAGTGGTACATGAAGTAGTATTCTGCTGCTGTAGCCCACCTGCCTCAAGCTTCGACGTGTTTCGCATTGAGTGTAGCTCTTTTGCATACCTCAGTTGTAATGAGCGGTTATTTGAGTTACTGTTGCCTTTCTATCAGCTGAAGTCAGTCTGGCCATGCTCCTCTGACCTCAAAAAGACATTAAAAGGCATTAGCACCCACAGAACTGCTGCTCACTGGATATTTTCTCTTTTTCCGGGGAAGATCGGTTCCAGAAATTAGGTAAGATGAAAAATAGAATCCAAAAAATAAAAGCGAATGAGTTCGTGATGGGCTAGAATGCGGTTAAATCTGAAAACTCAGTCAAAATCGGACGAGGGCTTTTGCTTTTCTTTTCTGAACGGCTCTTGTAAATTATCACTTAGGTTTAGGGAAGGAGGAGGAGGGTGGTTGGCCAATTGACTGGCCGCCCAGTCGATGGTTCTGTCAGTCGGTCAGTTGGTCGGACAGATGGTCGCTCGACAGCGGCCTCCAGCGGCTTTTCATGCAAGAACAGCGCGGGAGCGAACGGCGTGCGCTCCCAAGAGGCAATCGAGACGCGAAAAAGTGCAGCACAACGGCCTCTTGCGGATTCACATTAACAAAAATTGCACATATATGTATCTCCCAGGACGTATTTCACGGCCTCCAGCAACGTCCGCGGGGCTACATTTCCACAATGAGCCTGGGTTGGGAGTACCCCGAGGAACCCCACTTGAACACGGGGTGAACATGCAAACTCCACACAGAAATTCAAACTGGCCCAGCCGAGACTCGAACCAGCGACCTTCTTGCTGTGCGGCGACAGTGCTAACCTGTCCTACTACTGTACCAATATTAATAAAATTGATTTTACATTAACATTCAAAAAATTAACATTAATAAGAAAAACAACAACAACAATAATGTTATAGATAACATTTATTTAATATTTATAAAATAACATTTATAATAATAATAATAATAACAACAACAATAAATACTAACTAGCATTGCCACAGGAAAAAAAGACAAATAAATAAACCATAAAATTAAAGTATACAATTTCCTAGACTTTCTGGCTTTGTCAGACGTGACTGTTTTAGATGCAGCTCATGGGGCATATTCTATACCTTCTGCTTGGAAATTAAATATTCATGGCTTACCTAGCTGTCTATTGTCTTCAGGCTAGTGTGAGAGCCGTACACGTCTAGAAATGCCACCTCATAAATCATATATACGCTATAGACATATACATTAATGTACAGCATGTCTGCATCTGTGTAAATATGCACACTAAAACTACTGCCCGGCTGTTTAACTCAGTTTACTGCTCACCATCAAATATCGCAGACACTACAAAGTTGTCATACACTTTGCTTTAATAACTAATAAGCTACTAAGAGACAGAGAGGGTGAAATGAAAGAAAAAATGGGAAGGTGTCTGTTTTGCTCTGTTCTGTCATGTGAATCCTTTAACTGTGCCAGACGTGCACTGCGGCCCCCTTCAATTAAACAGGAAAATTGATGTGTTTCATTAATTATGTCAGTAATATCATAAATCATGAGTGGACTGAGTAATTAATTATTTTCTCCTGATGTAAAGAACATGACAGGGCAGAGAGATATGTGTGAGGGGGGTTGGAGAAGCGCTCGCACACAAAGAGCATGTTCAGTTTAACCAGCAACCATGGAAAAACACAAACATTCAGGCTTTTTTGGTAAAATGATATTTCATAAAACAACATGAATATTTCTGCAATTCTGTGTTTATGTGTGCATAATTGTGTAAATAAATATGATAAAAATGATTATTATAAAAACGTATTAAAAAAGAGATTCAGTAGAAAGTGAGATATTATAAATAATACTGTAATAAATGCAAACCTTCAATATTTTGACTAAATTATTCCATGTATTACAAGAGTAAAAAAATAGAAAGTGATGAAAAACAAGGAGTAAAGATTAAACTTTTTCATTGTGTCTTTTTTATTATTGTTCTTGTGCATTTAAGTAGTGAGTAATATTAGTTATCTGCATATATTGATTATTCATAAATAGGGCTAGGGCTAGGATGAAGGTTTGTGGTATAAATGTATAAGGTATTATATTATAATTATTATTATAGTGAGCACATGTAATGTCAAGCAAAGACACTGCAAAAAAAAAAAAAAAAAAAAAAAAAAAAAAAAAATATATATATATATATATATATATATATATATATATATATATATATATATATATATATATATATATATATATACTAGTTATTTTACAGCATCTTTGCAATATTTTTTATCCAGTGTAAAATCAATACATATGTATCAAGTGAAATATACTACTTTTTGAGCCACATGAGACATTCATTCATTTTCTTTTCGGCTTAGTCCCTATATTAATCAGGGGTCGCCACAGCAGAATGAACCGGCAACTTATTCAGCACATGTTTTATTTAGCGCATAGCCTTCCAGCTGCAACCCATCACTGGGAAACACCCCTACAAACTCAACTGCTCCTCCGTGACATTGGTATACAGGTAATACAAGGTTATCTACTGTATATCAAAGAACTGCAAAAACAGATATTATAACAGTTTATTGATAAACATAAATTATTTAACGATGGTTTGCTGATCAAATGAAAAACAAAAGTCGGGGAGGAGCCAAATTCTGCCACCGTTTTCTTATAAAAATCAAAGGTGACTGAGGCGATAATAATAATATACAGTTTATGAACAAATTGCAAAAGTTTCAGGGGGGCTGAGTAGAAATATAGGGAGGCTACAGCCCCCCTAATATAGGCCTAGCAACACCCATGATCATTCCGTTCTGTAGCTATTTAAAGACTAAATGCAGCCATACGTACCTCTGGCGCATAATTTTCAGCCTCCAGAAATGTATGTAGGGCTACGTTTTCAGAATAAGCCTATGTTGAATTGAACACTACTGCAGGAAAACTGCTAATTTGGAATAATTGTTTAGAATAATATCTGTATACATTAAATTTTAAAACATTTATTTTATATATTGTTTATAGATTATTAATTTATATTACATATTTATTTCATTAGCAACAAAGACTCATTCTGAAAACATAGCACTATACATTTCTGAGGATCGTGAATTATTTAGCCAGAAGTAAATCTTTAAAACAAACGCTACGGTATGACACTATTTTTTTTATTTTTTATGCTTACCTCCATATGGACGGCTTTCCTGGGATTACTAGTTTGTCCAGTAGCTCGCAGCATACGTTACTGGACTTGAGATGCAAAGAGAAGTTGACCGCGATGACTGTCTGGTGAAGAACGGATCTATAAAGCCAGTAAAACAAAAACAAAAGCCAAAAAATAAAACAAACTAGTAAATAACCAGGTGATAATGTGGTAAAATCTCAAAACATGGTAAAAATCAGGGGACTTTTCTTTTTCTGCATTACTTTTTAAAACTCTCATTTGGGTTTAGGGAAGTGGGTGGGCGCTGCTAAATCGGTGCTTTTGAAAACACTATTGGTTGGATTTAAGGAAGTAGGAGGGTGGGGGGATCGGTTGGTTGGTCAGTCAGTCAGTCAGTCAACAGCGGCCTCTGGTAGATTTACGTAAGATAAGCAGACGTGAATTGCACTTGCGAAAGAAATTTGAGATCTGAAAAAGCATACACTGCAGCCTCTGGTGAATTCGCGAAAACAAAATCTGCCAAAGAACATACCTCATTGAACATATTTTGTTCTCTTCAGATATCTATACAGGGGTACATTTTCAAAAAGAGCCTCCATTAGTTCAATTGCTTTTCTGAAATAATGAATATACTAAAAATGGAGTATATTTTTTTCATTGAAAAAATGTACTTTCTGTATATTCTTTAAACTTTTAAAACATTTATTGTTATTTGCAGTAGCAGCAGAAGTAGTGTTTACTGATCCCATTTCCTTTCAGCCTGGAGAGTGAATAAAGTTTTGGATGAAGTAAACTTTTAACAGATTTCCTCATATCTGAAAGGTGTGTGGGAGGTGTCCGCTTTCGGTCTTTGCTTTGCTATTGTTTGTGTTTTATTGTCATCATTATCATAAGATAGCAGTGTGATTTCCCTCCACCTCCTCCAGGCCATAAATCAGCCTGACTGTGTCATCACTGTGGGCAGTGGCGGAGCTCAGTGTCTCGGGTGTGAAATCACTTGACCCTTCAGCATTAACCTTTCCTCCGCTGGTCCACACGTCTCTGCCGGAGGTGCAGAACAAAAGAAGAACACTCTGATTAAACACAAGAGTCCTCACTTCATATTAAAGCCTGGCTCTCTTTCTCTCTCTCTCACTCTGTGTGTGTGTATGTTGAGTTGGAGCAGACAGCCCAGTGTCCCAGAGGGAACAGTGTTTTGTAGTCCCAAGCAATGTTTACTTTCAGTCCCTGTAACACACATACAGAGAGAGAAAGAGAGAGAGAGAGAGAGAGAGAGAGAGAGAGAGAGAGAGAGAGAGAGAGAGAGAGAGAGAGAGATGAGTGTCTGTTTGCTGCGGATCGATAGACAGAACTGAGATGTGCGTTGAGGCCTTAATTCTGGAGGAAAACTTGTGTGTGTTTGCTTCAGTTTGAGCCGCACTATAACACTGAGTGTGTTCTTTAAATTATCAACTCAGGCTCATTGTGGATACATACCCAGGTCTACATTTCCAGAAGTGTGTCTGCTTGCAGTTTTTGTTTTAGCAATTTCCCCAGAGACCGTTGTGTACATTTTGATGACCTCAAAATTCTCTCGTATATGCCATTTACATGTCCTCCTCTCACATAAATCCACTAAAAGGCCACAATATGCATTTTAGCTGACCAGCTTGCTGTTGATCTTCACCGGACTCAAACCCTGTCATCATGGTTAACTCCTCTGTGCATCCCAAGTCCATCTGTGTACGTTGTGAGCTACTGGGCAAAATGGTAACACTGGAAAAGTCATCTATACAGAGGTAAGTGGCCAGCGGTAGTGCAAAAAAGGCACATAAGCTGTCGGTAGCATCATACAGCCCCAAAGCGTTCGTTTTACAGATGAAAGAAGCCAGGGGTAGCCCAGACACATATTTGTGGTTTCCCAGAAATGTAGATTGGGGTATTTATCCACAATAAGCCTGTGCTGCGTATTACATATAATTTTTTTATAACATATCTGCCCCTCACCAAAAAATATTAGCTCAGGTATAATATGAGAGCTTCACAGAAAGGGTTTCCAAAGCCGAGCATGAAGTGGTTAAAGTATGCCATCACTGGACTCACCAGAGCAGTAGAGACATGTTCATCACACACTGTCTGATGGATGAGTCTAAGTTTGGTAACTCACTTTTTTGCCTTTTTGTTTTTGATTCACCTGCTTTTGGCAACCATTCTTCACTGGACTTAAACCCTGTTGTCCCAGTCAACTCCTCTCTACATCTCAAGTCTGCCGATGTACAAAGGGACCTACTGGGCAAACTGGTAACAGCGGAAAAGCTGTTCACTCAGCGGTCAGTTGGTAGCAGGAAAAGAAACAAAGGCCGTCAGCTGCATCATAACGCCCTGTAGCATTCATTTTAAAGATGAAATGCAGTCATATGTAGCCCAGGCTACATAATTCACATTCTGTACATGAGGAAATGTAAATAATAGAAATCTATATGAGGGTACATTTTCACAATTTGCATGTGCTGGTTATTTTGATACATATCGATACTAAAATAAGTCAAATGTAACAATCTTGTTTCTGGTTAGTTTTGATACTGCCTTTGCTCTTGCTTTAGATACTTAGCAAAGACAACAACAAATAGCTATGGTAAACAGGGAAATCCAAGTGTTTGTCATCCATGTATTAGCACTGATTATATGTGAAATTATTACCAAAAACATTTATCACATGAATGCTAATGTATTATCTATCACTAATAATTGTCCTCCATTGTTGTTTATGAGGCTGTTCACAAGCTGCATCTAAAAAATTTGAGGAACGCTACTTCCTCTCTCCATTTGCATGTGCTTGCCAAACACATACTTTAGTAATAATATTGATTTTGCAAAAGATGTGAATTGTTAACGGCCTGTACAGTGTTCTTCATTGAGAGAGAATCACATTGATCTTTCTGGAGAACAACACACAGATCTGTATTCAACCTCACGGCTTGGTGAAAACAACAAAATAGTTTCAACTCTTAATGCTTCAGCATACCTATACCAAGAGATTTTGAACAATTGCATGTGCCCCACTTTGTGGCAACAGTAAGGAAATGACCCTTCCTGTTCCCACCCTTACCCCAGTGCACAAAGCAAGGTAAATAAATATATGGAAGATTGGTGTGAAACAAGGAGGCTTCACCCTGTTCCTGGAGTTCTACTTTGCTTTAGAGTTTAGCTTCAACCCTGATTAAACACAACTAAGGGTGGTTTATTTATAAACTAATCTCAGGAGAATCACCTGTTTATGATTGAGCATGGCTGGTCCTGCATCAGCTCCCCACATTGTGCCAGTCAGATGAATACTGACTCACTATAAACAACCGGAGTTTTCCACTTCAGTCATCTTCATCTTGAAGAATCCCCCCTTCCACCCTTACTCCTCCCCTTATCCTGATAGGGTGGCATGGTGGCCCAGTAGTTGGCATTGTTGCCTCAAAACAAGAAGGCCACTGGTTCGACCTCTCACCGGGCCAGTCTGCGTTTCAATGTGAAGTTTGTGTTCTTCCTCCCACTGTAAAAACAGTCCACATCAAAAGTAAATTTGACTTCTCCAAAGTAGCATCTTAAGATAAACTCTTAGCCAGCTATATCTCAGCTATTCCCAACACGTTCACAAACAAGAGAGTTCTCAAGACCTTCCTGAACTCAAACACACATCTCGCTCTTCAAACGTAAGGGAGCTCTGGGCTCCCTCCCGGGACAGCATACCAAGCACGCTTTATTAAAAATCATCAGCTAAGTGTGAACTCTTGAAACCAACTAAGTAGGATCTAAAAGAGTACTCGGAAATTAAAGACAGGTGTGTTTGATCAAAGGTGCAGCTGAACTCTGCAGAGAGGTAGATTTCCAGGAACAGGGTTGAGCACCCCTTGGGCAAAGGAACTTGACTGGCCTGCACAGAGTCCTGACATCAACCCAATAAACAACTTTAGGATTATTTAGAGAAAAGAATGTGAGCCAGTCATCTCATTTAATTTCAGTGCCTGAGCTTACAAATGTGATTAAATGGTCACAAATTCCTATGAACACACTCCTAAACCATGTGGAAAGTGTTTCAAGCTATTACAGTGACAAAAGGTGGGTAACGGCTTATTAAAATCTACAAATTAATATTAAAATGTAAATTATAGTTAATGTGCAATAAAGTTGATGTGCATTTAAATGCAGATGTCCCAAAACGTTTGGCAATATGGGGAATACATTCAGATTTGGACAAACAAACAAGTGAGTCAGTAAGTAAAGTAAATAGGTAGGAAGGAGGGAATTACTTTTTTCGTAGTAAGTTATATTCACAAACAAAAAGAAAAAAATATATATAATTAAACCCTAATTTAATATTATTATGACTCTGCACAAACCACAGAACAAGCACTTTCAGTGAAAGACAAATAAAGAAGTGTGTGGGTGATAGAAAGACAATGGAATTAATGTGTGCTCTTATCACAGATGAGCCATTACGTACAGACTCACTATTCCGAACACACATGCACGTCAATACAGCAAACAATAAATAATCAGTCCAATAGAAAACACTCCCTCAACTTCCACTGGAAATCTCCCATCATTATCACATGGTGGGAACTGAAAACAATTAATAATCCTACAATCAGCCTCTCAGACTGCATTCATCTTGTTTTTCATTATGCTCAACCCCCCACCCCACCCTCTCCCTACTGTCGGATGTGGAATTGGAATCCTAACTTTGCATGTGATCAGTAGTCTTCTTTGCTTCTTCTAACTTCTTAAAGGCCTGAAACAAACAATTGTTTTATAGCACTGCAATTCCATGTATTCATTTTTTTAAGTGCACATTTCTTTAGTAAGTAAGAAGGGAAACAATCTTACAATTATAAATAGTACACAGTCTGCTTAATTTGTTGATACTTCTCCTTCAACAGACTTTTAACTGACTAGAAACTTTGCATGTACATGTCAATTTACACTTGCCCTAACCCCAACCTAACAATCTACTTATAATCTAATATGAATTAGTTAGCATGTACATGCAATGTAGCCTAAATTTAACAAACGAACCATCAAAATAAAGTGTGACCAAAATATTCATAAAAAAAGAAACAAATCATTTTGAATTAAATTGACAGACACGTTACTACAGTTTTTTTTCTTCATTGGTTTGGCTCATTTCTTGAAACAGAAATTATATTCTCAAAATTCTAAGATCATTTGGCAAAACAGTGTTACAGTTTAGCACAACACTAGCTCACTTGCAAAAGCTCATATATCTCATAAAACAGTTCACTCATGCATCAAAACTAAATTCCTTTCCAACCATACTTCAGATTTTGACGGCTTCGGGGTAAGAATGAGTTGTCCTCTCCCATATAAAAAGTCAGTGCCACAAAAATGGCAAATATCCTTCTCAATTGCTTT
The DNA here is from genome assembly GCF_052040795.2 of Danio rerio. Classification (NCBI taxonomy): domain Eukaryota; kingdom Metazoa; phylum Chordata; class Actinopteri; order Cypriniformes; family Danionidae; genus Danio; species Danio rerio. The sequence goes on along the minus strand of NC_141025.1, from coordinate 54,118,478 downwards.
GGCTCATTTTTTTGAAACAGACCGGACATTCTCAACAGTCTTGGTGCTTTTGCCAAAATAATGTGGATGGTTCGGCACAACACCATGGTTCACCTGCAACAGCTTATACCTTTCCCAAAACAGTTCACTCATGGGTCAAAACTAAATTTCCTTTTCATTTAAACAGTCAGTGCCCCCAAAATGCTTTGTCCCTTTAGCATTGTGTAAGCACTGCAAGTCAAAATGTTTAGATGTTTTGTCTCATCCCTCATGTCCACCTTACAGTCTTAGCCCAGTCCTTCATTGACAATGGTTATTGTACTGTTTTTGTCTAGCTAACAGAATACAATTGTGTATAAAACTGAAAAAAAAAAGAAATCCGATTTTAGGGAGTAGCCTCCAAGGTTTGACGTCACACATTTCCACTCATACAGCCAAGGAAATGGTAACTCCTTTTTTCATAGTAATGATCAACCAAACACAAAGATACTTCCATATATCAGAGCAAAAATAAACTGTATACAACATAATAAACTGTAATATAAACACACAAACAAAAAAACTTGTTTCATAACACACTGGAGTTTCATAACACACTGAAGAAGTGTTGCAAACAATTTATTTGTGTTGAATTTAAACAAACAAATTAAATTTAATAATGTTCAACTTAATTTGTTTGTTTAAATTCAACACAAATAAATTGTTTACAACCACTTAACGTAAAATAATTGAGTAAATCCAAGAAATCATCTTTGAACAGTTTTTTTCAGAGCAGTTCTTCACTGCCCGCTGTCCTCACCCTCCTGACCATCCACACACTGCTGTCTGTGTGGCCACAGATTCTCGTCCACATCACAGCGTATATTCTCTCTTCCGATGCAACGTGGGAAGAAATGGTGTGAATGTCGCAACCATCCCCTATTAATCAAATTTTCCAAGGATTCACCTACTGTATGGTACTCATGGTGTTATGGTCTTGACTAATTTTGACAATTGAACAAACTATTGTGCATGTGATGACTTATACAATGAAATGACGCTGGCAAGTTTTGGAGAAAACAACCATTAGACTGAGAATTGACAATAAGTTTACATCAACAAGATCTATTTACTTGGAAAAAATCTGTACTTAATCATTTGCAAAGATGCACTAAGACATTTGCAATTTGATGAATTGAATGAGAAATTCAATTCTGTTGCAAACAATTGCCAAGTGGTTTGGAGGTTTGTCCATGTTGTCTGGGAATGTAATTTCTGTTTCAAGAAATGAGCCAAAGCATTGGAGATAAACTGTAATTGGATGAGGAATTCCTTGAAAATGTTTTTTTTTTTTTTCAGTGTGATTTCTTATCCCTGTGACTAAGTGTCAGTATTCATCAAAAACAACCAAACATATCATAACAGAAAGCAACAATGATTTACGACAGTACTAAAATGTTTACAATATTGGACAGTAGCGTTACTACAAGTAGTAACGCTACTAGCTTAACTACATCTCTGAATAGCGTGGCGGTAGCGTCACTATTTTCTAAATCAAATAGCTTTTCAGTAGCAAAGCAATTTTTAGCGCAGTATGGTCCACACAAGCTACAGTTACCGATAGCGTATCAATAAGTGACGACACTGACATTCACGAAGCAGTGAGGCCGGTGTCTGGCCAATGAAATTAAATCCATATGATGGTGAGAACAGTGATTTCTTCCGCCTGTTTTACTGTGTTCGACAACAAAGTTTTTTGTTCTTTACTGACACCTCTTGCTCAGATTAGTGATTTCACCAACTAATTAGGCTAGCACAAAAAATGTGCTTTATGGAAAGATGACTAAGAGGGAGAAGTTATTTCTGAATCAGGATTCCTCGTGACCATACTTCAAGAAGTACATGTTAAGATGTCATAATAGCTAAAGTATACTATGGTAATTACAATTAGTTTATGATAGTTTCTAATGATACTATATTAGATATAAGATAATATTGATAATATACTATACTATAGTAGCCCCTTTTACACATACAGACCTTTCCGGAAAATTAACAGCAATTTTTCAAAAAGGTCTGTATGTGTGAGGTAAATTCATTCTGGCAGTTTTACGGAAAGAGAAGTTGTAACATTACCTGGATTTATTGGAATGCTGCTTCTGGAACATTTTTCAGCGGAGAGCGTTCATGGTTACATCACACATGTACTCCACCCAATCAGAACATTCAGACACATTCACATCGGGGCAGTTTATGAAAATAAAAGCCTTTGAATATTTTTCCAGACACGTTTAGTTGCTAGATGTTAGTCAGATAATGTTTCTATGTTCCTTCTTAATGCCAACTGTGTAATTATCGATAAAATGCTTATGATAAGCCGTTGTGTGTTTACCTTCAAGCTCTGCTTCCTTCAGTTGCTTGACGCGTGTACACATGAAGGAGCCGGTGAGCACCAGCACACACACACACATATATTATGTACATCATGACATGTGGTTTGTAATGTAGTCAGATATTTACAAATACATGTGCTGCCGTTTAGAGCTAATTTATAGTTAATGATGTCAGAAATAACCACGTTGTGTGAACGATCTTTTCCGGAAAAATTCCGTAATGTCCCTGCCTGTGTGAACAGAGCTTTTTTGAAATTACCGGTAAAGTCGTTCCGGAAATTGTCTAGATATTTACTGGTATAACTGTGTGAAAGGGGCTATTATGTAGTCTAATTCATTATTGAAGAGTTGTAAATTTATATAAAATATAATGCTTGTTCATAAAAATCCCTTTACTATAAATTACTATAGTATTTTAAATGTATAATACCTGGTTTTATTGCATTTTTTTGTTTTTGTTTTTGCTGTTATATACTATAATATGTTACTGTTTAATACAGCGAATAAATGCAGTAAATAATTTAAATGAACAATTCAGCCTCATATGTTTCATTGACAGTTTTATTGATCACTAAGTTATGATTTACTCGCTTTTATGTTGCTTCGATTTAAAAATTAAAAATTGCAAAAATAGCTTAAATGTAGCTAAGCTACTTTTGCCAAGTAGCTTTTAGCTTAGCTTGCTACATTTCCTAGAAGGTAGCTTTTAGTGTAGTTAAGCTACATTTTAAGTAGGGAAGCTAATAGCTTAGCTCACTACATGTTTCGAGTAGCTTGCCCAACTCTGAATTTTTACTACACAATTACACATTTTTACAAATAACAAGCAAAGACAGTCACCAAATGCACACAAACTGGTGCAAAATTCATATTTATGAATATTTATAAATGAGCTGAAACAAAACAATTCTGAAACTTTTTTGTTAAACCTAATTGTTTTATGTTAAATCTAAATTTAGTTACTTTAACTTGATGGATTTGTGTTAGGACAACATGAATGAATTGTGCGCTGTCTTGTCAACAAAAGACTTTCAACATGTGTCAAGACAAGATATTCATCATATATTGATCAATAGAGACTAATCGAATAAACACATTCTTTATGAGAAACCAGCACACCATTGTCCGACCACAAAGGTTTGAATCCACAAAACTGGATTTAACGAGAACAAATACATTAAACAGCATTAATAGCCTAGCCAAGCACTTAATGGATCAATTCTTTCCATCTTTCCATTTAGCGGGAGAGGTGAAGTGGGAACGAAAGTGAGGATGAAATGGAAAGGACGCCCTCCAATTATGAGTTGTAATGCAAATACGTGACCATACGTGTGTCCAACGTGTGGGAAAAAAAAGAGGGTACACTCTAACACAGTGCTTCCTGAAATCTGCCCCGTCTAATCTCTGTCTGTAGACACGTCTCATTTGGACCTGGCACAGGCTTCTCATTCGCCCCAGCTCCTGCACTATTAAATTAAAGCACCGGAGCCCATTTAATAAGCGCTGTAGCGGATCATTTGAATAAGGACAGTATTAGTATTCCAGCGGAGCCGCCGCTAAAAGCTGCTGACCTTTTCCTCTGCACAGGAGATCCTTGAACACATCCCGTCAAATCACAGTGCCTGGTAATAAGCCATCAACGCCAAAGAGTGTTAGCGCATAGGGGATTTTCTTTTTCATGCTACCAAACAGAACAGCAAGGCCAGCGTATTGCGATCTATCAGCGGGCCGGGATCTAAGAGGTGGAGGAGGGGGTAGAAAATGGCGAAAGCGGGATTTATCACGTCGCCCCGCTCTGGTCTTGTACAGTGGGAGGGCTTTTCTTGATACACCATTGATTTATGTGCGTGTCAAGGGGTGTGGGATTGATCAGCGCGCATCAGAATTCCCCACGAGTGCTCTCATAACAAATCATAGGCTGACCTTTGCAAAGACATATTTAGCCCTTGTTGCACACTCGAGGAAAGCGCTGTTAGGTGCCACCGGAGCAAGTGCATGTATTTGTTTGTTTTGTCGTCATGCTTGACTAACACACAGATTTTCAAATTATTGAGGGCATCATGTGGATGTTCGACTGCACGGCGTGAGAGTAGCATTACGCAACATTACGCTGTAAGACATGCAGTGATTATTAATACTCCTGGTAGTACATTTGATGAATTTAGAAACTTACCCTGAGAAATAGATGTGGAGGATTAGGAGATTACTTCATCATTGCTGCTGGATTTCATTGATTTTGAATCTGTTATCATAACATTATTTGCTCAAACTGGCTGGTTGATTAATGATATTCTTAGGCCTTTAAGTTAAAGCGATAGTTCATCTAAAAATGAAAGTTATGTCATCATTTACTCACCCTTTACATATTTCAAACCTTGATGATTTTTTTTTTGGGGTTTTGTTAAGAGAGTGCCAAATGCCTCCCTGAAGCTACGATTTTTTGTTGTTTTTGTTTTTGCGAAGCCACTGTGTAGGCTTTTTCAGATCTCAAATATCTCTTTCGAGTGAAAGAGATATTTCACACACACACTCATACACTACGGACAATTTAGCCTACCTAATTTGCCTGTACCACATGTCTTTGGACTGTGGGGGAAACCGGAGCACCCGGAGGAAACCGATGCGAATGCACGGAGAACATGCAGACTCCACACAGAAACGCCAACACACAGAAACGCCAACTGAGCCAAGGCTCGAACTAGCAACCCAGCGACCTTCTTGCTGTGAGGCGACAGCACTACCTATTGCGCCACTGCTTCGTCCCTTAGTAGATCATGTTATTATAGAATCTGATATTAATATTAATGTTTATTATATTATCCTAATATTAGTTGCAATTATTAAACACATAGCAATTGATTTTCAATAATCTTGTTTTATTTATTAACTAATTTATTTATGCATTTATTAATTTTTTCCAATCGTTTATGTATTTATTTATTTATTTTTTAGAGATTGTCTTCTCACACCAAGGTCATTGGTTCGAGTCCTGGCTGGGCCAGTTGGCATTTCTGTGTGGAGATTGGGTGTACTTCGCGTGAATTATAGGTGAATTGAATAAACTAAATTGACCTTAGTGTATCTGTGTTAATTAAAGTGTGTATGGATGTTTCCCAGGTACTGGGTTGCAGCTGAAAGGGCGTTCACTGTGTAAAACATATGCTGGATAAGTTGGCGGTTCATTCCGCTGTGGCGACCCCTAATGAATAAGGGGACTAAGCCAAAGAAAAATGAAGAAATTAATTTTCAGAGATGCATTTTCAGCTGTAGTTTAAATATTGCCATCAGTCCTCATGAGATTTGAAAGAAAGTGTATATCTATATTATATCGGTAATATGTTATAAATCTATATTATATATTTTTCCACAATAAAATTCAAATAAATTTTATAAACTTCAGAGTGTACAATATAGTATAGCAAAGAAAGAATGAAAGAAAGTGTCATATTTCGACTTCTCATCAATTAGAAATGATTAGACAGGAGGTTAAGAATATAAGAAAATAGGCTTTATTCTCCATAATAAAGCCGACAAAGAGCAGAGCAGACCCCAGAGCATTCTGAAGTCTCTCCTGGACAATTCCTTTCTTTGGTTCTCTTTTTCTAAAATCTCTGTGTTTTCCACAATCTTTATACAGGTAATTTGGCACACCCCTAGGTGTCTCATTTTAACTTTTGACCATTTTAGGATAAGTTTTTTCTCTAGGTGGCCCTGTTATTCTTGGCTCTCAGCCCACTAGCTCTTGTCAACAGAAATGTTACAGGTCTGTGTCATCAACTGTTTTGACACCAGAGCATAGATGCCAAATAACTAAGTGTTTGCATACATTGTCATGATAGGATAATAACTTGATAATATGCTACTTACTCTAGCTTCTGACACAAATAGCTTCATACAAGTATTTAACATGTATAATCAGTGCTTTACATATTCAGTTATTTTACACTATCAGTCATTTAGTCATCATTCACATAACCTTCTCCTAGTGTTGCTCATGTGCAGTCATACTCATCTTACACAGACATATCACTGTATTTTTAACACAGGCCAGCATGTTTGCTGCAAACACTCCATACTTTTTGAGAAGAGAAAATTAACTGCTTTACACTTAGACAATACTTCACACTGAGAGAATAAAATCTTCTTCGAAAGAATTCACAGTGAGATAATGCATAATCAAAATTCATATTAGTTTTGAACTTTAAAACCTAATCATTGTCAAAATAAATATATAATTGTGTTTTCCCCTCAAAAAAGGTCCAATCAATGATGTTTCACAAAATGAAGCAATTACATTATTTCCCGAGGAGTCAGTCTGGTTATACAATTTAGATTACAGACTACAAATTGATCCTTAAACAGCATAAATTGCTCAGCGAAACACAACCGCATCATTCAAGCCCACAATGCCAGTTTACCATAATCCGTAGCCATTAAAACTGTGCATTTGTGAAAGTATGCAATGAAACAAATAGTTAAAAAGAGCCAAACAGATGTTCTGCCTCACAATAACAGGGTTCAAGTGGAGCAGGGTGCCCCTTACCGGCTAATAAACGGCCCCAAATGTGCCTGCAATTAAATTTATACACTTGATTGCACTGCTGTCATGTCCACTACAGGCTTATCGAACACCTGGGATCCATTTCCTAATAAAACCTCAGAAAAAAAGGGGGAGAGGGGGAGAGGAAGGAAAAGAGCACATGAGGAAAATGTGCTTTTCCAGTGTCTGGATTCTTGATTGGTTATGGAATTGAATGAGGGATGAATACATTTTCAAAAAAATATATGATATACAGTAGTATGGCATATTGAACCCATTTGTCTTTGGTCTGGGTTTTAACCGAATCTTTAGTCTTTGTGATTAAAAGGGGGCAAACATTTGTAAAGTACCCTCAGATAAATCAATTTTATTATTAATATTTTTATTTTATTTTTTTTTTTTCGCCAACCTATCCAGCACATGTTTTACACTGTGGATGCCGTTTTAGCTGGAACCCAATGCTGGGAAAGTTTTGAGAGGGTTTTGTTGTAATAATAAATATTTATTTTGCATTATACTAATAAAAACAATGTAATTTTTGTGAAAGAAAAAAATATTATAATTGCAGTATTTCCAGGTAAAATAGAGGCTCTGCCATTCGAAAAAAAACAACAAATAAAAAAAAAAAAGTAGATTAGCACCAGCTGGTTTGTGGGTTTAAAATACATTCATTCATATAATTTCCTTCAGCTTAGTCCCTTTATTCATCAGTGGTCACCAGTGCAGAATGCCAAATCATCCAGGATATGTTTTTACACAACAGATGCCCTTCCAGCTGCAACCCAGTACTGGGAAACACTCATACATTTTTACATTCACACAGAATGTAATGTAGCACACTACAGCCAATTTAATCAATTAATCTATAGTGCAGGTCTTTAGACTGTGGGGGAAACCAGAGCACCCGGAGGAAACTCACATGGGGAGAACATGAAAACTCAACACTGAAATGACAACTAACTCAACCGGGACTCAAACCAGCAACTTTCTTGCTGTGTGGTCACAGTGCTAACCCCTAAGTCACCGTGCCAAATACATAGACAATCTAAAATACTTTATTTAGGATTTTTGTTTGTTTAAAAAGGTCATTTGAAGTGTTAACTGTTGTATTATGATTACAGTAAAAAATGCACACATTCCTATAAAGAGACTACTCAAAAACCTTAACATTTTGTATGATGCTGTGTGCGTGAGTTTGTGTGTATTTCACACTTAGAATGTCACCGGTTGACTCCAGTGCACTTGTTTTCAACATCATGATTTGAGGATTGTGCAAATAAAATACTGTCTAAATGCTCTTTTATTTGTCCATTTCCCATACATTTCCTATATGACTGTAATTTTTGACCATGAAAGCTACAAGTGTGACTACATTTTTATAACCATTTATTTTTTATTATTATTATTTATTTTATTTTTTATTTTTTGCTTGTTTACCAAATTCCAACTAAGACCAACATAGGCTCATTCTGTAAACGTAGCCCTATATATGTTTCTGGAGATTGCAAATTATGTAGCCAGAAGGTTGTATAGCTGCATTTCATCTTTAAAATAAATGATACGAGGCGGTATGAAGCCATTCCTTTTCAAACTTACCAGCTGACTGCTTACCTCTGTGTGGACAACTTTTCCACTGTTACCAGTTTATCTGGTAGCTCGACATGTACGTCAGCAGACTTGAAATACTTTTCTTTTCCTTGATTGCTTTTCAAAACAGTCAGTTGGGTTTAGGAAAGTGAGTGGGTGCTGGTCAATCCAGCCTGATCTAAAGAGGAAACCCAAGTATTTTTTAGTTTTGTCAGTTTAGTCGCTAATTTGTACGCAATTCGCATGAGTTCAGTTGTATGAAAATGTAAGATTTAAAAAAGGAGGAGTGGCACCCAACTCCACTCCTAACCCCAACCGTCATTGGGTGATGAACAAATCATACTAAATTGTAGGAATTAGATTGTATGAATTCATACGAATTAGCCTCTAATTTAAAAAGTTACGAATTGCCGTGAGATTGCGTTGGTCAATTATTGCTTTTTAAAATGCTATTTGTTGGGTTTAGGGAAGGGGGTGGGTGAGGTTATTGATCAGTTGGTCAGTCAGTCAGTCAGTCGACAGCAGCCACTAGTGGAACTATGTCAGAACAGCAGGAACGAATGGCACTCGTGAGAGAAATTTGAGATTTGAAAAAGTGTACACAGTGGCCTCTGACGATTTCCCAAAAACAAAAACTGCAAACAAAACCTACCTCCTGGGATGTATTTTGCTTTCTCCAGAAATGTATATTGTAGAACGTAATCAGAATGAGCCTGGGTTGACAAAGACAATGGGTTGTAGATTCTTTAAAAAATATATATATATATATTTTTTTTTTGGTCTAAAAATTTCCAAACATTACCAGAGGGTTGAGAAGATGTGAAAAGATTATGAAAAAAAATAATAAAAGATTTAATGCCGGCAATATTATTAACCTACCTGTAAACTTTATTTAAGTGCAGTAAAAAAAAAAAAAAAAAAAAAAGTTTTAAACACATTTTAGGCATAATAGATTTAATAAATTATTTCCAATAACTAATTCATTTTGTCTTTGCCATGATGACAGTACATAATATGTTCTACTAATTTTGCAAGATACTAGCATTCAGCATATAAAGTGTCATTTAAAGGCTTAACTGGATTATTAGGTTAACTAGGCAACTTGTTGGACAAAAGTAGTTTGTTCTGTAGCCAATAAAAAAAAGAAACAAGAGGACTAATATGAATGACTTTTAAAATAGTATTAAAAGAAATGTAATGTTTGCTTTTAATCGAGCTAAAATAAAAGAAAACAGACTTTCTCCAGAAGGAAAAAATAGTATAGGAAATACTATGAAAATTGTTCTTTCAATTGCATATGCTGTTAATATGGTAGTTTAAATTATATTATCCACAGTGCAAACTTAGTTTTTTAACAGTGGTGATATTGGGGGGGAAAGATAGCTACATGAATGACAAAGACAGCAGACAGTATACAGTGTTACAGTACAAACAATATTAACAACTGAGTCATTTTGAACAGTATAAAAACTGCATATGCGAGCACAAGAAAACTGTGCAGACTGACATTACAAAGATGATATTTGAACACATTTCTATCTCCTCCTTCTTTCTGTTCTCAGCTTCCCCTCTCTAATGAGGACTTCAGCTAAGAGGACAGTCTCTCTTTGGCGTAAAAATAGCCACTTATAGATGGAGCTCTTTGAAAAGCTGCCAGACTGATGCACTGTAAATATAGCTTTCTCTTATCAAGTCCCCTTAAGTTTTAAAAACACTCTTAACCCCCCCAAAAGCTTCAGACTGCATTATGGCTAAGCTGATGTTTGTTGTGATGGGCCATGCTAACCGAGTGTTTACTTGTGGAAGCAATTAGCAGAGTTAGCCGCTCAAAAAAGGCAAGAAGATGAAGTTTATTTCACTCTGTCAGTAAAGTAAACACTGTGTAAGTGCAAATCCTCTCCCTTGCTGCAAAAAAGTATTTGTTAATTAAGGAACTAGATGATATGTGCTATAATAAATCAGGCTAGCATGTAGATGTGGCTAATTCTACACAGTTACTATGATGAAAATTAGCTATAGTCATACTGTAAAAAACTAACAAACAAACAAACAAACATTTTTACTAATAAAAACATAATTATTTTTTTGTTTTCTTGAAAAGTAAAGAAAATTCAACAGATTTCCACAGATTGCTGATCATGTTATCCATTTTTTAACTGATGAAAATGAACTATTTATTTAGGCTGAATTTAAGCAAACAAATTAAGTTTAATCAAATTAATTTGTTTGTTTAAATTTATTCCTTCATTCTTTTCAGCTTAGTCCCTTTATTAATCTGGGGCCCCCACAGCGGACTGAACCGCCAACTTATACAGCATAAGTTTTATGCACCGGATGCCCTTCCAGCTGCAACCCATGTCTGGGAAACATCCATACACTCCCATTCAAACACATACACTACTGAAAATTTAGCTTACTCAATTCACGTGCATGTTTTTGGACTGTAGAGGAAACCGGAGCACCCGGAGGAAACCCACACAAACATGGGGAGAACATGCAAACTCCACATAGAGATTAGTTTAAATTCAACATATATAAATAGTTTGGAACATTTTTGCAGACATCATTTTTTTTCAGTGTATAGGCACCATTAATAAACTGCGTAGTTGCAATCTAAACAATTACATTCTAAACCAGAAAAGCTTCAAAAGTTGTTAACAACAGCTGTTAAATAAAAGATGAAATTGTTCAGATTCCAGCTCCTATACATTTTAATTCATTACACATAAATGTTTTTTTTTTTTTTTTTCAACAAAATTCTGCCAAAAAGTAGCAAAACAGACCAGAGATTCTGCCTGGCCCTGATATTGAGCCACCTTTAATTATTTTTATTGATTATTAAATGACTGAAATATTTTTTTCTGTTAACTGATTTGTTACAGAAGTTAGACTTTTACTAAATTAAATGTTTGTGTGCTATATTCTACAACATCTCTCTAAGAATCCAAATTAATGTACTCCATATATGAATGAAAAAAATAGGTAGAAAAAACAGCTGCGTTGGAGGCACAGGCATAAATTACAAATGTCACCTTCCAAATTTGATTATGTTTGTGAATTTTGTGACCGTGTCCAACAATTACCTAGCAATATTACCGTTTTCTCGAGTTACCTGGTTCACTGAGTAAGTAATGGCAATTTAACTTGGTTAAACGAAGTATTTTGTCTCAAGTAGCTGACAAGCAATTGATTCAATATGTGGCAGGTTAGATACACTGAAACAGGAAACTACAAACACTGTAGCAGGAAAAAAATGATATAAAACACTATGTAACTCCATCTCAGCCAGTCATTAGATCACAGAAGATCACAGAAAATGTTAGATACAACAACAAGGCATTTATTTGGTCTAAATTCATTCACTTCAATGACTTTTCTTCGTCAAAACTTTTTTTTTTTTTCTCAAATGACTAACAGTCATCATTACTGCCAAATGGGTTACCTGTGAGTGTGGCCATAAATCTTATTAACGTAAACTAAAAATGTCTCGCTGCCTTTTTTTTTTCCTTTCTGAAGCAACCTGTCTCGAGTGCGGGCCATCTGCACATAGTTATCGCTCTGCTCACACAGATGGCCGCCAAACGCTTTCAAAGTTGCTCCGTCCGCACATCTAACCTTACAAAGCAAACTAATTAGCAGTAAATGCATTGCGAGGAAGAAGTCGTTTGAACGTGTTTTTTTTTTTTTTTTTGGACTGAGGTCTAATGAGAAAAGGGAGCAAGCGGCAGCTCTGGGTGCCGGAGGTTGTTCCTGGAGCTCAAGGTTTATGATCTTCTTTAAGACTCAAATAAAAACTAGAGGCTACCTTGAGCCACAGCTTCTGTCGCTGCACATAAGCGTTTTATGAGCAGCTTTGGAGGGCACAAGGTGGAGCAGGCAGGATCCTAAAGCTGGAGTGTTTAGAGTGTGTATAGGCAGGGGGGAGGTTAAAGGCCTGATCGCTGTTTTAGTAACTGCAAGGTCAATGACAAGCATTGGAAGAAGCTGATCTGGATGTGCGTCAACAGTTCTTTCATTAACAGGGAACATTGTTAAAACTTGGCAGAATCTTCTTGTGAATGTTATGAACAAATGTTCCTCTTTTAAGTCATAAGCCCCCTTTAACACATACAGACTTTTCTGCAATTTTCCGAAAAGAGATCATGTGTGAACAGACCCTTTTTGAAAATATGAGTAAATTCGTTCCAGCAATTTTCCAAAAAGAGAAGTTGTAACATTAGCGGTAATTTCCCAGAATGCTGCTCTTTGTGAATGCAGTAGGAAAATTTCTGAAAAGAGCACATTCACGTTTAGAACACGTTGACGTAAGACGTCTACTCTAGCCAATCAGTACATTCAGACGCATTTACATTCACACTGTTCATGAAAATAAAAAGTCTTTAAATACTTTTCCAGACACATTTGGCTGCTAGTTGTTAGTCAGATGACAGTTCTCACCGGAGCACTCCTTCATGTGTACAAGCCCCACACAGCTGAATGCAGTGCTTGCAGGTAAGCCCACAGTGGTTTTTCATAAGCATTTTATCGATATTTTTTATTTGTTGTGCACAAAAGAAGATATTTTGATGAAAGTTAAAAACCTGTATCCACTGACATCTATTGGACCAAAAAAATGGACTCATCAAGTTACAGGTTTCCAACATTTTTCAAAACATCTTTTATGTTTTTTGTAACAGAAGCAAAAAACTCATACAGGTTTGAAACAAGTGAAGGGCGAGTAAATAATCACAGAATTGACATTTCTGTTTGAACTATGCCTTTAAAGGTGCAGTATGTAAGTTTGACATTCAGTGGTTGAAGTATTACACTCCTGGATCAAAACACACTTTCAATTGGCTCCTCCTCTGACGAGTCTGTACAAGTGCAGGTTGCCAGATTGATGTGAGTGTGCCTTAGTATTGAGCCTAAAGGCTGATTCGAACCGTTTTCTAACTTTCTAACGTAATGAAAGAAATATTTTCCACACTAAAAGGTGATCTAGCCAACACCTGAAATTTCTATATTGAAACTTAGAAACTGAGTTTTTATTTCTCACAGGTGAACAACGATCACCTCAGGTACACCTCATGTGCTTTATTCCAGTAGTATCTGGATGCAGCCTTTATGATGCAAGCTGAGAATGCATCACTCAGCGATGCAATGTCAGACACAATGCACTCAATGGAGTGAGTGACGTCACTGTGACAGGTAGGGTTAGAGGTGGGGTTAGGTGAGTGCATTAAAAAGCACTGGATGAAGATCAGATTGCACTGCAGAGAGCCTGCAGCCAGACCCCTCTCCTTTATTCAGTGATAAATGCTAATAATGTGATTTCAAATGCCATTTTACATGACATTTATTGCCATACTACTGAAAGCAGCAGCAGATCAGTTGACTTCAGATCTTGAAAATAAAATAAAGCATTTAAAAATTGAACCTTAGAACTGTGACTGTGACTCTAGTGCAAACTAACACATATCAGTGGTTCAGCATGTACATTTAATAATGTTAAAGAGCTTTAATATGTAGATTGTAAACCTTGCCATTCCGCTAGAGTTAAGCGAGTGCACTATTCTGTGCTTCAGAATGGCTGTATTTAAATTTCTGTATGTAAATTTCTGCATTTAAACAACCAAATTGCTCACCACCCTTCACATAGCGTGTTGTTAGGACCCCGGGTTACAATGTAACATGCTCACCTAATGTTTACGTTCCTAAGATTTATAGTATTTGCTAATTAATAACCTCATGTGAAACTCTGAATCCAGCTGCATAGAATTAATATTACATTCTCAAAATAAATAAATAAATAAATTAAAATCATTATGTGATACTGGACTTGTTGCTACTGTAATATTGCATAATCACATCACATTTTTCCATAACTAATTAAAAATGTCATGTTAAACCAACAGCCCTATTTATAACTTTTTTTTTTAATGGGATAATTCAGAAGTTATTATTCATGAGCAACGAGTACAACATTTTCAGTTTGACTTTCTTTTGTGTCTTTCATCAGAAAACAGCTTTTGAAGAGCCTCTTTCACTCAGGAACTCAATTTACAGAAAGGAGGACAACTCCTTAGAAAGCTAATTAGCTAGCGCGGTACGTGGGCTAAAAGGAAATGTGAAACAAGCCCACTGCCAACCGTAATATTATTTTCATTATTTCGTTCATTATTTATTTATGGATGTGTTCAGACAGAATTAATGCTCAAAATCTGAGTGCGAGATGCTGGCAGCTCTGCCGGGTCTGGTGGCGCTGTTAGTTAGCATGCACACATGCATTGTTTCCAGACACCAAATAAAATTACAGTGTGTGTTTCCCTTCCAATTCAATTCAGCTCCATCTTTATAGTTTCAGGGGTAAACAAGCCTGTCTACAACTATCGATGTTCGAAGAAGTGCAGTCACCGCCACATGTAACGTACAGCAAACAAAACACTTGACATTAATGCTAATACTGCTTTTTAAACCATGTAGCATCACATTACGGCTTGCTGCAGACAAGATTCTCTTGTTTAATCCAACATGTGGCCGTTTTAGCAGCCAGCAAAGATCACCCCAGGCTTTCAACAGAGGCACATTACAAAAACATATTTCTTTTCCCGTTTTGGGCCAGACATTTCTGATAAAAGTATCTCAAAGGCTATGTGAGGGAGTGCTGGTTATTCTCTTGACATATTATTTTTCAGTTATTATATGTATTTTCCCCCCTTTCACCGCATTGAGAAAATTGAGAACGTATGCCGTGCAACTTTGTTCCTTGTTCTTTGAGGATCCATTTTGGGAGAGGGGGCGAAGAAGTCGGCTGCTGTAGCGGGATAGATAAACACAGAAAAATGGTCTCAGCATGTCAATTTGGTGTTTTTACATTGACCATAAGTGAGGCGTTCCTTCCTGCTCACGTCTCAAAGAGCGAGCCCCGCAGCCATGTGTAGGCAATCATGACAGATATGTTCTCTCGCCGCATTTCCCTTGTCGCGGGGCTACGGCGAGGGGCGCGCTAAATGCTAACACGTTGCGGAGTTGGAAATCCTCATGAGCTTGTCTCATTAGCGGCTAATTGGAACGACTTTCCTCTGTCTTTTGTTGAACGTCACATTTGTCTTTCTTTTTTTTTTTCCTCCACTGAACAGGGGGCAGATGGGGGTGGAGGATGCATATTTCTGAGCCTGCGAGATTTAGCATGGGAGTTGGGCCTGTATTACTGCAACATAAACACTGCTGTCCCGCGATTAACCTTAGAAAGCGACCGAGTGCAAAATTAAGCACTCAAACTGCACAACCAAATTAGCTCTAGAGATGGAAGAGAGGACCTCTCCGCTCTGCCATTGACTTTTCCCAACTGGGTAATACTAAAGAAAACAATAACATAGCCAAATGGTGAACCGCTATTACGGTTTCCATTTGAGCTTGACCGCCGGCTGCAATGGCCCATTGAATCTGTTGCATAAATTGGCTTGGTTACCACTCAGAGCAGCCTTAAGAGATATTTCAGATTGGGTAAACCTTAAACAAAGTCTCTGCATGGGATCAGAATCAAAAATATGAAAGTTAATGGGTTATGGCTAGTCTGTGTCTTGACCATAAATCATATTTTGCCTTAAAAAAGTTTGTGGTTTCTATGAAATCTCTGATTATATGTTTTTTTTTTTCTACAAAGATATTGATTATCATATATATATATATATATATATATATATATATATATATATATATATATATATATATATATATATATATATATATATATATATATATATATATATCTTTTTGACACACAATAGTTCTCTCAGTTCCTCATGGGAAAACTCTTGTGTGTTTCATCACTTTAAGACAAATTGATTAGTTCTTTGTGTTTCAAATTCATGACATTATATGATAGACAATTATTGGGAGGTTCATATGAAATGGTTTTCTAATTTTAAACATAATAAATGTGTTTATGAATATGAATTGTTCTTTTGAAATCAGTTGTTTTGAGTGCCAAATGCTTTCCTCCTATTCACATTTTTTTACAACCCTTACAAGGGTTCTTGCAACATATTTGTCCACTGGCAACTACAGTTGCCGCATATTCAAATACAATTTTCTTGAAAAAAAATAAAATAAAAATCTAAAGCCTGGAGAAAACAATGCCACATGCATGAAACTATTTTTAAAAACTTGGGCACCAATTGGTTAACATCCATAAAAACTCCTTTGGACAATTGGTTCTATATAGTAAAAACAATGGTTATTTGCTATTTTTTAAATATAATTTACACTCTTTCAAATAAAGTTTGAAGTAGTGTTTCATAGTAAATTCACAGAACAACTATTTTTTGTAGGTGTTAAAAATCCATATATGTTTTCAATATCTGAATCTTTAAAGTTGATATTAAGGGTTCTTCATGGAATCATCAAAGCATTAATCTTTGTTTTTAGTTTACACCAAGAACACAAACGCATCTTATGTATTATTACTACAGTGATGTTTTAGATTTTAGGTTGTTAATGTAATGCAATTTAGGTTTTAAAAGGAAGCACAAAAAATAACTTTGTTAGAATGGCAGCTTGGGGGAAAAAATGTGGGGAAGTTTGGCATACTTTGTGCTGTTTCTGTGGCTCCTACTGCTCTGCATTTTCCTACTCAGACTCATTCTGAAAATTTACGGATATTGCTACCATTTTTTTTTTTTTTTTTGCAGTTTATTTTCGTGAATTTTTTTAGATCTCAAATAACTCTCACAAGTTCCATTCACTTCTGCTGTTCT
Source organism: Danio rerio (assembly GCF_052040795.2). Taxonomy (NCBI): domain Eukaryota; kingdom Metazoa; phylum Chordata; class Actinopteri; order Cypriniformes; family Danionidae; genus Danio; species Danio rerio. The sequence continues at coordinate 54,101,262 of NC_141025.1, read as the reverse complement.
TGTGTAAATGTCACAAATGACTGACTGAATGACCAACCCTCCTTCTTCTGCAAACCCAACCAATAGTGTTTTCAAAAGCACCGACTGACCCCGTCCACCCACTTCCCTAAACCTAACCGATATTTCTTTTAAAAAAGTAATCCAGAAAAAGAAAAGCCCTCATCTCATTTTTACCATGTTTTCAGATTTTACCACATTCTAACTTCATTCTTGTTGTTTGTTTTATTTTTTGCCTTATGCTTTTGTCCTACCTGCTTTCTGGAACCATTTTTCCACAGACTCAATCCCCGTCATAGTGGTCAACTCCTCTCTGTGTCTCAAGTACTCCAATGTACATGCCGAACTACTGGACAAACTGATAACAGCAGAAATGCTGTCCACATGAAGGTAAGCAGTCAGCTGGTAAGCAAGAAAAGGAACAACGTCATATCACCCGTAGTGATCGTTTTAAAGACAAAATGCAGCCATACGTACTGTACTTCTGGTTACATTATTCATGATCTCCAGAAATGTATATAGGGCTATGTTTTTAGAATGAGCCTGTAAGCACATTTTCAGTACAGAGAAATCATAATGGAGAGGTGATTAATGAAATCACACTTGTCATGAAAACTTTCATTGAACAGTTTTGTGTGCTTGTGTATGTGTGTTACAGAAATTAGAAAATAATTGGACCTTAGGGAAAACAGTTCTCTTGATAATGCAAATGACTGTAGAAAAAAAAATCATCTATTTATTTCACCATTAGTAAGATTACAAAGTAGACTCAATTGTGTTTTGCAGGAATGTTATCGAGAAGATTTTAACAATAGCAGCAATGCAATTATATTTGAACTGAAGCCTGAAAACAAGTAACTATGGTTATAATTACCTGCATGCCGTCAAACCTGAGGTCAGGAACTTAGACCCTGTGCTCTTTACTGCTTTCCAACAACAGAAAAAAAAATAAAAAACTTCCGTTCAAGAGCCTCAGCGTGAACAAAAATAAATAAAAATAAGATTTTTTTTTTTTCAAGAAGAACAAAAAAGCCCTGTTGTCCTCTTCAATTGAAAAATGACTAGTGGTGACCTGGACCATATTAAAGATTCTTTTTAAGCAGAGAGCATTGTTGCTCTGGTCTTTTACATCATGCTTTCGCTCTGACAATGACCTCTCTAAGAATGGACTATCACATGGTATTAAAAGATATTAAAATTACAGTTCAGCCCAAAATTAAAATTTTAAAATCCTTTATTTTACAGTTCGCTTCTCCAGCTAAATACAAAATGACATATTAACTGAAAACCTGTAACCATTATCTATGTTTCTATCCAAAAATACTAAATAACTTTTATGCGCAAAACTGGATTATCACATAAAAGAAGTGCGAATAAAGTAGCAAGAATGCGCTGGTGCGAGTCTCAGCTGGGTCAGTTGGCATTTTTTTTGTGGAGTTTGCATGTTCTCCTCGTGTTCACATGGGTTTCCTCTAGGTACTCCGGTGTCTCCCACAGTCCAAAGACAAGCGGTACAGGTGAATTGTGTACGCTAAATATTCCATAATATGTGAATAAGAATGTGTGGGTGTTTCACAGTGATGGGTTGCATCTGGAAGGGCATCTGCTGCATAAAACATATGCTGGATAAGTTGGTGGTTCATTCGACTGTGGTGAAGGTCCTCAAAGACCTGTCCAGAGCCAGTGTAGGCTCACAAATCAAAGCCATGCAGCGTTTACTACTGTAGAGAATCAAGCTCAAAGCGTTACCGATTGTGAAATGCCCCTCCACTTATGCAAGCCATATGGAGACATGCTCATAATGTGAAGTATATTAATAAAGCTCGCCTAAGGCCCGTTTGTTGTGCATCTTTACTACATTAACACAAAGCTAAACAACAAATCATACCGTACCTAGAGGCAGCACAAGCTTTCTTCAAACAGCTCATCTGTGGCCACATCAATAAAGAACAGGATAAATCATCACAGAAACAATGCAGAAATATGATCTATCATCCGGATAAACCAATATCACTGTTACATCATGATTTCATATTCCTCTACTCTGTAACCATCCATTTATGCTGAGAAAAAGCTTGTAGAAAAAAAAGGTCCACATGACTACAAGTAACTTCCAACATTCACTGTGCAGACTGTTTGTGATTTAATTTAAGATTGATTTTGGTTAAATTAAAATGTCTAAACTAAAGACACAGGCTAATAATAATAATAATAATAATAATAATAATAATAATAAATGTGTATGTGTGAATGTAAATGGATGTTTCCCGGTTTGCAGCTGGAAGGGCATCCGCTGTGTAAATCATGTGCTGGATAATTTGGTGGTTCATTACGCTGTGGTGACCCCTGATTAATAAAGAGACTGAGCCGAAAAGAAAATGAATGAATGCATGAATGAATGTTCTTGCTCATCTTAATGCTTGTACTTCTTGTTGTAAGTGTTAAGCTCATGTTGATCCGTTTTTTTTTTTGGTTCACTTAGTTAGCATTAGACTTACGCGAACACTCACATATACTACGGTCAATTTAGCTTACCCAATCCACCTATACGTGGTGTGTGTGCGTGTCTTTGGACTGTGGGGGCAACAGGATTACCCGGAGGAAACCCATGCAAACACGGGGAGAATATGCAAACTCTTCAACCAGCGACCTTCTTGCTGTGAGGCGATTGTGCAACTCCCCGTACTCCTCTGAGGAAGAACCTATATATAAATATTAATAAATATTAAATCAAATTTAAACAAATCCCTATAGCATTAATAAAAATCAATTTAAGTTTTATAGAAAGGCCCGTAGCCAAGGGGGCCACCCACAACCTCTGACAAAGTCCAGAATTTGGCACCTATTAGAGCCCGTTTGTCCTATTTAACACAGTATGCCATCAAAAATTGTAAAAATAACCAAAGGAAGAAGTCTTTAAGACAAATTTAATTTTAAATTATTCAAATTTTTTATTTGTTTATAGGCTTCAGTTTTTTAATTTAAAACAATTTTAAGATTCCTAATTAGGTTTATTTTTTTATTTATTTTTTTATGATGTATGATAATAAATTTGTATTTAAAAAAAGCCATTTTTTCATACTTCTTTGTTCAAACATGATAAATAAAAACACCAATCTCGCTGCATTATTTATAAAACTGTGGCAATGTCGTTTAAAAATGCATATTTGTAAATAAACTCTTTGTGGTAAAATAGTATAGTACTTTGAAATGTAAAATGTATTTTTGTTGCATTAAAAAAGTGTGCTGATCACCATTAAACAAGCTAATCCAGCCAAAATGGGTGCTTACAATGTATCTAAAATGCAGTATTTATACCTCATAATTTAAAAGAAAATAAGGCAGCACAAATGGACACTTTTTTGAGACAAACAGAACCACCCCTTTCAATAGACTGGTTACGGGCCTGATAAAGTGTCTAGACCCAGTAAGAGTTTAGGTGTCATGTTTGTGTTTTAGTTTGTGTTTCAATGTGTGTGTGTGTGTGTGTGTGTGTGTGTGTGTGTGTGTGTGTGTGTGTGTGTGGTGATTGCGTTAAGCGTGTGCCCATGAAGAAGCTCATCTGTTACGGCGCGTCTGCATGGCTAGTGCCACTGAGAGTGGATGACAGGGTGTCACAGCGGCAGACAATGATGGATGCACCACATTCACGAGGCAACTTGGGCAATTGGACACATTAACAAGAGGCACCTGCTTTTCTCTCCGTACAAATCTATTAAAAGATAACAGCAATGGCAGATCCTACTCAACTAGTAAATGATAACTCTGTCTGCACTGTGAGGAGAGGAGTTCCTCGAAAAACACCCGGCTAAACCATTACATTGCTGGTCAAACAGTGCCATCTAGTGTTTATGGTTATTAATGCTGCTGCATGGATGGGACACAACAAATCTACATTGTTTTACGTTTTTAGCTCTATTGACTAGTTTTTGGGTTAGGCTACTCAATGTTTTAGGTTTATTTTTGCAGTACAATGCCATGCATACTGTATATACAAGTTAACCAAACCAACCTTACTGATTTCTTTTATTGAGGAAAAACATAGACTGCTATCTAGGTTTAATATTAAATCAGATTATGTAAAAATGACAGAATATTGTAAATATACTATGAATATAAGTATATGAATAATATGCTATAAAATATGTATGATATATTTTATTTTATAATATGCAATAGAATAAATAGTTATAAAACTGCAAGCAGCAATTTAGGGGTCAAGCTGTAAAGAGCAATCAATTAACATTGTGACCAACTAAAACAAATAATTACATGCATTTAAAGATGATTTTAATCAAAATGGCAAGAAAAATGCAATCACTCGATTTATTGGAAAACATTTGCTCTACTGACCTGAATTCCATAACTTTTTGTCAGTGTATCTTAATATGATATATCTCAAATATAATGTCACGCCAATGAGTTTTTTTTTTTTTTTTTTTAAAGTAGCTTTATAACTAAAGTCTGGCTGATAATGCATAACTGATATCAGTGGTCTTTCTGTTTATTTCTTGCCTTTTATACACAAAATAAATCGATTAAAACCACTAAAACTAAAAAATATATAAAAAATTTAACAAACTTTTTATTTTGAAAACTTTTACCTTTAGTGCATGGTGATATACACACATACCAAGTTTAATATATAACATATTCTCTTTAACCCAGAGACTAGTTTTAATACAAAAGACAGACAAAACAAGCACAAAATATACATTAAAAAGACAGTTATGCCAAAATTTCATCAAAGGTGACTGAAACTTTTAGGGTTTATCAACAACATTAAAATTCTTTATAACAACATGTAAAATGGCTATGTCTAAAAGACAGATAGATTGTATTAAAATAGGGATTGTTTAACTGAGAATGCTGCTCTCAGTATAAACTGTTTAGAAGTTATACGCAATAACTAATGTCATATTTCCTAACCACAAGGTGGCATTGTGCCGAGTTATGTCTTGTACACATCCTATTTGTTGATATTTTTCGTTGTGAATCCCTAACATTTTGTGGCGATGGTCAGAGGATGATCTGCCTAAATTTTCACAAAAATCTGCAGTTTGAAAAAAGGCCTTTTATCACAAAATGTTCAAAATGGAGAGGGAAATGGCCAAATCTGTTTCAAGGCTTAGGAGTCAAAATTATTAAAGGTGCAATTGATTTAAAATCTGAATATACCCGCTAAATAATAAGAGCTCAATACATGGAAATAGCATACTGTGAGCCTAAAACACCATTGTTTACTCATTTTCATATATGTCCTGATGATAATTTGGCCAGTCGGAACAAAACAAATACTACTGTAGCTATGTTTCGATCCAAAGATGCAAATTAAATGTATGTGAATAAAGCAGTGTTTCTATCTAATGAGCCAAAACTGGCAGCAAATATCAACAGTTAAAGTGGAATTTGCTTCTAGGAGAAGCTGCATGAATCTTTTCTTTATTCAATAAATGACTTGCACCTCAGAAGACAAATGCTGTATGCAATGAACTTGTGGTGGCGTTTGAAGGCGTCAGACATGGAGCACAGACGCTCTTGACAGTTCTGGAGATAATTAAAGATATAATAAAGTGTTAAGGTGTTGTAAAATGACCAAAGCAACATTTCAAATGTTTTACAGTGTGCTCAGCCTGCTGGTTTGTCCATTCACACACATTTTTATCATCACATGATCACTTATAACAAAAACACATGACCTTTTTAATGCACATACTGGAATTTTTTCGGTAAAAGTGTTTCCATCGTAGTTCATGAAGATCTTTTCTTATCCAATAAAAAGTTCATCCTACTTAGTTATGTGCATTTTCAAAAAAATTGATGCGCATCTTGACATTTTTCATCAACTGTTTTGTATGCGCATCTCCAAAATGTGCAAAAAAAATAAGTAGATGGAAACATAGCTAATGACATTGCATTCGGGATTATTTGCCCAGGAAGTGTTTTATTGGTTATGTTTTTTTAGTGGGATTATTTTCCCTCTTTCATGTTTATCTAAGATCCATACTATGTATGTGGGACTCTTATTATGAAAACACGAAAGATCAGGAAAGTAAAGGAGCAGTTATGTGAAGCAGGCAGCCATGTGTTTCATCTACAGCTGTCAGAATCCAAAAATGTAGCATATGGATTAGAAATTAATTCAGCAGCACCTCAAAGAGGCATAAATTGTGTTTAAATATACCTTTTGTTAGTTTCACGAGTTCAACCTTACATCTAATCTGATTGAACAAATAGTGAGCAAGATTATGTCTGATAATCTAATAATTTATTTGCAAATATTCAAGAAATACAACTAAATTACCGCTTTTGTGTGTTCCCTCTTGACTTGAATTGTTTTACTCATTTACGACTTTTCAGATTTTTTATTCGATGTTAACCTGAAAGGCTACATGTGGAACACCAAATAAACTAGCCTGACAGATGATAACTGATAGCCTGATGCTGCCCAATGGGTAACCATTGGCTTGATGTCTCCAGGCCTTTAAAGCAGGCACTGACGTGAGCTGTATCGTGTCAGAGCAGAGCTCAATAATATTCATGACTGTTTCAAATATTGCCAACACTGAAGCTGCTGATTTCGCATACTTCCATACTATGTAGTCTGCTATAATCAGTATGGGAGCCGAGTAGTATGTTCAAATTCATAGAATTCGAAAAACAGTATGTGAAAAGTACCTGGATGATCTACTACTTTAGGCGAGATTCAGATGTGCGCATTGGATGGCAAAGTCTATATTGGATACGCGGCCGGACGAAATTGCGATATGCAAATCAATTTAGCAGCATTTTTTATGACACTGTATAACAATAGTTAATATTTTTACAGTACTGTGATGGTTGGGTTTAGGGTTGGGGTAGGGGTTAGCATTAAAAAATACAATTTATTGAGTAATTTAATAAATAGCTAAAAAAATACTCTGTACAGCTACTGTTTTTACATTACTGTGATGGTTGGGTTTAGGGTTGGGGTGGGGAGAAAGCATTAAAAAATAAAATGTATTGGGTAATTTAATAAATAGCATAAACAATACTCGGTACAGCTACTGTTGTTACATTACTGTGATGGTTGGGTTTAGGGTTGGGGTGGGGGTAGACGTTAATAAAATACAATAAATGGGAAATTGAATAAATAATAGTTTGCCTCACAGCAAGAAGGTCGCTGGGTCGCTGGTTCGAGCCTCGGCTCAGTTGGCGTTTCTGTGTGGACTTTGCATGTTCTCTCTGCGTTTGCGTGGGTTTCCTCTGGGTGCTCCGGTTTCCCCCACAGTCCAAAGACATGCAGTACAGGTGAATTGGATAGACTATATTGTCCGTAGTGTATGAGTGTGTGTGTGTGTGTGAATGTGTGTGTGGATGTTTCCCAGAGATGAATTGCGGCTGGAAAGGCATCTGCTGCGTAAAAACAACTCGGTTCAAATTGACAATACGATATCCTATGATGCTCTATGAGAAAATTCATGAATGGGAGTGAAGGATGCAACTGAAGTGGGTAGGTCACGTTATGATGTCAAAATGGCGGATGTAGTACGTCTGAGTTCCATTCATGCTGCTGACATTTATACTGTATAGAACACTTTTCTAACGGTCGAGTAGTACTTTAAATTCAAATGTAGTACTGAGTATTAGGCAATTTCGGACGCAGCATAAATGTTTTAGGCTGGGGTTGATTCCCGTGGTGATAAATGAGCGCATAAATCAGCTTCTGGTGAATTTTTCACAAATGACCTAACACACCCACTATGTTGATATCAGAGAACAATTTACCATATTGAATCATCAGCATCATCAATGGTTAACATAAACATGAGAGGAAATTTGAAAAGTTGGGGCTACTATAGAGTAAGTTCGAAACTCCAAAATTGTGATTGTTACTATTCAGACCGTTTTTTAATAATGTGTCAAATTTGATAACTTTCCTGTAACTTAAGCCTATATATAGAGAGCTCAAAAGTTCTACTTGTCCTGTCTCCTCTACATTATATACCAAAATCAATGTGTGATTGTGATCCATTTTGCAAGTTTTAATAAAGGCAGACATACGTCAATCAAAACCACTGATTATACAGATTGCGGCCTACAAACACTCACACACTTTTGCATATATGGTTTTGTGTGTAAACAATAACGTGTCAAGCAAGACTCAACCTGCCTCAAGAGACGAGTGTGAGACTGATGCGACAAAAGCCCTCCGGCAGATTTTAATGATGGATTGAGAATCATTATCCTTCTGATGGTGATGTGAGTGGCAAAAGACATTTCTCGTGGACATGTGTGGTCTGCGCTGGATGATTGGCTTGATTTTTTTTCTCCACTGTGAATCTAAGTAACTAGGCTAATGGGTTTCTGTAAGTGTGCTCAATCCTCTGTGCTCCTGTCTTCACTTGATAGACAATCTAACGCTGTTGTTGCTGGTGCTTGATGAAATGAATGAATATGAAGCAAAGAATAATAAGAAAGCATCACAACAAAGCATTGTGGTGGATTCATCTTTTATTATTTTCATAAATAAATTAATTAAAATAACAATTGAAAATTAATGACTGAGTTATTAAACTGTAGCGGTTGAGTAGAAAATTAAGTAAATAAAGACTGTGCATGCAGTATTATAGTAAATATATACACATATTACAGTAATGTACAGCTGATGGCATGAAATGTGCCATAATTATGTTTATACTTATTATATTAAAATTAAGTGACTTACATTAATATTTGCATTATCATCATTATCAACAACAACAGCAACTATTTTTTTTATTACAACTAAAGTAAATAATTTAAATTGTCATCAATATCCAAAACTTATATATATATATATATATATATATATATATATATATATATATATATATATATATATATATATATAATCATTATTTTTATTATTAACACTTTAAATAATATATTTACATTATATAATACGTTTTATTTTCATTACCTGACCTTAAGTATTTTACTATTTTAGCTGTTTTTATCAATATGACTCTTTATTTTAGTAGCAATAGACATAAAAAGTCAATATATCTTATATTAGCATACAGCAAAGCTAGTGCATCTGTAACTGTGTACAGCATAAACATTTAAGACACTGTGACAGGCACGGGGGCCGCAGCTAACTAGCGTAGTACACACCTTTACGACTAGCAGTTTGTCAAGCCGCCTAAGTGTCCCCTTAACACAATTTACGGTCATTCGAAAAGTGACAAAGCACAAAAATGGCTACTTTTCCCTCGCTGCTCCTTCAAAGCCTACTAAAACCCTGTCATAAATCTAGGCTCGTATCCGGGCAGATGGCTTGTCAGATATCACACGGCAACAACACTTTTTACCTTCATTGTCTTGACAGAAATATGACGCGGAAGCTGCAGTGTCACATCACTTAGCGTGGTTTAGCTAAAGTCGTCCGGTGCCATTTTAATCAATCAAATTTGGACAGTTTTTTACTGTAATGATCGTGTGGTGGAGACCCCAGCATTAAGAGGATGCGGAGAGACTGATCTATTGCTTGATTTAAGGTTTGTACGAAGGACTCAGTCTTCTGAAGAAACAGCATCTGACATATGGACCAGTTAGTTATGGAGTAATTCGTCTAAAGGCCCAATGGAAATGCCAGTTCTTAAAGGCATAGTTCACACAAAAATGAACATTCACAGTTAATTTATTTAACCTCAGGCCAAGATAGGTGACTATATTTCTACAATAGAACATTAAAATTATTTTTAGCTGATTCTGCGTTTCTTGGTTTTCTGTATAATGCGAGTCAATGGTCCCACTAAAATATACACATATGGCCCTATATACACTTGACGCAATACAAAGTCCGGAGTGATGAATGTGTTTCGCTAGCTTTCATATGTTTTTATTCTTCGAATATGTTTTAAATATTCTTTAAGGTGTATTGCTAATGTATTGCTATTTGGAGACAAAAAGGTAAGTGTTCATATTTTTTGTTATTATTATTTAAAGAGCTTGTTAGTAGGTGTGAGTGTATACATTACTTATTACACACACATGGACGTGCAGCAATACAAAAATATCTTTAAATATGAAAAAAAAAAATAAATATATATATATATACAAGATGTTTTTTAATCTTACACATGAGCTGATCCATTTCCTCACCAGATCAGATTTTCTTCTTACAAAGTCCACCATGTACTATAGTAAATCTGCTGTGGCGTGAACGCAATTCACTCTTAACAGGAATGGGCATTCAGACTATTCAGATTATTGGTTTAATGTGCATTATGTCCAAACCACATGCATAACTCATTAAGAGAATATAGATCATTTTGAGGGATGTAAACAAAAAACAATGGTCCTAAAGTATTTCCTGTTTTACATTTTTGATTTCCACAGCTTCAGAGAATCCAAAAAGAGCCACATATTGATAAATAATATTGTGATGGCCGTTTTAACATTAAGTTATGGTTGAATTGCCTTTAGTTACAGTAATAAAATAGTCTGACAACAAGCAGGAAATGTTCATGGGCCAATGACATCACCACATTAAAATGATCTATTCAACCATGCACTTGGTGCACCAGCCATTTTTTCATATCCTTAAAATAGCAAAATTTGGACATGCTCTAAGCTGCACCAAACACTTTGGACTGTGCGCTTACAGTAGATCAATAAAATAGAGCATATATATAGAGCGTAAATAGAGAGTTTTACAGAACTGTATTATGTTGATGGTTACTCGAATAATCGTTCATTCATTCATTCATTTTGCTTTGGCTTAGTGCCTTTATTTCTCAGTGGTCGCCACAGCAGAATGAACCGCAAACATATTCAGCATATGTTTTACACAGCAAATGCCCTTCCAGCTGCAACCCAGTACTGGGAAACAACCATAAACACACATATATTCTACGGTCAATTTAGTTTCTTCGAATCACCTATAGCACATGTGTTTGAACTGTGGGGGAAACTGACCTAGCCGAGCTTCGAACTAGAGGCCTTTCTGCTTTTAAGCGACAGTGCTTACTAGAGCTGTGCGATTTGGGAAATATCTAACTGATTTTTCTTGAAAGATGTGGCAATTTAATTTTGTAGTCAAGCTTCAATTTAATAATCTGTAAGGCGTGGCAACAATTCTGCGACAGCTCTTAAAAATGACCAGTTTTTGATATTATAAAATATTGATATTACAATATTTTTAAAACCAAAATATTCCCATGTCATCAGTGCTGTGTTTTTTTATATTTATTTGTCTATTAATGCTTCTGATGCAGCAGATGCCATTATCCCACTTGTCTGCACATTTCTGTTTTTTTTTCTTTTTTTGTGGGAGTTCCGCATAGATTGGTTGTGCAATTCTGATCGGGCTTAACAAAAGTGTGCTCACTCAATTGTCTAGTAAGACTATCACAGACAGACGGCTGTCACACATTTGCTCTGGGCAGGGGGAAATTAAATAATACATACATATTTCTGATCGCAGTCTCTTGCAATTAGCTAATCGCAATATTTCAAATTGCGATTGGTATTCGATTTCGATTTATCGCACAGCACTATTGCTAACTACTAAGCCAATGTGAACAGTAAATAGTTATTCCAAGTAAATATGTTTATTTATTTATTTATTTATTTACAAGTTTGAATGACATATTAATATAGAATGTACTTTTTAATTTTTATTAGAGATTATTTAATGAAGAAATTACATTAGTTTCTACATTGGAACATGATCATTTTTTAAACAGTTTTTTTTTTTTTTGTCAAGCTGCTTTACATAAATTTCCAATTTTAAAATTGTCTTTCTTTTTTAAATATCAGTCTAGACCTTCTTTATTACTCCCTTTCTCCTTCTACATCATGAACAAGTAAAACAAATATATTGATGTGAGTTTTCTCACCGTGTCAGCTTGGTTTTAAAAGAGAGAATCTAATGTAGATCACATTCATTGAAAAGCCAATACAGAAGTCAGAATTCCACACAGCTTTTAATGAACTTTGCATCTGATGCCAAGTTCATCATTATTTTTTAGCACCATGTTTATTTCCAATTTGACCTTTATACTAATTAGAGTTTGACCCTGGAAAGCCAACTCACTTTCTGTCTTCACACTCTCAGCCAAGGCTAGACAATGTTATTATGCCTTTATTCCCAGCAAGAGGAATATTGGGATTTTCTAAAAGAGCAAACCCATAGGTAACCTATTACAAAACTATACACAATCAATAGCTAATTTCTCTGCATTGATTACTGCTTGGACATTTAGCACACACCCTTTGGCAAGTCACTGCTACACAGACGTGCATGTGTGTGTGTGTGTGTGTGTGTGTGTGTGTGTGTGTGTGTGTTCACTCCCCATTGGCTCGCTGAGTATTACATTCATTGATTTCATGAAGAGGACTAAAAATGTCAAACTGTTCATTAATCTTAATAAAGACTGCTGAAGACCAGAGAGTCTCTCTTTGCTCTGGGCAAGGATGCAATTCATGTAGAAGAACAAACATTATACACCACTTTCCTGAGACCCAAAAGCAAAACCTGACTTGATCAAAACATAATCCTGTCCACAATATTTGATTGACCATTATACAAAAGTGTGGTGACAGTGAGTGAGGCATACAATGAAATTATTTTTAAATATTAAGTACACTTTTTACGTCTCATAGCTGCATAATTATTATTATGGATGGCACGGTGGCTCAGTAGTTAGCACTGTCGCCTCGCTGCAAGAAGGTCACTAATTCGAGCCTCGGTTGGGCCAGTTGGCGTTTCTGTGTGAAGTTTGCATTTTATTCCAGTGTTGCCGTGGGTTTCCTCCGAGTGCCTCTAGTTTTCCCCACAGTCCAAAGACATGCGCTATAGGTGAATTTAATGAACTAAAGTCACCGTAGTGTATGAGTGTGTGTGTGTGTGTGTGTGTGTGTGTGTGTGTGTGTGTGAATGACAGTGTGTATGGGTGTTTTCCAGTACTGGAAGGGCATCCGCTGCATAAAACATATACCGGAATAATTAAAATATTGTTTTGAAATAGAGGCCCAATCCCAATTTTATTCTTGTTCCCCTACCCCTTCCCCTTGGCCCTTGAAACCAAGTGTAAAGGGGTAGAGCTTCAAAATTAACGTTGAAGTAAGCGGCGTTCGTCTGACAGGTCCATCTGCAATAGCACCCTCCCAATGGATACTGGATAAGATGAAATGACCAAGCATCCAGCCCAAAATATACAATCTCATGAAACTCATGAAGTGATTTTACAAGAGAGAAGTTAAAGGCCTGCATTCTATTATTACCAGATTCAAAACTTTGTAAAATCTGAGGTTCTGCCTAGCCAAAGACAAGAAAAGATGACGGAACTGTACAAGGCCTGGGTAACCATCAACAAGCAAAACAACTGCATTCTGACAGCGAACTGCACCTGTATGGCAGGGTATGTGAACTTACACTTTCATTTTTCATTTTTAGCATTCAGTGTCCGCAGTTTAATTCACCATATTTAACTGTTTTTGCAGAAATCATTACTGCAATCAAAAATGAGTGATGTGTATGATTCAGCATAGCGTGAAATTATCTGATATAAAAAGAGAACTGCAGAGTCCAGCATTTTTAATTAGGTCCTCACTCCATTCAGCTCCCTTTTAACCAAAGACGTCTGCGGTTGGTCTTAAAAGCAATGTGGTGAATGGTAAAAGTTAAGTTAAGCATTCAGTACATTGTTAATCTTTTTTATTATAATGGGAAAGTGTAAATTTTTGGAAAAAGATGCAGTAGCTATTCTTATGGACTATAAGTCATACACTTTAGTGGGCATAACAAACAAAAAGTATTTTAAAAGTAAAAAATGTTTTTAATGTATAACCTTAAATAGTTTTCGCTCTGGTCTCTTATTTTTTTATTATTATTTTATTTGTTTATTTTTTGTTTGTTTTTCTTTCTTCTTTTTATTCTTTAAATTGTATTATGCAGATTGTAACACATGCAGATTGTAACTGTTCCAAGTTTATGCAATCTATTGTTAACTGTTATTGAAACAACAACAACAACACCAACAAAAATATCCTTGAAATTTAAAACTGCAAAGCTTTACCTGACTGACGTTCTAGAACAACAGTCCAAAAAACAACACCAGCAAAAATAGCACCATCTTGTGGCTGGTAGTCGAATCTCATTCATTCTTCCTTAAAAAAAAAAAAAAAAAAAAAAAAAAAAGGTAATATGGCAAGCCATTTTAACATTTAATCAACAGGCCCGTAGCCAGCCTACTGAGCTTTTTGCAGTTACTCTCCTCAATTTCTTTTTAATTATGAGGATCAAATGGTGCATTTAAGTTACATTTTAAGCACTGATCTTTGCTGCGTAGCTTGTTGGATGGTAACCACACTTTGATGCAACAAATATTTTTCTTATAAGTTATTATGAGATTATAATTAATGTAAAAAAAATAGATAAGTATGAAAAAATACTTATTTTTAAAATACAAGTTTATTAGCATGTATCATTGATAACAATAATAAATAATTAGGAATCTAACACTTATTCAAAACCAAACTAAAACATATTTGTAGCCTGCAGGCAAATTATAAAATACATAACTACATTTAGCCTAGTAGGCCTTTCTATTTTCATGCTTCAATTATTTTTAGAGTACTGTAACTTTCCAAGTTAGTTCTTTAATTATATTCATACATTCGTTCAATGCTAGAATTTATCAAGTAGCTGTATTTATTTTTTTTTTTAATAAATATTATGAATAAATACTGTGGTGACTAATACTATTGTATTGCTACTAACATTTAATTGTTTAGGTTACTAGAAGTGGATGAGCCCTTCAGGTTGGAATTCACCCTTAGCCTAGTTCGTCCACTCTATTAGTACAATACATGTTAAAACAGCTTGCCATTTTCGTTGTAGTTGTTTGAAAGAATGTTGAGATAATAATCTGAAAATTAATATCACATTTCTAAAAATTAATGCTGAATGAGAACAGCCAATGGTTAGCCCAGTCATAGTAAGATAGTAATCATAGATATGGTTATTAATATTAATAATACTGATGATAATAATAATAACAACAACAACGTTAAAACAATAAGTACATGACAAAATTTGTTAAAGGATATTATTTTGAAAACGGATGTGACGTCAGACTAACAGTTACAGTAATACGCACACTACACAAAACACTTATGTGTTGTCGCAATATGCAATCTTTAGTATTTACCAACGGTCTTTACTAACCAGGAAGCGTCACGCCTTCATCCTGCGTACATGATTCAATCCCACTTGGCAAACGAGAACGAGAACTTGCATGCAGGAAAATGCAAAGATCAATCAAAGAGCTGAGTGTTCGTTATGACCCGATCAACGAAACCAATACTTTTACTAATGGAGACATCGTGGAGGGGCGAGTTGTTCTGGAAGTGACCAAAGAAATAAACGTGGAGAATTTGTTTGTGAAGCTGACGGGCGACGCGGACGTGCGCTGGACTGAAGGCTCAGGGGATGACGAAAGATCCTACAGCGACCATGAGAGATACTTTAAACAAAAGCAATATTTTATCCAGGACAGCTCGAAGAAAGGTGAGATTGCTTGAAAAACGAAATACTGTCATCTATATTAGGACTAACGTTATTAGGCTGCTAATTCAGTTAAAATGCATATGGAGTATGCTGTGCAATCTGTGTAACAAGTTTGGGAAATAATAAGACTGCTACTGGTCTAATGCCTGCAGGACAATGTGAAAAGAATACCACACTTGTAAGTGGAGAAACTTGTAAGTAAAGTTTTCAATAATATTTTGCACTAATAAATGATGTAATATTAAACAAATAAGTACAAGCTATGCGTGACCCTGAACCACAAAACCAGTCTGAAGTTACACGTGTGTGTGTGTATGTGTGTGTGTGTGTATATATATAGTGTGTATATATATATATATATATATATATATATATATATATATATGTATATGTGCCTGAAATTATTCAAATAATTTCCCTTGGGGTATGAATAATTTCGGGCCGGAAATATATCCATATATAAATATGGATAAATTCTCAGTTTGGATAAATTCTCAGTATGGATAAATTCTAAAATTTTTTACCCTCAGATTTTAGATCTCTGACAAATATTGTAATAAAAAAAAAACTACATTAGTAGAAATGGAATGGTCTTGTGGTCCTGGGTCAATTAATTATTATATAAAAAGTTACATGAGACATTTTTGCTGCTGACAGTAGACTTACTAAGCTAAGGATGTCCTATATTCCTCAGATGGATCAGTGATCAAACCAGGAAGTCATGTCTTTCCATTCAGATTTCAGCTGCCTCAACAGTGAGTAATGCTACTGAAACTTTTCTTTCATTTAAAATGCATCTTCAATGATGGTTGCTCTGTGTTGAGTAATACACTGATGAGCCAAACATTATGATCAGACACAGATGAAACAAACATTTGCTGCTACCTGCTAACAAGGCCACACATTCAGACTAGGGTATAAGCAATCAGTATTAATAAGCAATGGGTAGGAAGATCAGAAATCAGAGCTATTTTCTCTCGGGGTTTGTAATGTTATTGGCTGCAGGGCGCATGACCAAGTTAGCTTTTTTACTTTTTCTAGTTGGATAAGTAAAACAGACTCAGTGGTAATAAAATCTATAATTTTGGAAACAGAAACCACACAACGCTTTCAGGGGTCTTATAGAGTCCATGTCTCAGCTGGTCAACCAGCAACATATTTAGTCTGTTATTTAGGCTCATAATAATTCGGCCTCTTAATGTGTGCATGTAGTGAAATAAAAAGTCCACAAACAAAATATACAAAGCAAATATGAAAGAGCATACAACTGCCGCATCCTACTTTCCTGCAAGGTTCCATCATGATATGATGAAAGAGAAAAATGAACCCAGTTTATTATAATATTCTTCTACAAAAAAAAAGCACTTGTGGGTGAAGCATTGGCGCAGTAGGTAGTGTTGTTGCCTCACAGCAAGAAGGTCGCTGGGTCGATCCTCGGCTCAGTTGGCGTTTCTGTGTGGAGTTTGCATGTTCTCCCTGCGTTCGTGTGGGTTTCCTCCTGGTGCTCCGGTTTCCGCCACGGTCCAAAGACATGCGGTACAGGTGAATTGGGTAGGCTAAATTGTCCATAGTGTATGAGTGTTTGTGGATGTTTTCCAGAGATGGGTTGCGGCTGGAAGGGCATCCGCTGCGTAAAAACATGCTAGATAAGTTGGCGGTTATTCTGCTGTGGCGACCCCAGATTAATAAAGAGACTAAGCCAAAAAGAAAATGAATGAAAAAAGCACTTGTAACTCATATTCATTGTTCATTATTCTAGAATATTTACTTAAGTAATGAGGTGCATGTGTTGAGTTAAGAAGACATACATTATAATGCATGTATGTTAAAACTTTGAGTAAAAGCTGATGCATATTCGATCATGTTATTCACCATTGTGCTTGTCAGTCATTTTTTTCCCCCTAATTTCAGAAATATGCCTCCGACTTTTAAAGGACTTCATGGTTGGGTGAAGTACATTGTGATGGTAAAGCTAAAAAGGTCTTGGAAGCCAACATCAAGTGCACAAGCAGAAATTAACTTTGCGCCCAGAAATTTTGGGACCAATGACCACTTACTGGTATGATTTTTAGTACTATGATTGAGTGTTTGATATTGAGATTATTTATTGCATACACTGTCATCAATTATTAATTATAAAAAACTTTCTGCTTGTAAAAATATTAAATTTAATATGTTATATATATATATATATATATATATATATATATATATATATATATATGTATTTATGTATTTATATATTTATGTATATATATATATATATATATATATATATATATATATATATATATATATGTATATGTATATATATGTATATGTATATATATATATATATATATATATATATATATATATATATATATATATATATATATATATTTATGTATATTTATGTATTTATTTATTTTTTGTCTTTAATACAGCAACCACAGACTGGTACAGAAGACAAAAAGATGAAACTTTTTGGGTCAGGAAAAATGTCAATGACCGTAACAACGGACAAAACAGGCTACATGCTAGGTGATGATTTTTTCTTTGTCCAAACTCTTGACACTGTTTAGTAATGCCAATAGCTTGGTTATGCTTATATTTTACAATCCAATGTTGACAGGTATGCCTTATACTGCATTTGTTTATTAAGTGAAATTGTTCTCTGACATCTAAATAGTTGGTTTATGGCTTCAGTAAGTAAAAAAAAAAATCTTGAGATTTGTCTTTTTAAGCGTATTTATTACTCCATAAAATACCCCTAGAAACAGAACGTCCATGATTGACCATATATGGCTCGTTTTTTTGAATATTAATGAGCTTCGCCACTGTTCTAGACACACAAACACAGAGCATGATGTATGCTGAACATGAACAAATATAAACCCAGTCAGAGCAGCATTAACCTATTTTGCTCACCAGATCTGTTGTGGATAAAGGCTAAATTATAATTAAACTTGATATAAGCAAGTGATAGAGATGTATGGCGTTAGATTTTGAGTAAAAGAAACACAGCGAGGACTTAATATCAATCAAAGTTCATCAAGGCAAGTCATTTCACTTGGGGGCCGTCTTTGAAACACCTCTTGGCAGTATGCTCGGGCATTCTGTCTGAATGGGAAAACATCAAATTCTCCAATACTGCTTGCCAGGCTTACGATTGAATTTCATATTAGGAATCACCAATGAAATTAAACATCGTCTCTTTAGTTTAATTTCTAAACATCGAAATCACATAAATCTGCAGAAATTCACGACTTGTCCGAGCTAATTCCCTGGAGTATTGTCAATCTATAAAGATTGATGATTGGCTCCTGTACTAGAAGGCGGGCGTTATTCGCTTTATAGCGATTGATGATTGGCTCTTGTACTAGTAGGCGGGGCTATAATCACCATGTTGATTGTTACACTTTTCCACATTTAATAAGATAAAAGTAACATGTCTTGTGTATCCTATAGTATTTGTATCAACCTCTGCCTGACCAGATGACAGTTGAGCAGAGTGATTGTACACGATTCAGCAGTGTACAAGTGTTTGTTGAAACCTATGCAACAAATTTCACAATAAACATGGTAAATTTACTAAACTCTAGCCTCTTCGCAGTGGAGATGAATCAATGTATAATCTGTAAATCTTGCATTTTGCATCCTGAGGCCAGTTTGAATGTGCTTCGTGCTGTCGGTGCCCAGTAAAACACAGTAAACAAAATGGTGCTCACGTTTGAAAAATAAAAATCGTTATAACTATATACATACATAGTAGTAATATATTGAAACTTACTATTGCTATAAAACGGTTTGGGAGGATGTTTACTATTGCTAAACTTCTCCACACTTTGCTTTACTATGTAATAATAACACCAGCACATAGTAAGTAGGGCTGCAACTAACTATTATTTTAATAATCAATTAATCTGTCTATTGTTTTTTCGATTAATGATAACGATGAATCGGATAAAAAAAAGGAAAGCATTCATTTCCAACCATTTATTCAAAAAGCTCATTCCTGAGCTGTTATACTACTACTACTACTACTACTATTATTAATAATAATAATAAAAATAGTAATAATAACAAAATACAAAACTAAGTAGTTTTTTCCTGTTTTCAATCCAAATATCTAAATATTTTTTTTTAAATCAAGATACATACTAGACACATGAAATAGCATAATAAATTATGTCTTGTTTTCTAAAAAAAAAACATCTAAAAATTAAGTGATTGTTTGCTTAAAACAAGTTAAATTATTTGTGAATTGGGTAAGAAAAATAATCTTAAGATATGATCTCAAACAGAAGTTTTACCAGTTCACATAAACGTGTAAGTGATCAAGATCTATAACGTGAGATGTTCTTCGCCATGCTTACTTGCGGCCACGCGCATGCCTCATTCATAAAAAGCAGAAGACGCAGGATTCAGCACATAAATTCACCAGTTACTCCCCAAATGCATGCAAGTGGCTGGTGAACTTAAAGAAGAATAGATTCAACTTTAGTTATTTTGACTATGTGTAATGTGTATCTGATGGATTGAATGGATTGTTAGACTCTCTTGTGTGTTTTACAAACTCTAAATGTTTTGTTTTACTAGAACTTGTGTGTATTTCCATGTCTAAAACATTAATTCAGTATTAGGCGATTAAAATGCTGCACAATTATGATAAAATGACACATCTTTCTCAGCAGGGGTTAAGTTGGTTTTGTTTTCGAAAAAAAGAAGCACTTTTCCGACGGCCCCTTACTGAGAGCTCTGCTCAGCGCAAACTCTGCCTCAGTGCTAGACATCACGCCAAAGCTCAGTTTGATTTTCTCAGTTGCCGGTCTAAAGGTAAACAAGCTAACGCTAACTTGTCATTCTTGTCAAGCTGGATAACGAGTAAAACACCAGCACCAGGGACTTTACAGTCCTCCCCTTAAAACAGAACAAAAGTAGGATTCTAGAGATTTACCCTTTTGTTGCTCCCTTCCTCCTCACGAACTCTGAACACAGTCTCTCTCACGCACTGATACACTCTGCTCCAGGCTCAACTAAAGTATTTTTTTAATAATTACATGACCCTGTGTCGCGCGACAAAAGGAATCAATTATGAAATTCATTGCCACTGCTTTTAGTAATCAATTTTTATCGATTTAATCGATTCGTTGTTGCAGTTCTAAAAGTAAGTGAAATATACACTTAAGACTAATTGAGGGAGGAAATTATTTTGTTGTCTCACTAGAAAATATTGCTTTTTAAATGCAAAAGGAGGTGTGCATATCAATGATCTCAAAGCTTTTTTTATGATCTCGAAGACTGATGACTTGGCTGCTCGTCAGGACCCAAATTAGGCATACATGCAAATGCAGAGGGCATGGCCCATGAGTCTCGTCACAGTTTGTTTAGTCCTCTGATTGGCCCATTGTCCACCGAAGCTTTACACTCTTGGAATTTACATGGGAACGAGGAAACAGTGGTGTCTGAGATTCACAGTATGCCCATTTCCATACACTGATGTTTATATTATGCTCTCTATGCCTTGGTACACCCTGATTTTCATTATAGTGCACCTTTAAGGCAGGGCTCCGGAACTTTTTTCAGCAAAGAGACATTTTAGATTTTTTTGGCTAATGCACATCATTTTTAAATATATATCATATGTTGAGCAAGTCCGTAAATGAAGAAAGGACAATTTATTTAATTTCTGGTTAATAAGAAAGAACATACACGCCCAAAAAACAGTGTACGGTTCGTAACACTATTATAAAAAAAAAATAACTATTGAACTATTTAATTTTGGCCCCAAACAACAAATCGCTGGTGTTAATTTACTGATCTGCACGCTCACTATCTCACTTGCCATCTTGACAGCACAGTCGATCATGCCCAGTTCTGGCAGACAGGGCCACCTTTTTCATTTTCTGAATTATTTGTTTCTTGTTTGGAAAATCCGCAAACAGTTCAGTTGCCATACTCGGCATAGTTGCCATCCATAAAGGGTTTCCCCTGCTTCTCAATCTGCAATGATCAAGCAAAACATGCAGCTTTCAGACTGCAAAATGCTCCTGCAGCTGTTTCTCTCCGGTTTGCAGTTTATGTCGGTGCTCCTTCACATGCCTTCTTTCGCCTTTCGCTCAGTGAGTGTCTTTTAAGGAAATGAGGAAATGCTTTCTGTGCACGTCAGACAGAGCAGAGCACCTGAGCTTTCAATAAAAGCAATGCTTCTGTTCTTTCATTTAGAAACTTTGTTCTGCAGAGTTTCTTGTGTTTGCCATCATCACTCATAAGTGTTGTTTGAATTTACGTGCACGAGGTTATTATAGAAACGAATGTTGGTTAATATTCTTGATTCAAGGTTATCTACAGCGCCACACACTATTGGTCAAAACATCATGGGTTTTTATTCATTTTGCTATAAAACAAAAACAATAAAGAAGGAATTGTAAATGTATTTTCATCAGGAAATTTCTAGTGACAGTTATAATTTTTTTCTACAGTAAAATATTTTTCAAGGGAGACAGCTGGAGAGCCATGTATTTTTGCTCAAAGAGCCAAATGTGGCTCATGAGTCATTGGTTCCTGACCACTGCCTTAAGGTGTGCAATTATTTTCAGGGAATTGCGCAGTTAAAATATTTCCAGGCAAGTCTTGACGGCGATACAGTCGCATATCACTTTCCTGAAAGATTTCAGTTTTTAAACAGTCAGAAAACCCCCAAAAACGATAGACTTTGGTTGAGTTCGATAAGACAATAGTGCCACACACAGGAGCTGTTTAAGGAAAAAAATCTGACAAGTGTCTTGAAATACAACATCTGAACAGTGTCTTTGATGTGGGGGCAATTGTATAAGTGCTATTATTGATACTGTTTCATTTAGTTATTAGAAAATAATGCACCTGCAAGGTGTAACAGTAATTGTTCCTCTTACATACTAAATTACAAATTGAAATAAAATTTGCTATTTGGATGTAAACCATGCTAATATCAGTCTTTTCCCCCCATTATTTACATATGTTGTTTCTAATTCCTATTTATTTTTGCAGGTGAAATAATTAGGGTTTCTGTTGATATTGACAACTCTTCATCACGTGATATCAAGCTAAAGTACAGCCTCAAACAGTTACAAACGTTCATTGCTGGAAGAAGCACTAATCATGCACACAAGGACATAGTCAAAGAAACTAAAGACTGCATCCCATCTGGAGGAAAGACAAGATTTGTGGTGGACATCAAGCTTCCGCATGACATTATGGTCACCATTGAAAACTGCAGAATTATAAAAGTGCAATACGAACTCAAGGTGCTATTTTGTCTTCCTTATTATTGTTAGATTTAAAGGGAAAGGTTACCAAAAAAATTTATTTGCTCACCCTGATATCACTATCCTTCTGCCCTTACTTTCCTTCTAAAAATCACTTTTTCTTTCTGCCAAACACAAAATAAATATTTTGAAAAATGACTGAAGATATGAACAAAACATTCTCCAAAATTTGTGAATTGTGTTTCGGAGAAGAACATTTTTAAAGTTTTGTGAATGAAAGACATTTTGACAACCTCCACTCATTCAAGACTTTTTCTGTTCAACACTAAACAGGATATTTTGAAGAATTTTGGCAGCCAGTGGGCATTTACTTTAATGTTTTTTTTTTTTTTTTTCTATTATGGATGTCAGTGGGCAAGGCAGTGGCGCAGTAGGTAGTGCTGTCGCCTCACAGCAAGAAGGTCGCTGTTTCGAACCTCGGCTCGGTTGGCGTTTCTGTGTGGAGTTTGCATGTTCTCCCTGCCTTCACGTGGGTTTCCTCCGGGTGCTCCGGTTTCCCCCACAGTCAAAAGACATGCGGTACAGGTGAATTGGTTAGGCTAAATTGTCCGTAGTGTGTGTGTGTGTGTGTGTGTGTGTGTGTGTGTGTGTGTGAGAATGTGTGTTGATGTTTCCCAGAGTTGGGTTGCGGCTGGAAGGGCATCCGCTGCGTAAAAACTTGCTGGATAAGTTTGCGGTTCATTCCGCTGTGGCGACTAATAAAGGATTAATAAAGGGACTAAGCTGACAAGAAAATGAATGAATGAATGGATGTCAGTGGCTACTGGTTTTTAACATTCTTCAAAATGTTGTATTTTGTGTTGAAAGGTTTATCACCAGTTAAGGATGAGTAAATGGTGAGCAAATGAAAATAGAAAATTGGGTGAATCATCACTATAATGTTCAGAAACTGTTAAATGAATGTTCATTTGTGGTAATAGTTTATAGATGCATTCATTTTACAACATAAAGCACATTTCACAGCTCGTCTGACCGTCTCTATACATGACTGTCTTTCAGGTCTATCTGGATGTTTCATTTGCTTCAGATCCGACAGTTAAATTCCCGGTGGTCATTATTCCACCTTTACAGCAGTGTCCTCCCTGGCATGATCCACCTCCACCATACATGCCACCTCAGCCTAACCTAGTGCCCTATCCTGGTGGAGCTGCTCCACCACCTGCAGGACTGTACCCTAATCTGTATGATCCAGTGCCACCCTATCCAGGAACCGCTGCTGGGACCTTTCCGAATCCAAATGCCATGCTGCCTGGTTTCCATCCGGCTCCATCTGCTCCAGTTTATGATCTAAATCAAAGCACTAAAGAATCTTTTCCTAATGCGCCTCATTAGTTTCTTTCACCAGCCAAACTGACAGCCTCTTGTACTATGCTATATTAATAATATTGTCAGGGTTTTACCTCAATGCACTCAAGCTTTATGCCTGTTATTGTGCCTTGAAATTTGAGCACTTTTGCATATCATAGGTAATATACAGTAGTCTTCATTTGAAGTTAATCGAAATCGTTCATTAGTGTTGTCCTTTAAACAACAACCATTCTTGTCTTAGGACAATTTTGAAAAATTAAAAAGTATCCACTTCAAATGTTGACACTAGCCAGCCACTTTGTTAGGTAAATATTGCTAATACTGGGTTAAACCCATCTTTTGCCTTCAGAACAGCCTTAAGATTTAGTTCTTAGATTAAGTTCTGGAAATGGTTATCACCAGGACGCTTTTTGTTTGCATTTTCTGTCAAATAAAGTTTGAGTAAGTTTAAGTTTCTGACTAAATAAAGGGCACCAATGTGATTGTGCACACCAACACGCTAAACGGCATGCGTAAAAGCATCATTTTTAAAGAAACGCATCTTGTTCGTTTTTTTCTTTTCATCTTCTCCACCAATCAGATTGCCACTTTCACTGATTCTAAGTTTTTTTGACAACAATCGTGTCAACTCTCTGTCTTCTGCACCATCTATCGTCAAGGAGTGATTTTGTATACTCTTCTGCTCGACGCCAATGAAAATCGCTTGCATTTGAATCTGGAAAAAAGTCTTGAAAAACGTTGACAATAATCTCAAACGAAAAGCGTCCAGTGTGTACGAGGCTTTAGATTGCTATTAAGGTAAAATGGATTTTATTAATAAAATACTATTTTGAAATACAATTTTCCAAGTCTATTGTCTTCCTAGAGTTAATAATAAGCTAGAATAGCATTATTTTCTTGCCACTGTACTCGACAAACAACAAGCGGCAGACTGGAAGTCATTCATTTCCAATGTAGAGTAGTCCGGGAGCTGCATTCTGATCATCTCTGTATGCCAAAAGTTTGAATCTGATTTGAGCTGCAGACCATAAAAATAGAACTCCTGCGACTAGATCTTATGCAACAGGCACGCAAGATTAGAAATTGTATTTTTTTTCGTTATTTTTGGAATAAGAAAAAAATGTCTATATTAAAATTAAATTTCTATTCATAATTTTTTTTTTTTTTTTTTTAATGTTGTCTCCAAATTCCTTCCAAAATGTTTAGGGTCTATAAGTTTCTAGTAGTCATTCATTCAACCATGATGAAGCCAGTTGCGTGGACCACTCATACTCCCACTTGTCAAATGAACCGGTATATGGAGGTCAAACGTTCCCAAGCACAGTTTGGAAAGCCTAGTGTGAGTACATCTTTAGTTAAGGATAATCTGTTATGCAAGATTGAATTTTGATTGGTGTTTCACTCCAATAGACTTAACTGGGGCATGACATTGGGGTAGAGTCGGTGTGGTGGAAAACATTCATTACCCCTCAATTGTAAAGGAATAACGGAAACCTTGAGTTGTAGTAAAAACATTTTTTGATCATTAAAAAAGACACTCCTGCCAAATTATGCATCGCTTTCTTGAAATCACTGTTGAATTCCCAAATCCAAGTCATTCTCCTTCGAAAATAACCATACTACACAATAATCTACCTAATATTCTACACTGGGGAATAAATTGAGGCATAATCTGACAGGGATGCAATTTTTAGCTGCACGCAGATTTCTAGCATGACCATCACCAAACAAACGAAGTGTTTGGACAGTTACTAAGTTTGGACATTACCAACACTAAAACATAACCTCCAACTGTGTCTAACTTAATCAAAATGTTTTCTGTCTGCCTGTCAGATTGTATATGTCCTTTGGACCCTTCCAGAAAACATAATAAACACACATTACAACATGATGTCTTTAATTTACATGCAGTTTACTTTTAGGAACAAGGAAATGTAGACACCTGTCAAGTAAGTAAAACAAACCACACCATAAAAGAATGCATGCGCATGTTTCTTAATACCATAATAAACCAAAAGACTGATGAAAAACTAAAGTTGGAACATTTTCACAATGTTACGGGTATGTTTATTTGGCAGTAAGGATCCACCCTTTCATGTTGTTCAGACTAAATTTTGACCCTATCATCTGAATGTCTTAACATTAGGAGACTGAACAGACCCGGCATACTTTTCCCACACTTCTGTTGTTCAGTTTTTGCCTGTTAGGTTTGTAGCTTCAGTCTGCTTTTCTCAGCAGACAGGAGTGGCACTGAAATAGCTATTCTGCTTCAAGGTTCAATGTGCTATGTCTTCAGAGATAACTCCATTGTAACAAGTGATTATTTGAGTTAATGTTGCTTTACAATCAGCTCCAACCAGTATGGCCATTCTTTTCTTTGACTTTCAGCAAAGCATTTTCGCTAGCAGAAATGCTGGTCACTAAACATTTCCTCTTACTCCATTTTCTGTAATCCCTAGTGATGGCCATGTTCAAAGACTAAAGTCGCGTGATTTCTGTTACGTTATAACTGTTTCAAATCATTTTAGACATTCAGTGATTCTCTACTAGTTGGGACTCCTTTAAATTTATGCAAATAAAGAGCGACTTTCTTGACCAACAGCCAATAGGAGCACCAGTAGAGCTCACGTGATCCTCTCTCAGCTCACTCAGAGGCAGGTTGTATTCTTTGTGCTGTAGACCTACACGGACCTGCGTTTGCAACCGGTCACCACCCAGAGCGACACGCAGCTACAAAGTCACTGCTAGTGTGAATGAGGCATTATTTTTGTGTTTAGCTGAGCCCACCACAGAAAAAAATAATAATAAAACTAAATGAGCATTGAAACTTATTTAAAATAATTGCATTAAGTAAAGGAAAAATGTCAAATTTGGGATGAGAGGAAATTTCATGCTGTGTTCACACCAGATGCGAAACACATGGATAAATCACTATATTCGCGCGTAAATAGACACAAGAACATTTTGAGTTTACTCGCTTCATTTGCACATCAAAACCCACTTCATTAGCGTGTCAAATTCACTTCAGAACAGACGCGGATTTACATCATGGCCAGGGCTTCTGTCTGCCCTGTGACTGTAGCTTCGTCCCTAAATGGCTAACAGAGACTTTATTAGGAAAATAACTGTGTTTATGTACTTAATGAAGGCGGAAAAACAGCGTTGATGCACTTGTAGCTGTGTCTGAGTCCACTAGATCCACAACAACAGGCGATGCGTCATAATCACACCCCCACAAGAGCAAGCTCCTGATTGGTTAACACGGCTAAAGTTCAGATTTTCCAACTCGAGCGATTCAAACTGACATATGTGGTGATTTGAGCGGTTATGAATCTTAATTGCAAACAAGCAATTTGTAAACCTCTTTGAAGTGCAGCTGATCACAGACAGTTGGAACAGATCTTTTAATCCCAGTTTCTTTGCAAATCCTATTCTGTGGACATATTAATCCATGTTATTATTAATATACTGAGCCACGATAATATGTATATTTGTAAACAAATATAATATAATTATATTTGCAAATATAATTATATTTGCAAGGCCAGGAGAGAAGTTTATAGACAGACACACAAGTCTTCACATTGTTTTATATACTTTGATCAGCAGCATGGACACAGGGAGCACCATTTAATAAAAACTGTTAGATAACATAGCCGATACCTGACACTGTAATTATACAATAATAATGCGAAGAAATGAACCATGCTCAAACATGTTTTGTAAATGTCTCGTAAGGTTGTCTTCGACTGTGAATGGCATCAACCATGACTTTGTGGTGTACACCACACCTACCAAATCAGGGCACTACTAGCAGTGAAAACACAAGCCTGATAAGGGTGACTCAAAGCGGATTTTGCTTCACCGCTCAGAGGAAACAAGGCATTGAATGTTTAGCTAACTGCATTTGATAGGTTATACTTTTGTAAAGTTCGTAGACAAACTTTGTTGTCTTGATGAACCCTCGTCTGAAAGTTTGAAGTAGTTTTTAAGAAGTTTAAAACAGTTGGCATAGATAACTACATATTGGTTAGCATGTTACTAGTATGGTGGTTGGTAGGGTGTTCTGAGTTGTAAGTAGGTGGTTGCTATGGTGTTGCTAGGCAGTTCCTATGGTATTTTGAGTATTTGCTAAGCAGTTGCTAACATAAATTAACATGGTTCTAGTATGAATTAGCATGCTGCTAGCATGTTTCTAGTATAAACTAGCATGTTGTTAGCATACATTTAGTATGAATTACCATGTTGCTAGTACCTTTATAGTATGACTAGTAAATTGTTACGTTGAACTAGTATTTTTTTAGTTTGTCCAATCTCAAGTGAATGGCAGTTTTTAACAATAAAAGTCTATAGGACAGTTGCTAGGGTGTCATAAGTGGTTGCTAGGGTGTGGCTAGTATGTTGAAAGGTCAGTGATTCATCAGCCCAACCTTAAGTCTGTATGACAGTCTGGCATAAAGTTATGAGCTCACAAAGTTTGGTGCAATGTTAAGTTAATAGGACTTTTCTGAATTTTCTAGGTCTGTTTTCAAAAACCGTAAGTCGTATCAGTTGGAAAAGATAGCAACCCGAGTCAGACCAGTTTGGAGGTTTGATGTTAGTTTGGTGGTTATAGTATGAACTGGAGGAGATGCATAGAAATTAGTCTCAGAAGAAGAAGAATATTAAGTTTTTGTAGTATAGCAGTGTGTTGGCTTTCTTAAGCCACCATAATTAAACATTTGCGATGTGTTTAAAAAGACTTGTCTCACTGCACAACTTTTTTTTTTTTTCATTTACGCAATTTTGACCAGCCGGAGTTCCTAGCTTGTGGTGTTTTCAATGCTTCGAAAAAGCTTTTTCAAAGCAATTGGTTCAATTCTAGTAATGCTTTGAAAATCTTTGTTTCTCCAACTCCTTTGACTAGTAAATACTAAAAATGGTTTGTGTAAAAGTCCTAACAGATCAGCAATTTCTGAAATAATCAGGCAAGCCATCTGACATTCACCGTTCTGAAGCTGTGTTTGACCTTTCGCTTCACCACTTTCATGCCCAATTGCTAATTTGCTGCATGTGTTCAGCTGATTAAATAAGTGTATTGAACAAGTATAAAATGGCTGATGAGCATTCTCTACATACGCTAATCTGAAAAATCCTTTATCACAGCACTATAACATCCTTTTTAAAATACCTCCTATATCTGAACATTACTACTAAGATTTTTTTGAACACTGTGTTATTATAAGAACATACTGCTGCTTTTGGTGTCACACTATTAGCACCGTATTGTATTTAGTTCCATTAGTTGTATTTAAATGATACATTTTTATTTATTTATTTTTTTTCAATTCAATTCAGCTTTATTTGTACAGCGTTTTTACAAGGTAGATTGTGTCAAAGCAGCTTCACATAAATGGTCATAGTAACTGGATCAGGGTAGTTCAGTTTTTAATGTTTAAGTTCAGTTTAGCTCAGTTCAGTGTGGTTTGAAGTCATTATTGAGAGTCCAAACACTGAAGAGCAAATTCATCGATGAGTAGCTTTTCAGATCCTGAACCATGCAAGCCAGTGGCGACAGCGGAGGGAAAAAAAACTTCACCAATAGGAGAGTGAAGAAAAAAAAACCTTGAGAGAACCAGACTCAGTTCGGCACGACCATTTTAATTATGAAGAATGACAGGACGAAGAAAATACAATGAAATAAAAAGGTTTGACAATACACAAGGATGTAACCTCGTTGTCACTTTCAGACTGAGTAAATGGTAATCAAACATTTTTTTCATCTTATAAACCCCTTTCACACATACACACCTTTCCGAAAAATTACCGGAAATTTTCCGGAAAGGTGTGTATGTATGAACAGGCCCTTTTTGAAAATACCGATAAATTCGTTCTGGCTTTTTTCCGGTAAGAGAAGTTGTAACATTACCGGTAATTTGCCGGAATGCTGCACTGTGTGAACGCAGAAGGAAGATTGCCGGAAAGAGCGCGTGCACGTCTAGAACGTGCTGACATGAGACGTCTGCTTTAGCCAATCAGAACAGTCAGACGCATTCACGTCTGCGCGGTTTATGAGAATAAAAGCCTTTGAATATTTTTCCAGACACATTTAGCTGCTAGAAATTAGTCAGATAACGTTTATATGTTCATCTTAATGCCAATCGTGTAATTATCGATAAGATGCTTATGATAAGCCGTTGTTTGTTTACCTTCAAGCTTTGCGTGTGCCCAGCACATACCCATATCATGTACATCTCGACATGCGAAAGTGTTTCTCTATATGTTTTCATCTAAGTTGTTCACAATACTGATCCATCCACAGAGTTTGTGATGTAGTCAAATGTTTAGAAATACAAAAGCAAGCCATTTAGAACTCATTTCTGGTTAATGATATCAGAATTTACCGGTATTTTGGAATGGATGTGTGAATGGTCTTTTCCAGAAAAAGTCCTCGCTTGTGTGAACAGCGCTTTTTTGAATTTACCAGTAAAGTCGTTCCGGAAATTTTCCATATATTTACCGAAATCACTGTGTGAAAGGGGTTATTGACTTTGCTTATATTATAGACTTTTCTTGACAGTCAGGCCCTCAAATCAACAGGATCTCCTTCTATAATAGTGTGAAGCTGTTTGTTTAATATGCATTGTATTCTGTTTTGAATGTTTGCGTCCTCTGCAGGAAAGGGTGTGTGTGTGTGTGTGTAGGAGGGACAGCAGGTAGAGTGTGATGAGAGGAGACTCGTGTCGATCTCCTCCACAGTTTTTGCTCAATAAAATAGTTAGTCGTCAATATTTTCAAGTCCATCGTCTTTATTTACCTTCACCCACGGGCAGCCAAAATCCACGCCTTACAATAGCAAACTCTGAACTAAAAGATCAGTGCTGGTCCGGGAAGTGACACGCCTTCAAATAAAAAACCTCTTCAAAGCATGACCTTTGTCACTCTGATTTCAACCACGGCAACGGGAAGAGCAAATGTGATTTCTTGGAATGAAAAAATGCCTGGTTCCATCAAAGTCCTACGTCTTCAATATGACCCGATTAATGAAAGCAATACTTTTAATAGTGGGGATATTGTAGAGGGACGAGTTCTCTTGGAAGTGACTAAGAACTTAACTGTGGACAGTTTATTTGTGAAGTTTACAGGTGGTGCAAAAGTATACTGGACTGAAGGTGAAAGTAAATATCATGACCATGAGAGATACTTCAAACTAAAGCAAGATCTCACTCCGGGACACTCGGGAAAAGGTGAAGTTGCAATTTTAAATAATTTAAAAAATGCAATTGCACTAGTGCTATTTAATAATCATTATATATACTGCTAGTGTGATTTCACCAAGTATACGACCTGTTCATGAAACAACATTCCAGTCAGCCAATCAGAATTAAGAGATAAGTTTACATGCTAAGTATAGGCTCAATTTTGCGGTTATGTGCTTCTACATGGTTGTTATCTAACCATTATTCCGTTCTGATTTAGGAAATAACTTACAGTTAGGGTTGGCTTTAGGAGTAGGGATAGATGTTAATCCAGGATCGCATCCTACTTAGCAAATCACACCCTCCATATGTAATAAAATGTAATGTGAGTATTTATATATTTGTTTATCATGTATGCAATGAGGTACTGAAGAGTACTGAAAAATCATACTTAAGTAAAAGTATCATTACTTGCCCAAAAATGTAGGGCAAGTAGAGTAAATTTGACCAGAATACATTTCTTTACGAGAAGTGCCATGGGATTTTTAATGACCACAGAGAGTCAAGACCTCGGTTTAACATCCCATCTGAAAGATGGTGCTCACCTTTACTATACTGGGGCATTAAGACTCACACAGACCACAGGTTGAGCACCCCTAGCTGACATCACTAACTAAACAGCAACTTAGTTTTTCCAAGTGGGTTCCCATCCAGGTATTGACCAGGCTCAGCCCTGCTTAGCTTCAGTGAGTAACCAGTCTTGGGCTGGAGGATGATATGACTGTGGCCATCTAGGCATACATTCATAACATAGTGAGTGAACTTACAAGCCAAAGTAACATAACAGATGTTTGTACATATTGCAGAATTTATATGACTTGTTTCTTGCTGTGACATTGACAGGAAATAAAAATGTTCACCATTCTTGTAATCTTAATTTTTAACTTTTTAAGTGACACTATCATCTTTTTTGTTTGTTTGTTTGTTTTTCCTTCAGAACGACAAATTATTAGTCCAGGACGACATGTTTTACCATTCAAATTCCAGCTGCCTGAACAGTAAGTGATTTTATTGATGAATAGGTGTGTATTTTCAAATATATATTAATTCTTATAATTATTCTATGGTGTTTGCATATTAATTGCTTATTGATGTGAAAGGTTTGCTTTATTAATATTATATGTGATTAGTATGGATGCTCCGATTGATCGGCCGAAGATAGGTATCTGTCGAAAATCACATTTGATGAGTAGATCGGTACTCGCCGATCTAGCCAATCTCACGAACCGATCGCAGGTGTTTTTGTTCATGAGTTTACAAATAGAGAAAGATGCACATTTACTCCCGTATATTTTGCATAGCCTATAGCAGTTATAACACAGGTGAATGATGCGTGGGGGCATTATCGATCGATGCACTTTTGTCACGGCAGCTAAAATATATACAAATGCTGTGCGACCTGTTTATACAGTCTATTTGCACGACTTGCGCTACTGATGCTCTCTTTGTTGCAAGTGCAGCCATAGTATTTTCAGTGTTTTGAGCTGCTGTGACGAGAGTGGAGTGATCGCATCCATCTACTGTCTTATCCAACCTTATGACCTCTCCTGGAAGCTCCGCGAATCTCCCAAAAATTCAAAATGGCTCCATGATGCACAATAATTAGTTAAAATATCCAGAAATAATGGCAGCAAGATTGAATTAGCTAGAGAACAGCTTGTGAGAGGTGCAGTGCTGTTTTAAGCATTTAATTTCTAAGGTTAAATGAATAGAGCTGTATAAATATTGCAAGTTCTAATTCCCCTTTCTGTCATAGAGAGATCTGCTGTCAATAGTTGGAGATGAGCAAAACATTTAAATGGTCTAGCATGTACTGTATTTAGGCCTTTTTATTTATAACAACTTTTTTATAATATTAGCAGTTCACTAAAAGTTGGCTGGCGTTACTAGATAAATGCAACTTTTTTAACATGAATATTTAATAATATAGCTTCTTGTAATACACTCAATGATACAAACAGTAGTTCATAGGCTTATTTCCATTTAGTAAGTAAGTAATGGATTTTTAGGTGTGAATTTTAAATTCTCATGCTTCAAATGTGCGCTCCAAACTTTTACTAGATTGAGACATGTTGAATTCTTCTTTCATCATTTGCAATGTTTCCAAATTGCATTGCTTGTCATTTTTCTTACCAATTTTTATATCTGTGTTATAATATTTTTGTGGCAGTTCATTTCACCGTGATGACCCCTGACTAAGGGACTAAGCTAAAGTAAAAAAAATGTAGGAATTATTTTCTGTAAAGCTGCTTCTGGCCGTGATCTGTTCACATTTAAATGGTGTAGCGAATTAGCTCAAAGTGAAATGAAGATTCATTTGATCGAGGCTTCAAATGAATCAACTCTTTAAATCCGAACAAATGAATCATTCATTGATCGTTCGAATGAACAGTTGACTTTAATTACAGCTATACCTATAAAAAATTTTAAATAAAACATTTATGTTAAAGACATTAGATTCATACATATGCGCAGACACATTTCTTATACAAAATGAAACTCTATTAACTAATCTAACAGAAACTATCACCTAACACAAACACACATTCATACAAGTGTAGAGAAGAGTAAAGAAAGTAAAATAAGAGTTTGAGAGAGTGAAATGATAGAAAAACTGCAGATTTTGTAAGAGCAAACCAAGGGAATCAAAAATAATCAATTTGACCCATTTATGGTTTCTTTAGGGATACATTTAGTTTACACTAGTTCAGTTGTAATCTGGAGGTGTTACTTGTGTTCCTTCTGTTGAGCATTTGGTCAGCTGGTGGTCAGTTCTTTGAGCTTGGATTTTTGAGTCTGGATTTGCAGTAGGGCGAAAATTGTAGTTGTTTTGACTTTTGGTTCATCGTACAATAAACTTGAGCTGACTCTTGATGGAAAGAAAAGAAAGTTATCGGAGATGGGAATGTCTTAGCTGTGTGGTTAACCCATTTTGTCAGGGTCCACGCCTGTTCCCTGGAGTTCTCTGGGTGTTCTCCTGGGGTTCTTCTAGATTCACGTCTGGGTTCTAATCTGGGCGGTGGCCTTAGACACAAGCTTTTATAAAGATGGTTTTGTACCCACCCTCCGGAGCCAAGTTGCCCAATGAGAAGTTAACTCCCTCGAGGCACGTTTTATAATCCATATAGTTAAGAAGCGTAGTGATTTGCATAGGCATTCTGGGTGTAAACGGATGCAAAGATGTTTAAATTGTCTTAAAATGTTGCACGTGTATTAACATAAAATGAAAACAATCATTCAGTACACCAGATTAGCTTTGCAGGGACATCAAGCATGAACCATCTATGACCTTGTTTAGCTGTGGTAGAGTTAAACATTGATTGCAGAAGTATTAATACGCCAGAGACTTGGCACCAAACACTTGATTACATATTAAAGGAGAATAAAGAATCCTTAAGAAAGGAGCTTATGGAATTTGACCATGTCTGTGTCCATTTTTTGAGCATTCCTTCGTGTCGTAAATACTTTGGAATCATATTACACACTAAACATCCAGTCTTTTCTGGGTAGGAGAACTTGACAGTATGTTATTTGTTGAATAAAACCAAAATAATTATGTGTTTGATTGGCCACAATTGTTACAATGGTCATAAGATTATAAGATAAGGTATTATATGCAGCATCCTTAATTTATTCTCTTAGATAAGGCAAAAAAAGGTATTGTCATGCATATTGTCAGTTATTTTATTTACTTGCTAATCCATATGTATTACCAGTAATTTGTGAAAAAAAGTAAAGTGTTTTTTTTTTTTGTTTGTTTGTTTATCTCTTCAGAAATTTGCCTCCATCTTTTAAAGAAAAAGTAACCGGATTTAATTGTTGGATTAGATATGCCTTGACAGCAAAGCTAACAAGGCCTTTCAAGTCAGCGTCTACTGCATATGCAGAATTAACCTTTGTGCCCAGAAGTCATGTGACCAATGATCATTTACTGGTATGAATTATGGTATATAACACAAGCTTTAGCATTTATATATCAATTAAAAAATATATATGCTTATGTGTCAATTTTTTTTATATACAGAAACCACAAAATCGCACCGATAAGATGAAGAACACATTCAGCTCAGGAAAAATATCACTGACTGCAACAACAGACAGAACTGGCTATATGTTAGGTGATTGTGTGCTTCAGACACTAATGGTTTTGTATATTTTTACTATTTATTCATGTTTGCCCTAATTCCATATAACTGATGCAGGAGAAACAATCAAAGTTTGTGTAGACATCGACAACGCTTCATCTCGTGATGCCAAGCTGAAATACAGCCTCAAACAACAACAGATGTTTATTGCTAGCAGGACTACAAAAAGAAGCAAACACATAATCCAAGAGACTAGCGATTGCATCCCATCCGGAGAAAAGCGTAGATTCTTGGTGAACATCAAGCTTCCACGTGACATAATGGTCTCTTTTGAAAACTGCAGGATTATAAGAGTGCTTTACCTGCTTAAGGTGCTATTTTGTGTTCCTTTTAAAACCAATAGTTGTCACGAAACAAAAAAAAAATATATGATAATCATATCATAATGCCTCCATCCAAATGTATATGATTTTCTATCTTTCTTTTCTTTAACACAAAATTTCTTTTCCATATCAGTTGGCTTTAATTACAGAAGTGTTTATATAACCCACAGATAGATGTCAGGTGAAAGGTTTATGTGATTTGTCTTCAATTTCAAAAGTTCCTTTTACAGCATGGATAATGTCATTTAAAGGGCACCTCTCCGCCTATTAGGTAGTGACGTATGTAATACTGTTTCCGGGTCCAAGCCGTCACTCATTTGTGTTGAGAAATTATTTGTTTATGATCAATATCACACATTAAAGTGAATTTTATATAAAGTCATAGTGTACACAACAATCTCTGGGCTTGCTCCATAACAAATACCAAAGTTTTAACAATTTATTATAAATGAATCACTTTCTGGCCATCTGATATTAGGCATGGACATATATATATATATATATATATATATATATATATATATATATATATATATATATATATATATATATATATATATATATATATATATATATTGCAATCGTGATTTTTGAACATATTAAAGCGCTTTGTACATGTTTATTATTACCATTTCATGAATCTCCCCATACAGTTGAATAAAGCGTTTGGACCTGGAAGCCGCTTCGCGTGACATCACACTTAACAAGCGGATTACCCCTTTGTCAAGTCTTTTGTGTCTTCAGGATGTGTCTGTAAAATATCGGCTCAAAACACTCATCAGATTATTTATACCTTTGAGAACATTTTAATTTCAGCTCTGAGCACATAGCTGTTTTTGTTGCCTGTGCCTTTAATGCAAATGAGCTAGCTCTCCCCGCCCACCATTCCCATGTGCCTGTCAGAGCCATATCCTGCTGCGACGGATAAACAGCACAGTGACAGACATGAAGGAAGCAGATCTCACGTAACGTTGGTGAGAAATACTACAGTAAGAACTTTACCAATGATTATTTGATGTATTTTTTTCTAGACAAAGTTTTAATCCCAGTTGCTTTACGCACGTCCTGTTGTGTTGATATGATTATAAGTGTTGCTACAGAGACATGTTAATACGCGGCGGTAATGGAGCGATCCTTAAATAAAAAAAATAAAATGTAAAAAAAGGAATTAAAATAAATGTGGGGCCATGCATTATTTCATCCTTTGAGAACCAATTGGATTGTTGAAAATTGGGCGTTGCTAACTAAATAAACTAGGATCGATGAATGGATAAAGGCAGAAATGAGAACTTCGCCGAAAGGTGACCAGGAGACAAGAAGTCATTCCAAAGAGGAGTTTAAAGGATATGATTTTGAATTAAAGATTCATATATATTTTTTTTTTTTACAAAATAATGAAGTGCACAGATACAGATAATTATAACAAGCACTACTATATACATATAAAAAATAAAGAGAGTACATTTTGATTTCATTCCAGCTTTAAATTTGCCATAAAATCGAAATGTACTCTTCTTATTTAAATATGTTTGTAGTAGTTCTTGTTATAAACAATATATCTGTGCACTTCTTTGTTTTGTAAATAAAAAATATTCACCATCCTAATCTTTGAACAAATGCCATAACCTTTCTGTCACCTCAAAACTAAAATCTTCTCTTCGTGGTCACATGGAATTATTTTAGGGAAGGTATATCAAGTGTCTTGTTTCTGCTTTGAATTCGTCCATTCATCAATCTTCCTTCGTTTATTAGCAAGGTGCATCTTTCAACAATCCTTTCGGCTCAGCTTTTTCTTTACTACACTGGACCTGTACATCGACCAGTTCAGACAAAGTCCGGAATTTGGTCCATACCTGAGCTCATTTGTCCTTCTTTGACTGCTATGCCAGCATGGTGAAAATAACCCACCGAAAAAGGCTTTAAGACCAAGCTGAATCCTCTGTTGGCTGTCGCTTGAGTGTGACTTAGCTGATCAGTTATGGCCAATGCCAACAAATATTTTTTCATGTGTCCAGTGTGGTTATGATGACTATCTGACAAGCTAATCCAGAATAGTGCTTAAAATGTCATTAAAATGCAGTTTTTAAATTTCATAATTAAATAGAAAATGAGGCAAATAATTGCAAAAAAAAAAAGAAAACTTTTTGAAAAAGGAACCTCTTTTCACCAGGCAGGCTATGGGCCTGTTACTGCTGCCGCTGCATTGATCCACCTGACAATCTCATGTTTCAACTGTGATGTAATTATCTGAGTAGGCTATATGCAGAAGAACTTTTAATTTCCAGTAACCTGGGTCAACCCCTTCCAGGGAAATGTATGCCGTTACAAAATCAGCATGTTTAAGGTCTTTTTTTCTTTAAAAATTAACAATCTTCATTGCCTGATTGATATACGATATATAATGGGTCTCTGAATGTGCAGGAATCACTGCATTACATTATATCTTTCCACATCATGTCTTTAAAATATGAAAATTAATTTTACACCAGTATTTTCAATAGTTTCTGTGCTAGCCTACTGCTAGCCTACTTGTTTTATGCTTTAACAACTATATGAATGCTGAAGTCTATTTACCTGATTGTATTTTAATTACATTACAACAACAATGCTGTAAAGGGATCTATATAAAATTGAAACAAGTCACATTAACCGTTCATCCGAAGTTTGTTGGTGTGGGAAGAAACACTAGCTGTGCATATATAATTTCAACAACAAATTGTCAGAGCTCAAACAACCTTTCGCATCATTGTCTTTTAGGTCTCTCTGGATGTGTCATTTGCTTCAGATCCAGCAGTTAAATTCCCTGTGGTCATTATTCCACCTCTACAGCAGTGTCCTCCCTGGCAAGATCCACCTCCACCATATATGCCACCTCAACCTGTGCCTCATCCTGGTGGAGCTCCTCCTCCATTTGCAAGACTGTATGATCCAGTGCCGCCCAATCCAGGAGCCGCTGCAGGACTGCCTGGTTCACCGTTTGGCTTCGTCTCCACCAGTTTATGATCCAAACTAAAGAATCAAACCTCTGGCTATAATTGATATGCTGTTTCAATCATACCTTAATGGTTTTATCTTATTACAGTGACAATTGTTATGTATTATACACTACTTTTCCTAGTTTTACACTGATTTTTTTTTTCCACTGTCAGTTTGTTCACCGAGGAAGTAATGAATCATTTGAATAAGACAAAAAGGTCTGTACATATGTATCAAAATTATATATCCAAGATGTAGAAAAGACTCTGAGTTTTACATATGACAGGGTAAAACTTTACATCATCTGCAAATGAGATCAACAGTAGCAGATTGCTCAGATATCAATAATGCCACATGGAATCTGTACATGCAGATTTCTACAGATTTTCACATTCTCATTCATTTAGCAGACACTTTTTCCCACCAAAAATCCCTGCTGCTGAGGCATGAACATGCGACTTTTGGATCACAAGTCCAACTCTCTAACCATTAGAATATAATATTTATATTAATTATGTACAATACAGTTTGTACATTATTTTTTGTCTTTTGGTATATACTATTTTATCTGAGTTACTTTGGTTACCAAACAAATGGTAATTGTGTTTGTAAGTCCAAATAAGAGAGTCGTCATGATGGACTAGGTTTGATCCTTGTTACGTCCTTCCCCTCTGTGCCCAGCGCTCAGCTGTTAGCCCTTGTAATCAGTGCCAGCACTGATCGCCAGACACTTGTTCTAGTTTTACTCTTATTGGCATCCTTGCTTTTATTTCCCTCTCTTGTCAGTTTATTGTTGTTACGCGTGTAGTCTCTAGTCAGCAAAACTCTGCTTACCTTCTTTGCTTTGTCCTGTCTCGTTCAACGTCTGCTTGTACGACTTGACATATGAACTGTGAGGTTTTGTTTCACGTGTCGCTGTGCTCAGACTGCCAGCTCGTTGATGTCAGGTGTTCTTCATGTAGCTGTGTGCTAACAGAATCCTCCAGCCTTCCTCTCTGTACAGGCCGAGCTGGTGGCTTTTATGTTTTTAGAACATCCAGCTCTGTGTTCTACTTCTTAGTTCTGTTTTTTGAACGGCTGAAAGCCTAATTTTGACTTTGATACAATAAACACCCCTAAACCTCACTCCCATCCGGGTCATGACAGCAATGTAACACCGCTGGTCCTACACCACCCTACCCGCCCCGAGCTGGGATCAAACTGGTGACCTTCCCAATGAGAGTCGGGTGCTCTAACAAGAAAGCTAAAGACCATGGCCTCTAGTGTCTGTCTCTAGAGCACCTTTAGAGGGTCAGAGGCGTGAGGTTTACCTGCACAGCACTCACTAGCTGGCCTCCGTTAAACGTACACCGCTAAATATTTTTCCAGACTTGAATTTATTTGATGTTTGGTTGGAGATTGTAGTCGGCAAAGCCGCGGTGCTGCTCAAATGCAGTCAAGCGCGCTTGTGAAACTCAGACATCGTGCATTTCGAACCATGTTGCCTAGCATCCAAACTCATTCTGCTCTCTCAGACAAACAGGGATTTTCTGCATTCAGCTGCTATGTGTTTCACGGAAACCTGGCTAAACGACACCATAATGGACAACGTGCTTCATCTACCAGCCATCAGCTGTTCAGAGCGGATCGCAACAAAGAATCGAAGTGGAAATCGTGCGGTGACGGGACGTGCTTTAACGTCAATGAAAGGTTGTGCTGTTCCAATCTAGAAGCACTGTTTATTAGCTGCAAGCCTTTCTACTCGCTGTGTGAGTGCTGCTCGTTCATCCTCGTTAGTGTTTACATTCCTCCACACGCAGCGCTGGCAATACAGAAATTAGCTGATCAGATCACGGTGATAGAGCAACAACACCCAGACTCTGTTTTAACCATTCTCTGGGATTTTAACAAAGCAAAACTATCCAGTGAACTACCAAAATATAGACAGCATGTTACATGTCCCACAAGAGACAGTAACATATTGGATCACTGATATTCCAACAAGCGGCTTTGAGGCACTTTGAACATTGTTTGATTCATCTCATACCAACCTACAGGCAGAAACTAAAAACAGCCAAACCTGTATTAAAGATCTGAAAAGATGGACTAATGAAACAGAACAGGATCTGTTTCAACCTCACTGACTGTAATGTTTTTGAAGCTGCTGCAAATGATCTGGATGAGCTCACAGAGACTGTAACATCTTATGTCAGTTTCTGTGAAGTAGTGTGGATTCCTACCAGGACTTAACTCACATACAACAATGACAAACATGGTTCACTGTAAAACTCAGACAGCCATGTCAAGCCAAAGAGGTTTTTTACTGGAATAGAGAGAGAGAGCCTTGTATACGCAGGCCAAATACACCCTGGAAAAGGAGATCAGAGTCGCAAAAAGGAACTATTCTGAGAAACTAAGGAGTCAGTTCTGTTCCAGCGACTCATCATCCTCGTGGAAAAGTTTGAAAAATATCACAAGACACAATCCCCCAGCACTGTAGACACAGCGACTTGCAAACAACCTGAATGATTTTTATTGCAGGTTTGAGAAAACCCCGACACCCACTCTGTACTGCTCTTAACGCCACTATTAACACCTCCACCATCTCCCGTCTCCCCCATAACTACACATCAGTTCAGTGAAGATAATGTGCGCCAGGTCTTCTGGAAACAGAAGAGGAAAAAAGCACCAGGCCCAGATTTTAGAACACCAGCATGTCTAAAATCTTGTGCGGACTAACTGGGCCCCCTTTTCACCCTGATCTTCAACAGATCACTAGAGCTGTGTGAAGTGCCCTCCTGCCGTAAATGCTCCACCATCATCCCCATCCCAAAGAAACCCAAACTTACAAGACCAAATGACAACAGACCAGTGGCTCTAACATCTGTAATCATGAAGTCTTTTGAAAAACTGGTGCTGGCCCACCCCAAGGACATCACTGGACCCTCACTGGACTCTCTTTAGTTTGCCTACAGAGCAAACAGGTCTGTGGATGATGCAGTCATGGGACTGAATTGGGACACTCACATTGAGTCTATTGTCAAAATAATAATAATAATAATAATAATAATATGTTTTGTAATATTTTAATCCTTTATATGTATTTCCTATAGGCTATATATCCTTATTATATCCTATATATATCCTTAATATTTTATTTTTTTCATATGTAAAGATATTTCCATATTGCTGTACACCCTGTCTGTATTAAGCAATGTGTAAGCGAGCCGCACAACTAACGCGCTCTGTGCTGGACAATAGACCAGCTTTGATCTGATCTATTGAGAGGGGTCTGGCTGCAGACTCGGTCCAGATGCAATCTGTGCTGCATCCAATGCTTTTTTAATGGTCTCACCAAACCCCACCCCTAACCCTACCCGTCACAGTGACGTCACTTGCTCCATTGAGTGCATTGTGTCTGACATTGCATCTCTGAGCGATGCAATCTCAGCTTGCATCATAAAACTGCATTCAGATACTATTGGATCTATTTGAACCTTTGAAGTTCCTCAAAATAGCAACGCGCCTCAATACGCCTTCTTTTTTAGACTAGAACGCCCATGGGCACACATATGAGCGCAAATGCATTTGCTATTTAAACAGTGTGGCTCAAAACGACTCTTGTGCCAAGCTGAAACTAGCAAACAACTATTTCACCGTGCCTTGCGCCGCATTGCGCCGGGTGTATGATTGGGCTCAGAGAAATGAAAATCAGAGCATAACGAGACTTAGCATTTACAATGGCCAAATCCAAACCCAAACTTTTAAAGAGGTGCAGAAGTGAGACTTTTCTTCCTTTCTTTTGTCTATTCTTTATGTTTATTAAATTGATCAGCAAAAAAAACAATAGTGCAAAATAAATATTTCTTACTGCAATGCTTCATGTTTTTGATGCAAACCATATATTTATTTTTCATAAAGTAACTAACTTTTTATAGCAGATAACTTACATTCAAGGCAGCATGATAATGAGTTATTCATTGTTAGTATTATTGTCATCTTTGTCATCATTAATATTTTTAATTATTAGACATTCATTTTGGAATTATTGCGCTAATATTAATAAGTCATCACAGCATTAGTTAGTTGTTTAAGTTGCAGTGGTGCTTATTAATTTTTGGTGGGTGCTCCTAATTTTTTTTCTGGTGCTCCTAAACTTTTGAGGTTGGGAGCACCGGCAATTTCAAGCCCTGCATTAGACAAATATTGTTTTTTTTTTTATTATTATTCTTATTTTTATTTATTTATTATTCTGTCATTTATTTACAGTGTAAAATTATTTCTGTTTAAATGTCAAAACTTATTTTTAAGCACAAAGAGAGAAATTTACTATTGTTTGTTTTTTTATTTTATTTTGTGCTGTATTAATTAGTTACTGAGCAGCAATAAATAACACTGTAAAATATAAGTTTTCATCTTATTTTCTAAACTAGTGGGGTTTGAAATTAATGAACACATAATAATCATGATAACCGTAAAAACTGTGATTATTTATCAGACTATAATCGTACAACCTAAATCTATAATCATTGAATCCCTAACTATTTATAACATTTGTTTTTAACAGAACACGTGAATATTTTAACTATTTAAAATGATAAGCATTGTGAAATGCACTTACACAAGTTTGCCAATTACGACATATTGCAATTAGCAAACGCTCCCTGAGCAACATTGCGCTGATGGAATTTAGAAAATCGGCATGACGCAATGTAAGTGTGCAGTCTGGGTATAGCTTTTAAGTACACTGTTCAAGACAACAACAATTTGACTTGATACACAGACTTATTTTAGAAACCTTAAAATATTTGAACATATTTTAATTATTAATTGTAGATTCTTATTTAAGCCTTAAAACATATCAGACTCTGCATCTGAAGTGATAGACAGAGATAGAGCACACTCAAAAGTTAACAAATCATAAACCCGGGTTTAAAAGGGCAACACCTTTGTGTTAAGAATAAGACAGGCAGCCTGTGTATGTATTTTATTGCCTTAATGTCATCGTTTTCATCGTTAAAATAAATGTTCTTCTCTATAAATGGCAACATAAAGTATCAGAGTAGATTGGACAGTAATTGTTGAACAGTAATTTACCATTCAAGGTCACAGTTACTACCTGTAATGTGTACATAAAGTAACTTTGTAATTTTATTCTTTGCACTACAAAAAAAATTCATACAATATCTTGTTTTACAGTAAAATACTGTCTTGTTTTATTACAGCAAAACACTTTTAAAGTTATTTACTGCATAATCTACAGCAATTGGTAACAGTGGGGTTTAGATATTACTGTTAGTCTCAGCCTAGATATCCCACCAAGTAATGGCAACAGACCTCTGGCTAAACATATGTATGCGGCACACTTTTTAGGATGGGAGTCACAGAGGTAGTGGCCAACACAAAAGCATCTGAACAAATAAAGAAGCTGTCATGATTACATTGTTGAAAATGCTCATCCACAGAGATACAATAAACGCAGGTTTCTTAAAATTTGTCATAATATCTATAAATGATGCAAGAGCTTTGCTTGAGGTAAAATCTAAAAGAAATTATTTAACTTGATTGCCAACTGAATATGGCAAAAGACCTCTGTGTAACAACAAAAGACTGGTTTCATTTCTATTTCGCTTTGGGTA
The DNA here is from genome assembly GCF_052040795.2 of Danio rerio. Taxonomy (NCBI): domain Eukaryota; kingdom Metazoa; phylum Chordata; class Actinopteri; order Cypriniformes; family Danionidae; genus Danio; species Danio rerio. Next base: position 54,056,830 of record NC_141025.1, on the reverse strand, counting down.
AATGCAAATTCAAGCAAACATTACCATCCCCGAAATGATTGCACACAAAAGAAAGTTCCTGAATGTCAATAGATCTTCTGACAAATCAGACCAGCCCTAGTTTACTCTTCTCTCCTGACCATTCAATATAGTTTTCTACTAGTTTTAAATGAGACAGACAGACAGACAGACAGACAGACAGACAGACAGACAGACAGACAGACAGACAGACAGACAGACAGACAGACAGACAGACAGACAGATAGATAGATAGATAGATAGATAGATAGATAGATAGATAGATAGATAGATAGATAGATATTATGGATGGATGGATGAATGGATGGGTATGTACTGCAGATAGATAGACGGACAGATGGATAGATAAATAGATAGATATGGATGGATGGATGGATGGATGGATGGATGGATGGATGGATGGATGGATGGATGGATGGATGGATGGATGGATGGATGGATAGATGGGTAAGTATGTACTGCAGATAGATAGACGGACAGATGGATAGATAAATGGATGGATGGATGGATGGATGCGTGTATAGATAGATAGATAGATAGATAGATAGATAGATAGATAGATAGATAGATAGATAGATAGATAGATAGATAGATAGATAGATAGATAGATAGATAGATAGATAGATAGATAGATAGATAGATAGATAGATGGATGGATGGATGAATGGATGAATGAATGAATGAATGAATAACCCTTGTTCCCATTTTATGCAGGACGGACAGACAGACAGACAGACAGAAAGACAGACAGACAGACAGACAGATAGAAAGATAGATAGATAGATAGATAGATAGAAAGATAGATAGATAGATAGATAGATAGATAGATAGATAGATAGATAGATAGATAGATAGATAGATAGATAGATAGATAGATAGATAGATAGATGCTCCTTTCTGTGTCAAGCTGTAGCGTTTTTATTCATTTTTTTGCTAAATAATTTTTTCATTAAAAATACCTGCATACTATCCTTTTTCAATTATATGCACGTTCCCTTATATTTTATGTAAGTGTTTTGTTAATTATTGAAGTATATATTAAATATATAAACAGCAAGTGGTTTATTTGATAGCTGACCTGTTTTTCTTTTTTGATATTGATACGTTTTGATATTTATTATATATGTATTTATTTTATTTTAGGCAAAACATAAACGTTTAAAAAAAGAACACTTGTTCTAGAGCCGTTTTTGCTTACATTTAACTATATTAGATATTAGTGGAGGGTATCTGTGGAGGGAGTTAATTATTTCATACAAACCTATTACTTCTGAGTGGAAATAATTTTCGAATTACGGCCCACTATTGAAACTCCAGAGGGCAGCACAATCCACCTTAACTCGTTCACACACACAAACGCTACTAAAGAAAACGAGCAGGCGCAGGAGTTTCTGTAGCCGCTGAGTGGCGCATCGGTTTGTACAACCTGTACCAGCATGTACTGTACACAGCAGATGCAGAATCCGCGTCTGCATAAACTGAAATGGAAGTACATACTGTAACATGCAAATGCATATACTTACAGAAAGTAATAAAATATTATTTTAAGCATGACATTTAGAGTCTGAAAAAATATGTAAAATGGGCAGAATATTAAGTGAGTTGATGTAGTGTATTCATAATCTTACCTACATTTTTCATAAAATAAACAATCAGTTCAAATTACATTAGCATTATTTTTATTTAGTTATTCTATTTGTTTATGTATTTATTTAACATCGAGTCAAATATACAAATTGTTTGGTCAAGTACGTTCAAGTGCAATAAGTAGTTATATAAAGAAAAAAATTGGAACAATGAATAAATATATTACTGGAGTCCTCATAGCAATAAATTGCCTAAGGTTTGTATTTAATGTCCATTGTGTATTATTCCCCCATTGAGTAACCGGAGCTCAGTTTTGATACATGTAACAAATGCAACAAACACATGTCACTTTATACAAAAAGTTAAAATAATAATGCAAAGCTAAAACTTGTGAATAACGTCTAGACTTCCACGTATTCTTTTAATACACTGCTCAGCTGTTCGCTTGTTATTTGTCCTGAGTCCCCGGTCAAAGAACTGCACAAAAAGCGGAAGAAGGGGGACGGCTTGCAGCTTCGCGCATGCGCACTAACTTGTTTTTCACAAGAGCAGCGCTTAAAGTGAGCCGGTGGGGAGAATCTCCCCGTCTTTCATTGCAGACCATCAAGCCTTCGTCGAGACGTGATAACAGCATCCTTTGCTGTTATTCAGCTCTCGCATCTCAATGACACTATCCAGTGTTAACTCTTGCTTTTTTCATAAGAGATTATTTTCATAGACTTTTCCGTGTGACTTTTTTTTCTTGTTTTGTCTAAAGAACTTTGTACATTATCTTTTCTTGCCACCATGGTGCTAGGAAAGGTAAAAAGCTTCATTGTAAGCTACGACTGTCTTAATGACAGCAATGTCCCTGTTTTCTCGAGTGGGGACTCCGTCTCAGGAAGAGTTATTATCGAAGTCACCGGAGAGATTCGCGTGAAGTCTCTTAAAATAAACGCAAAAGGATTTGCGAAAGTTCGTTGGACAGAATCACGAAATGCTGGATCCAGCACTGCCTACACACAAAATTACACAGAAGAAGTGGAATATCTCAATCATAGAGACATCCTAATTGGCCATGAAAGAGGTAAGCATGCCGATCAAACATGTAGATTTGTTCAGAAAAAGAGCAGATATGAATGTTCTGGTGGGATGCTCAGTGGTCCAGAATGACATGACATAGGCTTCTTTGGATGCTGCACAGTACTTGTTGACTGGTGAACCTGTAGACACTATTGTGTGCAGACATTTCAGTTCTTTTCACACTGTAATTATGCATTAATTTGCGGGACTTGATTGAGTAGTTTGTCAAATTAAAAACACCCAGATATATGACATACGCTTTCGTTCACAAGAACCATCTGGCAAAGATCATTTTCCGTTTAGATCTACCAAATGCGTGATGTTCAGCATCTCTTTTCTACTCTAAACAACATATCAGTATTCTCTCAGGTGTCAGCTGCTTGAATGAATGGTCAGTTTGCTCGTCTTGTACTACAGTTTTATTAAAACGATATTCGCATTCGGTGCTCTACCGCTGTATGTTGATTCTGGGAGAACAATGTTCTAAAATAAATGCAGTACAAAGGCGTAATGGTAGATAATTCGGTTTAATGTCTTAAGTTTCCACCCATTGTTAGAAGCGGTTCAATCCTGTTTTGATGCAGTGTCTAGTCGTTCTCTTCTCTGATTGGTGGAGGCGTCAACGTGTCTTCTATGACATCATGCTTTTGCGGAAAGTGGGGAAAACAGCAGCAACTTTGCACCAGTAGCTGTAGTAAGCAAGCGTACACTTATTATGGGGCTAAATTGAAATGCAGTCAAACGTTCATCAGGAAAAGGCCGACAACATATCTGCATTACTGTTCTTTCATGGAGTTGGCCGGTGCAATTCTAAAATCCAAAACGAACGTCCGATGCCTTCACGTTGCATGCCTGTAAATACTTGTTTGCATATTCATTAGGTCGGAAGTTTTATTGGCATTCATAGAACTCACGGCCTGGTTATAATAACTGATTCTTAGTTTCTATATGTTTGATCTGGCACCTTGAGTCACTCCAAACGTGCAAAAACGACAACAACTCAAAGAGACTCTTCGCATTCCAGTTTTTGCATCTGTACATGCTTTATGGATATTAATCACCAGACAGTTTAGTTGTCGTTTGTTGCCACACAACTTGCAACCACCGCTTTGTTCCACATTGTACTGCTGGCACCGAACAGGACTTCAACTCACATTACGAAATAACAAGTGGGCCAAACGTGGTTTTAGTAAATACAAACTGTACATGTTTTCCATAATATTTAGCTTGAGATGGAGAAACATTGTAATGTTTGCCTGTTGAAACTGTATACAAATCAGATAGTGCATGTTATGATTTTGTTAGTTGCATGCTTACTGTAATTTCAAAGAAATTAACTTCCTGTATAATTCGAATCGAAGTAATGTCTAATAATGTCGAAACAATGTCTAATTGTGACTTCTTCTGTATGAATGTTTGGGTTACAATAAAGGTGAATTTGTTTTGGAAACTGATCGTTTTTCTGTCGTTTGTGATTGCTGGTGTGAGATTTTTTTTTTCAATCTGTCATATTTTTCTCACGTGTTTTTGCTGAATGGGAGAAAAATACTCCACGCCGCAGCACACGCGTACATTCAATGGGAGGCTTGTCCCTGCTGGTCCTGTGCGCGCGCGCGCGTTACCGCACACTGAATACGTAATGAGCGCGCCGGCACAGTGAAGCAGCGGGCTCCGGTTTAGGCCGGTCTTCTCTTGCTCGAGTCTGCCCTTGATTGACAGCTCCCTACTTGTTTACCGTGCCTCTGCTAAGCTGAATACAGTGCTGAGCTGGCGAAACGAAAGCCACCGGTGTTTTTCAGTGTTACACAAACAAATATTCGATTTAAAATGGTTATTTTATTTCACATTCACCTTCTTATGAACTGCCGTGGCGCTTATGAGTATTTTTATCTCCCTTTTAGAATAAACACGTGTGACTCAATGATTATACATGTTCATAATTCATGGGTGTTGAGGGTTTATGAGAATCAAACAACTTGGTTTATACATGTTCTTGATTTACACGTATGCTCTTTGAATAAATTCAATCATGTAATAAACAAGAAGATGATCAATGCTTTGGCAGGTAAGGTATATTTGGAATATTATTCTTTTCTGTTTCAGATGATGATAACTCCGAGGAGGGACTCACCACTATTCATTCAGGAAGACATGAGTATGCATTCAGCTTTGAGCTTCCACAAACGTGAGTGGATGTGGCACCAGACCTAACATTTGTTCACCCGTACTGTATGTCGTAATGCTTAATGAAATGTTTCTTTGTGTCGTGCACATGCAGACCTCTGGCTACCTCATTCGAAGGGAAGCATGGCAGTGTGCGCTACTGGGTAAAGGCTGAGTTGCACAGGCCGTGGCTTCTGCCCATGAAGACAAAGAAAGAGTTCACTGTCTTTGAACACATAGACATCAACACTCCTCTTCTGCTGGTGAGCGTTTGCATCATTTACATCCCTTTACTCAGCATTGGAGAATAACCATTATTTTGTATTCTAAAGTGTCGTTATTCTACTTTCACAGTCTCCGCAGGCAGGAACTAAAGAAAAGACTTTATGCTGCTGGTTTTGCACCTCAGGTCCAATTTCCCTAAGTGCCAAAATTGAACGAAAGGGTTATACTCCAGGTAAGCCTCCTAATAGTTTACATTTTCAATATTTTGCATCATACTAGGGTTTCTAAAAACTTATTTTGGTAATTGTTTATATTTTCTTCGATTTAACATATTGAAATGTTTGTAAAATCTATTAATTGAAGTTACAGTTTTGTTATTCTGATTTTTATGTTGTATAAAATGACCAAAAGGCATAGTTGAATATATATATATATACATTTGTGTTTTTAATTTTATTGCCATTTAGTGCTTGTTGGATATTACAGATTTATCACAGTCTTTATAGCTTATGGTACCTATAACAATACATTTTGTCTTCTCACAGGAGAGTCCATTCAGATCTTTGCTGAAATTGAAAACTGTTCCTCGCGTATGGTTGTGCCAAAGGCCGCCATTTACCAAACACAGACCTTCTTTGCCAAAGGGAAGATGAAGGAAATCAAGCAATTGGTGGCCAACATCCGAGGAGAGTCGCTTTCTTCTGGCAAGACAGAGACATGGAATGGAAAGATGCTGAAGATTCCTCCTGTATCGCCCTCCATCCTGGACTGCAGTATCATACGAGTGGAGTATTCACTTATGGTAAGCCTTGAGCTTTTTTAAAAATGTTGTATTTATTTTAGTTTGTACAATTCCCTATCTTTTTTTTTTATAACATAGTTTCAAACAGCTGAAAGATTGGTTCCTCGAAGGGCTCCTCCACACATGAAGCACTATGAATGATAATGAGATTATGCCAAGTTCTACCCGAACATACTGATAAGAAGATCAGCTTAGAATATCTAATGAAATTCAGGTCATTGAGTGCTAATGACCTATTAACCCTTCAAACCAATCTGTTACCGCTTTACTACTGTAATGGTCAGGACCAATGATGCTGACTTTTATATCTGAATATTAGAGTTTACTGCTTCAGTTTATTGCTCAATTCGTTGATATACTGAGAATGCTGAGAAGCAAACAAATTATTTAGTTTCTTGCCTTTTGGCAGAGGCTGTATCTCTAAATTAATTGGAAATTCTCTGGCACAATGAAAAGGTCGTCCCTACTCAATTAAACAGGATCCTTGTATTCTTAAATGACTGAATTGACTTATGTCATGACATATTGATTATCATCCAAATATCGAGTCTGTTACAAGTGAGAACAAATGAGCTATGTACATTTTCAACTCTTCAAAAACTCAATGTGTATACCTATAAGTCTTAAATCTCATCGTGTTCTAATATCTTATCAATTTATGAAGAAAATAAAACACATTCTGTTTAACTTTGAGTACAGCTCTATACTAAGTGTAGAAGTACAGTGATGTATAAAGAAGTACATGTTTATCTTTCTTTTTTTTTTTCATGTGCTAAAATAAATATTTTTAAAACAACCCGCAATCGTCCAGTAGTTGGCAGTGTCACTTATAAAGAAATACCATCGTACATTTCACCATTTTATATAAATAAAATTATATATATATATATATAACAAACTTGCGCTTTTAAACCCGCTTTCAGATTTTTTAAGCTTGTTAATTTGTAAATGAATATTCAAAATGCATGAAAGTTTTCTGTTGTCTGATATTTTAGTTTGGATGTAAAGTTTTACATACCATAGTTTTTTCATATTACTGCACAATACATGTTGTTTGCATGAGCTTTTGGATCTGTTTTTACTGTCATATTATTAAATCAACATTCACTTATTAAAAATAATTAACCAAATATCTCAATATTTTAATCTGCAGGTGTATGTTGATATCCCAGGAGCCATGAACCTGTCTTTAAACCTGCCCCTGGTGATTGGCACCATTCCTCTCCACCCCTTTGGCAGCCGTACATCTTCTGTGAGCAGCCAGTGCAGCATGACCATGAGCTGGTTAGGCATGACCCTCCCTGAAAGGCCTGAAGGTAAGCAACATCTCTTTTATCTACTTATTTTTAAGGGATGTGTAAAGAATCGAGATTCTGCATATACTGTATGCAGCTCATATTATGGGATGCTTCTTAGACCACAGGCTAAGATTATAGACTGCTCTTCTAACTTGTGGCTTAGTGTTCCTATGAATAAAACATGCAATGCCCTATTTTTAATATTATCAGCCTTTTTTTTTTATCTGAGCCTTTTAATGAATTATTTTTAAATGTGAATCCTTCAAAATGATAGAATTCTTATCAAAAGTAAATTCTAGTATACTTTTTTAGATTTTTATATTGTTTAAATATTATTTGTTTTCTTTTTATTGTTTTAAATCTTTTTTATTATTATAGGAAAGTATCATTTGTCAAATGTGTCTAAATTTGATTAATTTGTGCCATGAAATGGTCTCTCTCTCTCTCTCTCTCTCTCTCTCTCTCTCTCTCTCTCTCTCTCTCTCTCTCTCTCTCTCTCTCTCTCTCTCTCTCTCTCTTTCATTGAATAAAACAGCAGTAGGGTTAGTTGAGTGCAGACAAGAGATGGGTAACGTGGTTGGCATGACAACAGTATTAACATTGGCTTGTATTGTCCTCAGCTCCTCCAGCCTATGCAGAGGTGGTCACAGAAGAGCAGAGGCAGAACTGTCTGGAAGTTTCGCCGGGGCGGGAGAACTATGATGGCCCGCTCTTCGCCTACATCCAGGAGTTCCGCTTTCGCCCTCCCCCACCCTACTCTGAGGTAAGCTTCGGGTGTAGTTTTGGCAGCTAAAGCTCTGTTTGCAACCTGTATTAAGGTGCTTTTTGTGGATCTGATCACAAGTGGAAAATGGAGGCACTTTACACCTCACACCTGGTGTTTAATTGTGTCTATTTTGTCCTTACTTCTAAGACGAGGGAGGGTCTTTTGGTGGGTATTGGCAGGTGTCTGATCTTTCTACATAATACTTGAACAAATGATGCAATTTTCTTAATTTGCAAGAATAAAATCACATTAAATAAGTAGTCTACTTTATATAATGATAGATAATTGCTTTATATTATTACCAGTTAACTCCTATTAGGCTTGCACACCTTATTCTGTTTTACAGTTTAAACATAGTTTTCATTTTCTTTATCTAAAATTGGTTAGGCGAATATATCTAAAGTAGGATAAACTGCTATGGATCAATAATTGATCACTCGAAAAGATTATTATCCAACACTTGCATTATCCAAAGGTTTTGAGGCTTTAACTGGAGTCACTGAATGTTGCTTTGAATAGAGTAATATTGTTAATTACATTTAAAGCTTATTTTATACATAGTTCAAAAATCTATTTTCCAGTCAAATACACAGACCTTTTTTGTGCTTAAGGAAATGATTAAACATATAGGGCCCTATCATACACCCTGCGCAATAAGACGCAAGATGTGTTTGGCGTATTTTGTTGCTATTTTCAGACCAGCGCAACCCTAATTTTTATGCTTTGTGCCATGTTGTTTAAAAAGCAAATTAATTTGCGCTATTTTGTAGACTTAATGGGTGTGCTGGTATATAAAGTATGTGTGTTAAGGCGCATTGGTGGTGCGTTGCTATTCTGAGAAACTGAAATAGACTGCGCTGTTGTCAAAGTAAAAGCTGTAGTCCAGCGCAGAGCGCATTAGTTATGCACCTATGCAGGTTCAAACACTTAATACACAAAGGATGTACAGCAATACACAAATATCTTTACACACACACACACACACACACACACACACATATATATATATATATATATATATATATATATATATATATATATATATATATATATGTGTATATATATGTATGTGTATATATGTGTATATATGTATATATATATATATATATATATATATATATATATATATATATATATATATATATATATATATATATGTGTATATATGTATATATATATATATATATATATATATATATATATATATATATATATATATATATATATATATATATATATGTATATGTATATATGTATATGTGCTTATGTGTTTGTTTGTGTGATGTTTAGTGCTATGTTTGTGTATGTGTGTGTGAATGAAAGACAGTGTGGTGCTGTGTGTCCATGTGTATGTGTGTGTGTTTATACAGACAGCTTGTTATAGCCACCCCCCAAAATACAACACTGGGTATGGAAAGCATCGTCAACAATGCACTGTTATGCAATGAGATATCGAATTGAACCAAATCGATGGCATGATAATTGGAACCGAACCGTGAGACCAGTATGTATATATATATATATATATATATATATATATATATATATATATATATATATATATATATATTAATGATTGGGAAAAAAATATTATTTAATACATAAATATAAAAACCACTGCCTCCATGCCTTCATGTCGTTTTTTTTTTTTTTTATTTTTTTTTTCAATTTATTCCTGACAATCAGCATTTTTATTGTAATGTTCTTTTTATTATTAGTAGTACTATTTATAATATGCATATTTTTGTTTTAATTAAAACAAGTTGTCGGGTTTTGGAGACGTCTGCATCATCATATGGGCCCTTATCATTGTTCATTTATTAGTTTCCTGGAAATTAGAACTGAATTTAGTAATAGTTTTAAAACAAATCTTTGCTCTTAACAAACTAAATTAAATATGTAGACTAATGGATGTCTTCAGTGGAGTGCATGTAACACCGTAAAGATGCCAAATGGAGGAGGCTCATTCTTTATCCTCATGCTGCAGATGGTCTGTTAAACTTTTTTTGGCTAGTTAAGCATTCATTTTTTCCATTCAGTTTTTGCACTTACAAAGTCTGCAATGTAAATAGCAAATGCGCCATGGTGCGATGCAACTGACTCTTAAAGTAGATGGGAAATGAGAATGTGGGAGATTGGTTTAATGCTCAACACCCACTCATAATCTATTAAGAGATTAAGCCCAACCCTCTTAGACCACGTACCATGGCGCAAACCATATTTTTCTGTCCTTAAATTAACAAAAATGGATTTGGGCATGCCCTTAATGCTTTTGCGCCATGCAACATTGCGCCTAAATCGTTTAAACAGAACCCATTGAGTCTAATAAGAAATCATTCTACTTCGTAATGTTTGAGCAATCCGGTCAAATGCACGTTCAAAACCTTTCACACCTGTACTTTGCATTATCTACTTGTGATCAGATACACATTGTGAACTAGGCACAGTATATTGTTATTTTAAACAGGTAGCAGCAGTGTTGATATGCATTCATCTCACAGCCACTGTTTCCTTCTCTATCAGATCGATCCACATCCAGATCAAGCCACATCAACTGCGGAGCAGAGGCTCGACACCTGCCCATCACGCTGAAAAATGCATGGCATGAGTCCAAAGCAGTTGGGCTTGAGGATCTTTCACTTTTGTTTATCTCCCGATGACAGCGATTGCTCGCTCTGCTGTCACCACTGAGAGAAAACAAACCTCTATGGGGAAAATCCAGAAATAAGGGCGCAGGAAGTCACTGGCAATTTACCCGACCCAGAGATTTGGCCCCCGTGGATGGTACACGCCCTGTCGGACTAAGCCTGCGGAGCTTTGTCAAAGTAGTCGATTTTCTCACACTTTTCAGTAAAGGTTGACAAAGAACACGCAGACCTTGTCCGAGATCTGAAGAGAAATGCAAGAAAAAGCAGCCATTGGCAGAACAGCCGAGAGAAGCGCATCATCTATAGTTTTGGACTTCTTTTTGCACAAGTTTCCATGCTTGAGTTTGAAAATCACTCATTGTTTTGTTGTTTTCAACATCTTGGGGTGAGCCTATAAGAAGTTTTGCTTGAGCTGCACAACTTGCAAACAGCGGATGGATTTCGAGGAAAAAAAAAACAGACTGATGTAATGCACTGATCTGGTTTAAGCTCTAGTTTTCATTGATCGTCGATAATCTGCTCTTGCTGTCTAAAAGCTCTTGCGATGCTGCCTGGCCAACATGAGTGTGGCTTTTGTTTTCCGTTCTCCTGTACACATGGACTTTATTTTGGGTTCTAAATGTAGAATGCCTTTAAGCCAAACGTGGTTTGCTTGGTGTTAAATTTGTTGCACATGTTGTTTGGTGGAAAAGCAACACTCTGTTCTTGCCGCTCATGTGCGCGATCGGAACAGAGAGATAAAACAGGGTGGGGTTCAGGCAGGCTGCCTGGAGAGTCTGTTGCCTTTCTGTGTAGCGTTTAGCAGTGCAGGCTTGGAGATTGCACTGCCTAAAAAATAAGCACTCAGTCTCAGGTGATCTTCTCACTTGCCAAAAGGTGAAAACAAAACAAAGTAAAAAAAAAAGTGTAGATTACGTTTCAGTTGCACTGTTTCAGTTCAAGGAAGGAACTATAGAAGGAAAATCAGATTCCATATTGACAAACTGATTCAATAAAGACCGAAGATATGCACAAAGATGGAGAAGAAGGCAGCTTTCAAAGACTTCTAACATTCCCTTTTTGTCCTGCTACACTGGCAGACTTACATTAGCTTAAATGTTTCTTCAGACCAGTGAAGCCAGAAATGAAACAGATGAAGGCACAAATGCTTAAAAAGGCAAGCAGAAAGAGGACTCTGGATCTCGAAGTTGAAATGAGTTGTACATTTGTTTTAAAAACTCTTTCGACTAAATGTAGTTAGGCTCTGAAAATTCTTGGCCTTCATTAAGCACTTTTTTTACCATGTCTGGATGAGGTCTGGAGAAAGTTTGGCATTTAAACATTTACCAATGTTGATATGTAGTGTTTAGATTTGTAGTCCTAGTATACGTAGACTGATTCAGCATTTCGTTAGCGGCCTTGATAGAGAACTGATCTTAACATGATTTATCATTTACGTTATCCTCACTAATCATTATCTCGTCAGCTTTTACTCCTAGAGTTACTGTTTAGTTCAAAAGGACAAAAAGGGAAAACCAAAAAGTCCTTTAAAGCAAGCATTGATTATGACACTTAAAAAAAAAAAGTTTTAGTTTTTAGTTATGGGTTCTGATGAATACCGTTGGGCATTCAGTGTTTGTTTTCCACACAAACAATCTAATATAGATCTTCTCGTCACCATTATTATGGGAACAATAGCTGTAGCACACCTCAGAGGAAAAAAGGACTGAAGAAATGAATCTTCTCTGTTGTGTTTTATAGTTGAAGCACAATTGGCCACTAAAGAAAGAATAAGCTTCAACACAAAAAGGAAAGTGCTTCTTTTTTGTGGTTGGTCAATAACACTATAGTCTAACGCTTGGCCTTCCGTGTAGTCCAATGTTAAAGCTAACCTCTTGACTCTGTCAGGAAACACCATAGCGGAAATATGGTTTGTTTTAGAATTTAAGTGCAATATTTTCCAAGTTTTTTTGGTCTCAGTTGTATAATTTGTCTTATTTCATTGTGATTTCATTTCTGCGATCGTTATGAACATTAAATAATGACTGAAATATGTGTTCATAATGGTTTAAATTTTTGTCTTGGTTCTTCCTTGGAAATAAACGAAAAGTCCTTAACTTGTGTTGTGCCTTGTTTAAAGCAGATTTCACTTTACAATGATGATATTAGTGCTGCACATTTTAAACTTCAAGATCTCTTTTACAATATACACAGTTCAAGTCAGAATTATTAGCCCCCCTCTTTAATTTTATTTTTTTTTTTATATTTTTCAAATGATGTTTAACAGAACAAGGAAATTTTCACAGTATGTCTGATAATATTTTTTTTTTTCTAGAGAAAGTTTTATTTGTTTTATTTCGGCTAGAATAAAAGCAGTTTTTAATAAATAAAAAAAAAATCATTTTAAGTTCAAAATTATTAGCCCCTTTGAGCAAATTTTTTTTTCGATAGTCTTCAGAACAAACCATCTTTACAATAGCTTGCCTAATTTCCCTAACCTGCCTAATTATCATAGTTAAGCCTTTAAATGTCACTTTAAGCTGTATAGAAGTGTCTTAAAGTATCTAGTCAAATATTATTTACTGTCATCATAGGAAAGCTAAAGTAAATCAGTTATTAAAAAATGAGTTATTAAAAATAATATGTTTAGAAATGTGTTGAAAAAAATCTCTCTGATAAACAGAAATTGGGGAAAAAATAAACAGGGGGGACTAATAATTATTGCTTAAACAACAGCGCCCTCACAGACCGTGCTTGTACTTGCACTATAGCAGTCAATTCAACAACCTACAATTTCCAAAATTTTGAGGTCACTGCTTAGCCTTGTTTGAAGTCGACCTGACAAGATTAAAAGAGCATTTTTTATGCACATTTTATGACATACATATATTATGAAGCAATATTCCTCCTGGTTTCTACTTGTTTTGCCCTGTGTGGCTCAGAGGATGAAAAGGGCTAAACATTCATTCATTTTCTTTTTGGCTTAGTCCCTTTATTAATCAGGGGTCGCCACAGCGGAATGAACCGCCAACCCATCCAGCATATGTTTTACGCAGCGGATGCCCTTCCAGCTGCAACCCATCACTGGGAAACACCCACACACTCTCATTCACACATGTACAAACAATTTAGTCTGCCCAATTCACCTGTACCACATCTCTTTGGACTTGTTGGGGAAACCGGAGCACCTGGAGGAAATCCACACGGCCACAAGGAGAACATGCAAACTCCACACAGAAATGCCACCTGACCCAGCCGAGGTTCCAGCGACCTTCTTGCTGTGAAGCAATCGTGCTACCCACTGCGCCACTGTGACACCCCGATTATTTAATTAATTTTTTTAAATAATAGAATGTTTATCCTGGAGACTCAAAATCTACCAGCGCTTGTAAACTGTTAAAAAAAGATCCTGGTTGCCTTAAATTTTTAGACTGAATCAACACAGCACATGACAGTTAAAAGTATCACACACCAGACACGCACAATGGCATGGTATTTAAAATTAAACCAATCAAATAGCGCTCTGTGGCACGGCAGAAATATGAACAGATAGAAACAGATATAGAATTATCTATAATTTAAATATAAATAAAGGTCACACTTTATTTTGATGGCCCGTTTGTTCAATTTAATTTACATTGCATCTACATGCCAACTAATTCTCATTAGATTATATGCAGACTATTAGGTTGGGGTTAGGGTTATTGTAAGTTGCATGTACTTGCAAAGTTTCTTATAGTCAGTTAAATGTTTGCTGAAGGAGCAGTATCAACAGTCCACTAATACTCGAATGGACCATCAAAATAAAGTGTTACCTAAATAAATTGTTTAATTAAAAGAAAACCTTTTCCCCGTCCACATTTAGCTCTTAACTTTACTGTTGATTCAAGATGCAGATAAGGTTGAAACCTCTTTAAAGTGTTGGACTCCAAGACGCCAGCTTGGTTTATTGGGGCTAACCTTCTGACCTCAGCTTATCGGGTGACACTGAGGTCAAGAAGTGACCTTGGGGTCAAGTGAGGTCATAAACTTTGTCTGGCAAATTCAGTTGAAAACACCAGACAATCTATTGAGGTGTGCTAAAACTGGCCAAAATATAGGACAGACATAAGTAATGCTGTAAAAAACATCTCCAATCTTTATATAACAGACAGTATTTGAATGTGCCTGAGGTGAAGCGTGAGGTTACATGTTCGTTTTGGACACAAAGTGATTATTGATTTGCAACTTAGTCGTGACTTATTTAGAAAATCCATTGTAGTTGCGTCACCGATGTGTCATTGTTATTGATTGGCCTCTAGGATGTAGGCTTGCAAGCACAGGACTGAGCCTGAGGGGTCAGCAATAGAAACACTCCATCTATCTTTTTTCTGCATTTATCAAACCCCACTTGATCTTTTAACATGCACCTTTTGTTGCTTTTATAAAATACTAATAAAATTGTGTAATAACCTAAAATCAGTTTTTGGGTTAACAATAATTGTTAACATTACTAATTTTTTAACTAACATGAATAAGTGATGAATGACACATTTTTTTTTTTTAATTGTAATTTAAATTCTCAGTAATCATTAGCTAATTAAATTATTACTGTTTTTTTTATTTACCCACAGATACATCATTTGAATACAATTGCATATTAGTAAATATTTAAATTACAAATGAACTAAAGTGGTTTAGAAGCATTTTTCATTTTTGTTTCATGTTAACTAAATAACTTTAATGAATAGTATACTATAATGAACCTTTATTTATTTATTTATTTATTTATTTATTTATTTATTTGAGGTGTTAGTTTTAGTTAACTATCATAACATAAAATATACTTAAAAGGATAGTTTGCCCCAAATGTAAAGTAAAATTATTGACTTCCATAGTAGTAAAAAAAAAACACTATGGAAGTCAGTGGTTACAGATTTCCAACATTTTTTTAAACATCTTCTTTTGTGTTTGTTAGAAGAAAGAAAACCATGAAGGTTTGAAACAAATAAGTGATCACAGAATTTTCATTTTTAATGAACTATCCTTTTAAATTATTATATGTCTGTCATAATAAAGCAATTAAAAACTGTTCTGAGAGTTTCGAGTTTCATTCAAGACGTTCAATAACCTATCAGCAACTTTCATGCTAAAAGAAATTAATAAAAACCCAACAGTGCTCATTTTGCCAAAAAGAGGACAGCATGAGGCCGGGAAATGAGAGGTAGAACTTCGCACACTGAAGCGGGTCACAGCTCGTGGGTGTTATGTAAGTCTAGATCAGTATTGTCTTCAGTTTTCATAGTCAACAATTGAGCGCTGCTTGCAGGCTCTGTGTTGAGTCAGCTCTGACCCGGCACTTCTGTCCTGCTAGGCCTCTACTACATTAACTTGTGCAGGTCAGGCTCTTTGTATGACACTGACCCTGGGCCCCAACAAAAAGAGAGCTGGATTACAAGCAAAGGCAGCTGCTGATTTAGTCCAAGCTGACGCTACATAGGTCTCAGCTTTTTCATAACAGCTAAATCCTTCTGCCGTGCGTTCTTAGCAGGAGCCTCACCCTCACAGCCCAGATGAAGCTTCTAGAAGGAAATGAACATGTGCCTATAGCTTGCTTTTAAGGTGCTTAATATCATATTATAATATATCGAGAGTATAAGTGTGTGACTGTGTATCTTTTGGTCATAAGTTTTTTTTTTTAGAAACTGGTATTAAAAAACAGTTGTGTTTTCAAACATGGTGTTTGAAAAAAAAAAAAAAAAACGAAACTTTTTTTATTGTGGGAAATGGATTTTTTTTAAATGGTTTCATTTTCATTTTATATTTTGAGTAAAAAAAAAAATAAAGATAAAATCACCAGAAAACAAAATAGAAGAAATATAATAAAATAATACAGTATAATAATACACTTCAGTATGCTCAAATATTCGTTCTGCTCTTGACACCTAGAGAGTGCAGTGATAGAGGCCTCAGTCATATCTCCGTAGTCTGCCACCGATAGCTGATCTCGCTTCTGCGTGGCGTTTTGACACAAAAACACACGTCCAAATTTAGGGGGGCCAAGCTTGTTGACAAGGGGACTGGTGGAAGAGTGCTCTTTTAATGGAATTTGATACCGCACGCTAAATGGAAAGAAAAAAATTCATGTGTCTTTGGTCCTTTAAATGTATTCAGAAATCACTGTTTATATAGTAGTCTAGACTCTAAATCAGAGTATTGTCTTAATCATAATAAAATCTGAGCATTGGTGTCCATGTACGTATATTAAAAGTGCCAGATTATGTCAGAGACAGTGCATTCCTCTGCCTTTGAGCCCTCAAATGTGTCATTAAGTTAGACGTGTTTCTGCAAATATCACTATCATAAGTGCTCACATTTAGATTTGGAAGCTCTTGAGTTTTGCTACTGAATGACCTTCATATGTTTCCCCCTTACATGCAGGTTTTGTAAAGCATCTGCTTCACGTCGCTGTGTCAGAATCCTTGCTTGTAAAATATGATTTAGAACTCTTAGTTTCAGCAAATTTGATGAACGCGATCATGCATGCTGATCTGAAGAAAGTCTCTCTCGCTCACCGAATGCGCTGTACTGCGTGCATTGCGTGTGTCCGTCCGTCGGTTTCCTAAGCAACATTAACAAACCCCCTGACATCGCCTGTCCGTATTCCTCAAAGTTGTTTAGAAATAAATATTTAGAGATGGTATGACAATGCGTACTTATGTGTGCCTTTGATGCACCCCTTAATGCTTCCTACGTCCTTGTCGTAGCACCAGTGGCACCGAAATTAGCCATCGAAATTCAAATACTGATTTGATCCGGTACATACCGGTTACAAAGGTGCTATAATGGCACCGGGTTTCAGTACCCAACCCTAGAGGTGGCACCGTCTTTACGTCGGCACACAAGACTTAGGCCAGATATTTAGACTGGATGTTCAACATTTATATGTGGGCCACATAAGTTTGGCTTATCTTGACACATTTTTTTTAAATACATTTAAATAATTTTTGAGTTAAGAAACAATTATTTTGCCGCTTCAAGAAAAAGCACAATGCTTCATGCTTCGAATTCATTGCAGCCGTGACACACCAAAATTATCTGGCCCAGTTCAGACCCAGTTATGGGTTAATAACTTGGCTGAGACTTGGCCCAGATATGGTTCATGTTTAGCCCTTGTATGGAAGTCAGACTGAGTCCAATCATGTACTGTATTCACTGTGGCATGCGGGCCAAGCTGATTGTGTGGGCCAGATCTGAGCCAGATAAATTTTGCTATATGAAACGTCTCACTGAGTTTTCACTATTGATGATTATCGTATGGATGGATTATTTGTTTGATAGCACATCCTCAGTGCCGTGCAGAGATAACGTTAATTAAGGTGTCGCTGGGGCACTTCAGATCATTTTGGAAGGGCATCCCAGACTAAAAAAGCCATGTGCACTGCATAGGTTGAGCCCTATGTGTGTACGTGCCTGCACATCCTTATCTTTTAAATTATTTGTTTCAACATTAATAAAGGGAACTTGGAAGTGCAAATCACAATTGAAAAAAAACATAAGTCACACTTGGATAAAAGAATTGATAATGCACCTTGTAAAGTAACTTGTAAACTAAAAAAAAAAAAAAAGTTTCTGTTAACTTTCTCTGTTTATTGTGTTTTACCAGTGACATCCCTGTTGTCCTGTGCCTTTTTAAAGACCTTTTTTTGTGGTGAAAATATGACTGAGAGTTTTTGCAATGTTCCCATCTGGAGCAGCAGTAGAGGACACTGACCTGGAGCCTCTTTAGGGAACATAAAGAAGACTAGTTTCTCACTATTACGTCACTTCGAGAAAAAAAGCATGCCATTAGTGCATCTAAAGCACAATGCTTCATGCTTCAAAAATCTTTGCAATCCTGACACATCAACATATCTGGACAGTTCAGGCCCAGTTAGGGGTTATTAAATTGGCCGAGACTTGGCTCAGATATGGTCCATGTTTGGCCCTTGTATGGAAGTCAGACTAGGTTGGATTGGATTGATTATTTGTGAAATAGTACAACCTTGTCTTTTAAATGATTTGTTTCCAATATTATTAAAAGGAACCAGGAAGTGCAACCCATAATAAAATAATAATAATAATAACAATTGAAATGAAGCAAAAGTCACTCATGGATAAAAGAAATGATAATGCACCATAAAAAGTAATGTGTAAACTCTAAAACAGTGTTCTGTTCACCTTCATCTCTGTCCATTGTATTTCACAAGTGACATCCACATTGTCCTGTGACTTTCTAAAGATCTTTTTGCAAAGCGTCTTTACAATGTTTGGACACAGATATGCTTTTGAGACTAATGCTACTTTAAAATACCGAAAGTAACAAACCATGCCAAATAAAAACTAATTAAGCACAAAGCCAAATGTACATCTCACTCCGTTTTCACTAATGATGATTATTGTGTGGATATATTATCTGTGGCATAACACAACCTTATCTTTTGAATGATTTGTTTCAATTTTGTTAAAGGAAAGTTCCTAAACCTGGACCCACATTGTGCAACCCCAATTGTGCAACCCACAAGCTGAAAAGCACAAGTCACACATGGATAAAGGAAATGATAATGCACATAGTAAAGTAACTTGTAAACTCAAACACAGTGTTCTGTTCACCTTCTTTGTCATGTCCTGTGCCTTTTCAAAGGCGTTTTTTTGTGGTGGAAGCGTATTTCCTATGTTCCCATCTGGCGCAGTAAGAGGACACTGACCTGGAGCCTCTTCAGGGAACATAAACAAGACTAGTTTCCTCTTTCTTTTTGTGTACAAATAAATTGCGCAGTTGTGTAATGGGCACAGTACACTGTGTGGTAACTGTTTTCATTTCCTTTGCAACTAAGGGTGAATAGAAGGTGTTAGATAAAATCAGTCTCAGAAGTAGATTTTTTTTTTCATTCATTCATTCATTCATTCATTCATTCATTCATTCATTCATTCATTTTCCTTCAGCTTAGTTGCTTGATTCACCAGCGGTCTCCACAGCAGAATGAACCGCCAACCATTTTACGCAGCGGCTTCCCTTCAAGGTGCAAACCGCTACTAAAAAACACCCATACACTCTCACATTCACACACAAAAACTACAGCCAACCAATGCACACCAGCTAACCCAATTCACTTATAGCGCATGTGTTAGAACTGTGGGGGAAACTAGAGCACCCCAAGGCAACCCAAACCAACATGAGGAAAACATGCAAACTCCACACAGGAATGCCAGCCGGGATTCGAACCAGTGATTTGCTGTGAGACAATGCTAGCCACTGAGCAACCATGTTCAAACGGCAACATTTAATGGGGTGAGATGTTTAGGTGTCAGCGGTGAGGTGTCTGAATGACACAGCCAACATTTAAAGGGGTGGGGTAAGGTATCAGGCGTAAGGTGTCTGAATAACACAGCTAAGTAACTGTACTATGCACTGGGTTTCGGGAAGCCGCTGCGATCGGATACTATACCAAAGTCGGTGATCACTGTTATAGACTGTGGGGGATGAAATTATGAGAGATTTCCGAAACAAAACGGGAGGGGGATGGGTCTCAAATATGGGAGACTCCCTGGAAAAGTGTTGGCAGGTATGACCATGTTGATATTTTATTTTATCATTTTATCATGTTTATTTTTATAAATGGGCATACACCATACTAAAAAAGGCCTTCAAATATATGTTTCTCAGCTAAGACATACACAAAAGTGCTTAGTTTTCAATCCAAAAGTGTCAGTCATAATGCAGAATAAATGCTACGCTACAAATCCAAACATTCACACCCATCTGTGACCAGAGCAACCAAGCAAACAGGACTAGTGAAGGGAACAGCTGCAGCGGGAGCTCTCACAGCTATATTGACACGCACAAGCCAAAGACCTCAGTTGTTTTGCAGCATGGCTGTGGATAAGCAGGGGAGAACTTGATAGTATGAGATTTCTCAAGCTGGTTGAGGTCTCTGGGTTTGCTGCTCCCAGGATAGGCTGCATACCTCCAGGTCTGTCCACACTTCAGCCACAGGGCCAAAGGTTCAAGTTCCTGATGGTTAAGTGCAGTGTCATTACTTGTGTTGGTAAGCAGTGTTATTTTTTTTTAAACACACACATGCGTTCACAGTCACCTTAAAATTAAAATGTAAATTTTTGTTGGTTAGTATCAGTATCCTAATGTTAATGTTAACTTAATGTTCGCTATATAGAGTGCTCCAAATCAAAGACAAAACTCACACCTATAATATACCAAACCGGCCACTTTATTAGGTACACCTTACTAATACCAGCTCGGACCCCCTTTTACCTTCAGAACTGCCTTCATCCTTTGCGGCATAGATTCAACAAGGTATTTCTCAGAGATTTTGGTCCATATTGACATGATAGCATCACACAGTTGCTGCAGATATGTCGGCTGCACATCCATGATGCGAATCTCCTGTTAGACCATATCCCAAAGATGCTCTATTGGATTGAGATCTGGTGTCTGTGGAGGCCATTTGAGTACAGTGAACTCATTGTCATGTTCAAGAAGTCTGAGATGATTCACGCTTTATGACATGGCGCGGTATCCTGCTGAAAGAAGCCATCAGAAGATGGGTACGCTGTGGTCATAAAGGGATGGACATGGTCAGCAACAATACTCAGGTAGGCTGTGTCGTTGACATGATGCTCAATTGCTCAACTAATGGAACCATAGTGTGTCAAGAAAATATTCCCCACACCATTACACCATCACCACCAGCCTGAATCGTGGATATAAGGCAGGATAGTACCCTGCTTTCATGTTGTTGACACCAAATTCTGACCCTACCATCCGAATATTGCAGCAGAATACTAGATTCATCTGACCAGGCAACAATCTTTTATTGTCCAATTTTGGTGAGCCTGTGAAAATTATAGTCTCGGTTTTCTGTTCTTAGCTGACAGGAGTGGTTCCTGGTGTGGTCGTCTGCTGCTGTAGCCCATCCACCTCAAGGTTGGTTGTGTTCTGCTTTCTTCGATTGTAGTGAGTGTTTTTTGAGTTACTTTCATTCTATCAGCTGGAACCAGTCTGGCCATTCTCCTCTGAACTCTGGCATCAACAAGGCGTTTATGCCCACAGAACTACCGCTCACTGGATATTTTCTACCATATGGATCATTCTCTGTAAACCCTAGAGATGGTTGTGCGTGAAAATCCCAGTTAATCAGCAGATTCTGAAATACTCAGACCAGCCCGTCTGGCATCAGCAACCATGCCACGTTCAAAGTCACTTAAATCACCTTTCTTCCTTATTCTGATGGTTGGTTTGAACTGCAGCAGATTGTCTTGACCATGTCTACGTACATAAATGCATTGAGCTGCTGCCATCTAATTGGCTGATTAGAAATTTGCATTAACGAGCAGTTAGACTGGTGTACCTAATAAAGTGGCTGGTGAGTGTATATAACCATTTAAAAGTCAAGCTGAGCACAATTTTTTTCAATTACATGTGGAACAAAGGCAGTGTCTTGCAGGACCATAGTAAGACTTATTTTAAACCTATACATAACTAATATCAGAGCGCTAATCTAACTATATGAACCATACACAAACTGCAAATACATAACTATAAACATAACTTTAGACAGACTATACAAGTACTTTTATATAAGACAGAACAATATTGTGCATCATGGTTTGTGGGGCATTCAAAGCGTTGCTTTCTTTATAAAGCTCTGTAAGATGCAGTTTAAGTAAAGTAAAGTGCCTGGTGCACAGAGAAGAGAGTTTCTACTGGTGGTTTGTCAAGCATGCTAACCTAACCTGTGTGAGACACACTCAAAAATGCATAGTGTTTATTATAGATATGGAGTGATTGTAAGAAAGTGTCTGGTGTAAATGTCACAGAGATTGTTGTATAAATTTATATCTATATCTATATACATGTATACACATGTATATAGATTTCTGGAGATCGCAAATTATGTAGCCAGAGGAATGGCTGCATTTTGTCTTAAAACCAAATGCTGCGTGGTATGATGCTGTTCCTTTTTATACTTTCATGCTGCTTCATGTGGACGACTTTTCAACTGTTACTAGTTTGTTCAATAGCTCGACATGTACGTCGCCGAACTTGAGACGCAGAGAGGGTTGAAGTCCGAGGAAGACCAGAAGGCAGGTAAGACCAAAACAAAAGCCTAAAAATAAAACAAACAAGTAAATAACAGCATGATAATGTGGTAATATCTGAAAACTTTTCTTTTTTTGGATTGCTTTTCAAAATCTCTGATTTTTTAAAACACTATCAGTTGGTACAGAGAAGAGGGTGGGTGGGGGTGTTGGTCGGCAAACTCTGATGAACTTCTGTGAGAAGAGCAGGCACAAATGGCACTCACAAGAGAAATTTGAGATCTCAAAAAGCATACACAGCGGCCTCTAGTGGATTCGCTTAAACAAAAAAACTGCAAACCAAATGTAGCTCCTGGGATGTATTTGGTGCTCTCCAGAAATGTATATAGAGTGTTTGCCTAAACATTTGCAAATTCATTCATCAATTTTCTTTTCAGCTTAGTCGCATTATTAATCTGGAGTGGCCACAGCGGATTGAACGTCCACATTTGCATGTATAATAAAATAATAACTGTAAATCTGAACTATTCCAAGTATATAAAGCCAGAATGCTCTCTACAGCAAGCCCTGAGGGGAAATGCATTGCATAAACACACATAGTCAGCATATATGCAACTGGGACATTTAAAAGTAAGGTTAAAATTTTCTATTTGATGTATTACACATAGTGCTCTACACAGAGGATTCAGACGGTGCAGATATGCTCCCCATTAAGTTAAATAAAGTGACAATTTGCTCTGATCAGTGACAGGTAAAGCAAGCACAGACCACAAAACGTATTAGAGTCATTTAAATAACATTAATTGCTGTATTTTAAAGTATTGGTTAGACAGATTAGGCAATACTATTATAAATAGTGGCTGTTTTGAGTCAGATGCACTTCAGCTCAATGACAGTGGCTGGCAGAGCTATAATATATATAAAGAAATGCTACTGGCTATTTTTAAAAAGTCAAGTTTCTTTCTATAGCGTTTTTGCAAAGTAGATTGTCTCAAAGCAGCTTAACATAGATTGAATAGAAAAGTCAAAACTATTTTTTCAGATTGTGGACCATTCATATTACATAGACAGGAGCATTTTGGTTGAATGTTGCTGTACTTCTAGTTCAGTTTAAAACAAAAGCCACTGTTGAATTTCAGTTTCATTCAGTTGTTTGTTACAAATGTCACTGTTGAAGACTGATCTGAAAAGCAGCTCCACTAGCCCCAACCAAGCAAGCCAGAAGCAACAGCAGAACAAAACCTTGGGAGTAAAAGGCTCAGCTGGGGTGACCAGTTCCTCTCTGGTCAAATGTAAAGGGGCAGAGCTGCAATCTAAAATGTCAGAGGGCTTTAGAATGATCAGCATCTACAGTATGATGGAGAAGGTTCAGATCCAAGTACAGTTGGTCACAGGGCGGGTGTTCAGACTAAGCCTACGGGATCAGTGCAAAAACTTGGACAATTGTTTATCCTCAGAATATCAAAATCAACTGTAGGAGGTAGGTTTTTCTCAAATTTGGCACCTAAATTCTGAAATACCCTTCCTAGCACAGTTCGGGATCTAGACAAACTCTGTCAGTTTAAAACTAGATTATCTCTTTTCATTAGCATACACATAATACTCAAATTCTTTTAAAATCCAAATCCTCTATAGGATTGTTAGTCTGCATTATTTAGGGCAACCAGAGCCAGGAACACATCCCAAAAGACATTATAATTTGAACGGCAGCCACGCTTATGTTAGTCTCTTTTCAGTATTCCAGAGGTTTCATAATCCTGGACCAGGCCGTATCCTGAGCAGCTGCTGTGGTGGTCATAGAGGAATGGAGAGCATGAGAGTGATTCCTGTAAGATCCCAGTGACAGACAAGTCTTTGCATTGATCCTGAAGTGCTAGCCTGTACACCAGCCGGTAACCTCTCCCACCTTCAGCTTCTCTACAATGGATGTCCAGCGTTCTACGGCCTCCAGCACCTAAACTGCAGCTCTGGGCAAGAAGTTTGGCCAGCGGAGAAATGGTTTGGGACTTGTGGAGCTGCGCATTGATGAAAATTCAAACCACACTGAACTGAACTCTGAAAACTGGACTGACACAGTTTCAATTTACTATAATCTTCTATGTTAAGCTGCTTTGACACCATCTACATTGTAAAAGTGCTATAGAATTAAAGATGAACTGAATTGAACTTGTTGGTTACTGGTGTCTTTGCAGATATCAGTGTTGAGCTTTTTACTCATCGGTGACCATGGTAACCATCTGCTCTGAATACGTTCCGGTTCCAAGATTATATGAAACTGGAATCATGAGAAACAGACAGACTAATGCCTAGTCCATACTGCATGACTTTAGCCCAGATTTTTGACTCGCTGACAGGCTTTAAGAAATTGACAACAAATGCCTGAAATCTGGTAAATCGATGCTCATTCACACCAGTAACAATCATGCAGTATGAACTATCAAAGACGTCATTTGATATAATCGCAGATGAGTTACCAACACCCATGAGATATTTGGAATGCTAAATATCTAGAGCTGTCAGTGACTAAAAATCATGCCGTGTGAAATGTGTTCTGAATGAAAATAACATCAGCAATTACCGACAGCCAATGAGAGGGTATCTGCAGGCCAGTTGGAGGATATTAAAAGTACTTCTTTTCGGGTTAGTTGGATCCAAGAAATGGAAAGAAAAGTAGTGGAAATTTAGCAGGAGCACCTGTGCCTGTTTGATGTGTTATCTGAGCAATATCACAACTGGGTCTAACAGAAAAAAGTCAAGGAGAAATTGCTAATTCCCTTAGAAGGTCAGGTGAGCAAAATAAGTAAATGTTCTGTTTATATTGTCCCATTATGTAATTAAAAACAAAGGATATACCACATGACCTTTGTGTTGTTTCCATGTCACTTTTTACGTTTGTTTGGTTGTTAGACATGGTTTGCGGACCGAGACAAAGTTGTCGGAGAATCTTCCTATTGTAAAGTCATGCAGTGTGTTGCTGATCCATCTTGCAGTGTAAAAGCAGCAACGAAACGCTACCCCAGATAATCTTGCAGTGTGAAAACATCTGTGATATAACTTTGAAAATCACACAATTAGATCTCGGCATTACAAGAGTAGAAAGAGAGTCAAAATACTTTCACTTTTTGGGAAGTCTTCCTGTCTGCAGTTACCCTGATTATTTGAGCACAGTGATAGTTCAGTCAGGCCATGGAGTCTGTATAATACAACCCAATTTAATCCTTATCCCCTGTATTTGCCTAGCTTGTGGTTCTGGGGGGTTGAAGCAGAAGTGTTAACCATGAAGTGAGAACCCCCATTTGCAACCTAAGATCTTTCCAAAACAGTCCTGTCTGAAATGCAGCCTAACAATCAGTAAGGGTGCTTTCACACTTGGTTTAATTGCCTGGACCACACCCAAGTTCGATTGTCCTCCCTTGCCACCTCCTTGGTTGGTTTGTGTTCACACTGTCTTTTTTTCCTTCTGAACACCAGTACGCTTGCATCATCGTGCTGCTGTTTTGTTTACGGTCCTTGCTAGGTGACGGTCACGAAAGCAAGTGCAGAAATGGAAAGACGTCAGCACACATACGTCATTCTGCTTTTTACTGAAGACCAGACCACCTCTTTCAGGCGATCTCGGGTACGGTTCACAGGTGCTCGCCTGAGTTCAGAAGACACGTTCACACTAGCTAAACGTACACTAGCCAAAAGTGCTAGTGTGAAAGCATCCTTAGATGTTTTGGATTTAAAGTAAAAGAGAAAGGAGCTACTCAATATAGCCTGAGCTCTCATCATGTTCATTTAGTTTATATCAAATAACTCTTAGAAGGAAGTAGTAAACTTTTAGGCTCTTTAATTTAACCCATTCGTGCCCAAATTTTGAAAAAATTATTTTTATGCATGTAACTTTGTTAACAGTGTCCAATATGAACGTGTTTTGCATTTATTTTCTCCATGTTTTTGATTTAATTCAAGAAATTCCTATTTAAATATGTGGTAACTGTAGCAATATTGTAAGAACCCTTCAATGTAAAATTTGGATAGGAGGAGAACATTTGGCATTCTAACTCAAAACAACTGCTTTTAACAGTCCAAATAATCCCAATAAATGTATTTGTTAGGTTTAAAATGCGAAAACCATTTGATATGAACCCCCCGGAAATTATCTATCATATAATTTCATGAATATGAAAACAGTAGAAGTTATTTCATTCTGAGGATTTTGTTGTGAATTTAAAAAGTCTACTTTAAAGTAATGTAGTTATGTTTAGATGTTTTTCTTAAGTTATGTTTAGATGGGCTATTATTAAAACAAATAAATTAATAAAAAACATTAAACAAGATCAATAGTTTTAATGTATTAACTTATTAACAAATTATTCCCTAATTCCACATGATTCATGTGCTTACAAAGTATTTGCCCTCCAGCAACTATAGTTGCTGCTTGAACTTTTGAAAAAAAGTATACAAAAAGCTATAGATCACTTGAATGATTTGTTTGAGACCTTCAGGATTATTGTTGATATACATTTGTGAACAAAAAATAAAATAAATAAATAGTATCATGAATTAGGGATAGGAAGGCCTCATTTGACAGGAAGTAAATAAAATACTTCATATTATTCAATTAAATTTACCTTTATTTGTATAGCGCTTTTACATTGTAGATTGTGTCAAAGCAGCTTCACATAGAAGATCATAGTAAATTGAAACAGTGTCAGTTCAGTTCTCAGTGTTTAAGTTCAGTTCAGTTTAGCTCAGTTCAGTGTGGTTTAATAATCAATGAGAGTCCAAACACTGAAGAGCAAACCCATTGATGCAAAGCTCTACAGATCCTGAACCATGCAAGCCAATGGCGACATCGGCGAGGAAAAAAACTTCACCAAATGGCAACTATGAACTTCGGCAACAATAGTTGTCAGTGGGTTTAAATGGGTTAATGTGTTATTTTGGGACTTCTGCTTAATCTAGGTAATTGAAATAGTTTTGTGATGTTCATTTTGTTATATACAGACAGCTGTGGTACTTTAAACTATGTTTTGCTAATTAAATGTATTCAGCACCTACAGGCTTTATTCCTACCTATTCCCTCAGCGACACTCTGACGATTCGTATTTGAGCTCCTGCAGAGGATCAGTATTGAGAGCTCAGGGGTGGCCATGTGTGGTGAATTATTCATGATATGAAGACTATGGTTGCGCTGTACTAAGGGTTGACAATTCACACTGTGCCACATATACAGCTGTTATGTCAGTGGATGATTAATACGACACTTTATCGAGTGTGCGACTGCAGAGGTTTGTGGATGTGGAGCTGGAGGAAGAACGCATTGCAGCTTTAGTGGAGGGCAACATCTCTTGACCTGTAGATAAAAATATTTCTGGAACTATAACATTTTATACACGTAATTGAAAGCATTTTTTTATCAAATGTGATTTGCACAGGGATTTTAAATTAAGGCTGCTTGTGGTCCATGGGAATGTTTTGAAAGAAAGGAGAGAACGTTGTTTAATTAATACACAGCAGATGTCCTTCTGCTGCAACCCATCATTAGGAAACACTCATACACTTATTCACACACATACAGATCAAAAGATGACACATGTTGAACCAAATTTGATCAAAATAAGTGAAAAAATGTTTTTTATTCACAATGATTAATTGTACTAATTGATCTAAATAACATCAATCAAAATAATTGTGTATAAAAATTGTATAATAATTATAAAATTAATATATAAGTTGTTTATGCTGAATAATTAAGCTTATAAATTAAATAATCCTAAATGCATAATAATAATCATAATAATAATCATAAAAATAATAATAAACCATTAGATTAATAATAAAAATAATAACTAAAAAAAATCTTTAGGTTACAGCCACTAAATAAGTAAATAAATTAACAAATGCAGTACTTTACTTAGTAGTAAAATATGAATGTATTACAGATAAAAAAAAAAAATGAAAAAAAAAAAATATATATATATATAAGCTGCGTTTATATTCACATTGGTTCATTTTTGAACAATGACGCGCTCCCTATACTGTTTACCATGCTACTCTGAATATTCGCTCTGAAATAGTGTGTAAGTATGGCTTAGTAATAAATGTAAATCCTGCACACCGCCGGCCAAACACAGACTAACTGGCGAATGACATGAACTAGTAGGTTGTGTGCTGTTGTGACGCGATGTGCGCGTTTGCGATTTTAAGGAGGCGTGGCTTTAAATCACAGTCCCTCCCCGTGGTCAAAGATTATATGCTTAGCGGTTAGCATTTTGGCAGATCACCTACTGCACCTTTTAGATTAAAAATATTATAATGGAAAATAAACTAAATGAGTAAATAAATGATCAAATACAGTACTTTAATTAGTATATAAATATTAAGGTATCTTAATAGCTTACAAGGAATATTTCACTCAAAAATGAAATATTACTCAGCCTCATATGGTTCCAAATATGTATTTTAAGAAGTTGTGTTCTTGTAAAGAAGAAAGCTGAAAACTTTTAACCATTGATTTAAACAGGGAAAAACAAACACTATAGAAGTAAATAGTTACAGTTTTCCAGCTTTCTTGAGAATATCGAGCCTGATCTTACGAGGAAGCGTAAATATTTTACATTTTGTCAGTGTAGTGGCAAATTCAAATAAATTCAGTCGTACAAAAATGCATGATTTTAAAAAGGAGGCGTGGCACCAATCCCTGCCCCTAAACCCAACTGTCATTGGGCGATAAGCCAATCGTAATGAACTGTACAAATGAGATCGTAGTAATTCGCACGAATTAGCCACTAAATTAAAAAGTTACGAATTGTGTTGGAATATCTTGTGTTTATCAGAAAAAAGTCATAAAGGTTTGAAACAAGTGAAGTGTGAGTAAACAATGACAGAATTCCCATTATCTATGGGTAAACTATCAGATTGGAAACAGTTTGGAAAAAGTCATTGTTTTTGCATTTTATTCAACCCTGTAAGACATGAATCTATAAAAACTGTATAAAAAAACCTTTACACTGACCTAATGTATCAACAGTTGTTGCAACTGAATATATCTTCTCCATTATAAAATTAATCTTGAGCATGTTATGTAACATTTTAATCAATCTCTAAGAATACACCACACCAAATAGGGCCTGGGCCAATCTTTTATTAGTAGATGTAGAGTTCCCTCTCCCTCTGCAGGTGGAGGGAGTGATATTTTCTGCCCTACTCATTCCAGCACCAGCCGGTTTCCTTTTTAGGCAACAGGCTGACTCACATACCCTCCGTTTCTCCTCTCTTCCTGAGTCATGGTGAGCCTTGACCCCTCCTGTGCCTCTGAGCTGCAAAACAGCAGGTGCAGGAATCGACAAATCAGAGAACTACCGTCTGAACACCAGTAAAAACATTTGCATTTTACTGCATTCGTCTCCATTTACATGTTCATTAAACTGCCTGAGTTGAAAGATACAATGCATAGAATGTTGTATTCTAATGTATGTGATAAACGGTGTTGATTTGCTGTGGTGGCAGTGCAGAGAAAGGCGAATGTGAGGTCAGTGCTGCCAGGAGGAAGTGACTCACGTGAACCACTAACCCAGTTTCTTTTGTCCGCCTCGCTAGATATTCCTGGCCCTATAAAAGTCATTTCATGCCATCAAATAATCATTTGGTATTTAGGCCACCAAATAGCAATGCTGGCTCAACCTACTGTATGAATTTGAGATTGGATTATCAAGCAGCTTTTGCACTGGGTACGAGTGACATCAAAAAATGTCAAAAAACAGCAAATAAGTTTGCTGTCAGTTGACTACCCTAATGTCAAGGTGACGTCAAATTGACATTTAACATTGATATATAAAAAATAAAAAAAAACATCAAAAATCGAATACAGCACAGGTGATCTGGAGGGCTGAAGCACTGCACGCTTTAGCTTAACACACCTGATCCAAATAATTAAGTACTTCAGGCTAGTTTGAAACCTTCAGGTAAGTGTGTTAAAGCAGAGTTAGAACTAAAATGTGCAGGGCTGCGCCCCTCCAGGAACTAAGTTTGACACCTCTGGATTACAGGACTGTTCTCTTAGATGTCTATTTGATGTTCACAGTAAATAAAATGCTTTAAAATTTACAGTATTACTGGCATGTAAAATGTACAAGTGCACTGTAAATTAGCAATTACATTTGCCCTGAAATTTTACAGTTACAGTTGTAATTGTTCATTTACGCTGAGCTTGTACATTTTGTCAGTAATACTGTAAAAATTGCCAGTAATACTGTAAAATGTAAAAGCACACTGTAAACGAACAATTACAACTGTCACTGTAAAACTTCAGCACAATTGTAATTTTTAATTTACAGTGCACTTGTACATTTTACAGTATTACTGGCAATTTTTACAGCATTATTGACAAAATGCACATGCATACTGTAAATGAACAATTACAACTGTAACTAAACTTCAGCACAATTGTAGTTTTTAATTTACAGTGCCCTTGTACAATTTTACAGAATTACTGGCAACCAAAAATTGCCAGTAATACTATACATTTTACAGCATATATTTACAATGTTGTTCAAGATTACAATAAAGGAAAAAAAGTATAACTGTAATTTGTAATTAAAGCTTTGAGATGAATAAACAAATACTTTTTGTGTCTTATTTTGGTGGTCAAAATGCCATCAATGTGTCGTCGTTTGGACATCAAGGTTTTGATATCAAAACAGGTTATCAAGCCGGTCCAACCATACTAAGCCAGTTCAATGTAATTAACAGTTGGAACATAAAGGACGAAGTGAATAAAGCTGTGTTTTAATGGCTTTTGCTCTGGAGGAATTTTTAAAAACAGTTTCTAAAACTACTATCAGAAGCACCTACTTTTTTCCATGTTCACAGAGTAGAAATGGAAACGATTTTAGGTACCCTTAGGGTACCAATATAGACCTTTTAGGTGTAAACATGTACCTTCTGTAAAAACCCATCCCCAGTGACAGCATTTGTTCCATTAATATCAATGTGCAAATTTATCAAGCATTTTTACAGTAAGTATTTCAGAACTGTAAGAATCTATTGAAATTGCGCAGTATGCATGCCACATAAACCATTATCAAAACTTAAATTAAGTATGTTATGTTCCACCTTTTCTTTTGAATTATCAAGATCAAGTTTGTAATAATTCTCTCTGGAACTTCAATAATCTCTTAAAAATATACAGTTATTATATATATATATATATATAAAAATGGTGCTGTCACTGTGAAAGCATACTATGTTCTGCTGCTTTCGTATACTGTGTGACTTGTGTTATTTTTGCTTTACTGGTTGATAGTGATAGTGTTGAATGTGGCACAGAGATAACACACCACACCTTTAATGATTTTAATGTTGTTGTTTTTTTTTTCTTTTTTGCACCGAAGCATTTGAGAAAAGGAGGCAGTTTGTGCATTTGATAGGAATGACATGCTCCATGTAGATATTTTGCAATACCAGAGCCTAAATTCTTGATGGAACAGGCTGATTTTGGCCAAAACTTCATCTAAATAAATTCCACTCTACTAAATTCAGTTGAAGCCCAAATTGTAGGAGAAATGTTTCGTTAAAATTAGGTTCAAATAGTTGATAGTGTTATAATGGGTAGTAAATTTTGATAAAAAAAGTTATTATTAAAAGTTGATAGTAAATTTATTGTTCACTCAATAAATAAAATAAAATAATACGATTATGTCATCAATCCCTTGAAGAAATGACGCCTTAAGACTCTACAGTTACCAATAGGAATCTCAGTCAATTCACTTTTTAATATTGGGCCTTCTATTATACAATGCCCTAAACCCTTGTAGCACATCCAATAATATTACTATTAATTTGAAATGGGGCAGCATGGGGGCGCAGTAGGTAGAACAATCGCCTCACAGCAAGTAGGCTGCTGGTTTAAACCCAGGCTGGGTTAATTGGCATTTCTGTGTAGAGTTTGCATGTTCTCCCTGTGTTTGTGTGGGTTTCCTCAGGGTGCTCCGGGTTCCCGAAAAGTCCAAAAACATGTGGCATAAGTAAATTGGGTAAGCTAAATTGTGAGTAGTGTATGTGTGTGAATGAGTGTGTATGGATGTTTCCCATCGATGGGTTACAGCTGGAAGGGCATCCGCTGCATAAAACATATACTGGATAAGTTGGTGGTTCATTCCGCTGTGGCGACCTCACATTAATAAAGGGACTAAAGAGACGGAAAAGAAAATGAATCAATAAATTGGAATGTAGTGATTCAGTGAAGCATTAACTGATGTAAAATGCATTCGTCCAAACTAGTTTATTCTAGATCAATCTGACTGTGAATATGGACCTTCATGACATCTATAAACACACGCAACAGAATGCGTTACTTGTTTTGATGATATGATGAACAGACTTTGGCTTGATTAATTTTCCACAACATCTGATCCTCAGAGTGAGCGTCTGCTTACACAGGAAACATGTCTGCCCAGATCCCTCAAATGTCTCGAGCATGACATGACACTTAAAATCACCCCGGTAATGCATACTGTCACAGGTGGCTATTGGCTGATTAGCAGTCTGGGTTTTATCCCGTCATGCTAAACGCTGATGGAGAAACACTTGGTACAGTTGATCTTCAGAGATTCATATCATAACAACTGTGGCTTATGTAATGGGGGAGTGTCTGCATTTGCGCTCCTCCACTTCTCTCAGCTGTTATAATTGTCTACAACTCACAAGTCCATCAACACAACTTCCCAGAAAAAAAGCAGAGGTTTTTATATTTGATCTATTTGTGTAAAAGAAAGGACCACCAGCAGAGCAGAGTGCATAATTGAGATGATTTGAGATTTTCTACCATTAGGTAGACACTTTAGACCTCAGTAAATGGCACAATGTATTTCTAATAACATTAAACAGTTAAAATGTATTAATTTAATGCATTTTTAATTAAAGAGTCAATAGTTTTTATTGTAGAAAAAAAAAAAACACTTGAAATTAAACATGAAATTACACTTTTTTTTTTTTTTTTTTTACATTTTACATACTCCCCCAAAGCATTCAAATTCAGTTAAACAGGTCAATGTGTTGTTATACATGGGCTACAGCAAAGAAAAACTTATACTGTATTCCACATATACACATGTCAATCAATTAACCAGTACCATGAGAGGTGTTTGCTTGTGCCATTGCACGGTTTTGCTCCAAAAACTGTATAAACAGATTCCAAATTTTATGGTACTTTTTTTAAAATTTCCCCTTTATACTGTAGGTGATTCTTTCCAGTGCAGTGTAATGAGTCAAATCCTTCAGCCAGTGGTCAATGGATGGACTTTCTGTTGTCTTCCAAAAGAGTACTATCAAACTCCTTGCAATAACAAGACACATGCCAATCATTTTAGTTTGATGACCTGGTAATGGAGAAG
The DNA here is from genome assembly GCF_052040795.2 of Danio rerio. Lineage (NCBI taxonomy): Eukaryota > Metazoa > Chordata > Actinopteri > Cypriniformes > Danionidae > Danio > Danio rerio. The sequence goes on along the minus strand of NC_141025.1, from coordinate 54,022,823 downwards.
GGTCTGGCTGCAGACCTGGTGCAGTGCAATCTGGGCTGCATCCAATGCTTTTTAATGTGCTTACCTTACCCCACCCCTAACCCTACACGTCACAATGACGTCACTCGCTCCATTTGAGTGCATTGTGTCTGACACTGCATCGCTGAGTGATGCAGTCTCAGCTTGCATTAAAAAGGCTGCATCCAGATACTGTTGTGGTAATGACAAACTGGAGGTGTAACTGGAATTGGTTTTAAAATAATTGAGGAGATTCATGTGATTACGTTTCGCCAGAAAATCTTAACCACCTCATATTCCCAGATCCAATGAAAGAATGTTCCTTCATGTTTTTGCCATTTGAAACATATATCTGGGATGCTTGGGTTAAACTTATTTAGTTTTTCAGGTGTGATATAAGTATGCACTGCCCAGTTATATTGGATAAGAGCCAACATTTTTAATAATATTATTATTATTATTATATTATTATATATTATTATTGTTGTTGTTGTTGTTAATAAAATATTATTAATAATAAAATATTATTAATAATAAAATATTATTATTTTACTTATTTAAACATTTTTTTTTTTAAATTAACTGTAGAAATTAAAACAAGTGAAAAAAGTTATTTGGCCCTCATGTGAATAATAAATAAATTAAACGTATAAATAATAACAGATATATGATTCACAAAAGTTTTACCAATTATTATTATTGCTACTATTAATTATTATTATTATTATTATTATTATTATTATTATTATTATTATTATAAATAATGAAATCACTTAGCTGTGATAGCTAAGTTTTAAAAAGCTGTGCAGTGTTTGTGATTTTGATGACAAAAGATTGACAAAAGATGTCTTATCTATAGAAAAATTCAAAGGAAAAGAAAGAAAAGATTATATCATCTGACCCCCTTTAAATCATTAGTTATTTGTGTGACTTTTTGTAGTTCTCGACATCTCTCTCCTCAAATCCACCAGAGCTGAAATGAAATAACAGGTGTTCAGGTGCCAGATACTAACAGCATAGTCAAAATCCTCTGAAATGAAGCCCCGTGAGTGTGAAAATGGTGGAATGTCTCTGCGTAACGTCCCCCGCATTGCATACATGATGTCCCAGCATATATTTACACCAGTCCTAAACTTGACATGAGCCCTGAGAAACACAGCAAAGAATTATTTGACTATTTGTGCTTTACATGTTTTCTCAGTTAAAAGTACAATTACTTGTCTGAAAATATACTTCAGTACAAGTTACTATACTCAAGCAGTAAAAACAAAATCTTTACAAGATAATTCTGATGCAAAAGTGAAGTTAATGGCATTAAATATTTGTCAGATGCAGTACAAATTTTGGTAAAAGGTGGAAAAACAATGTGACTGTAGGAATATAGAGGGTTTAGACCAGTGGTCACCAAACTTGTTCCTGGAGGGCCGGTGTCCTGCAGATTTTAGCTCCAACCCTAATCAAACACACCTGAACAAGCAAATCAAGGTCTTACTAGGTATACTTAAAACATCCAGGCAGGTGTGTTGAGGCAAGCTGGAGCTAAACCCTGCAGGGACACCGGCCCTCCAGGACCGAGATTGGTGACCCCTGGTTTAGACAATAGAACTGAAACACCTTTTAGACCCCAATAATTCAGTAGTATGGTGTAAAGCCTCCTTTTGCATTTTAACAAGGCTGTGCAATTAACAAATATCATCATCATGGAAGTCAAAGGTCAAAAACAGCCATTTTTTCCTTTTTTTTTTTTTTTTTTGCCTGCAAATGATTATAAAATGTGTCAAAAAAGTTTTATCCAACGCAACGCAAATGAAAACATCCACAACAGCATGCAAGTTTTGACCCTCATAATCACTTTGGTTGATTTTTTAAACTGTCCTGTAAAATTTAATTAAATGTATTAAAAATCTTTAAAAATCCCTTAATATCCCAAAATGTGATGCAGTGACCAGTAGCAGATGCTAGACTGACTGCAAATATGTGTTTAATCAATGATTATAGTGATATCAACTTAAAGCAATCTTTTAAAACACTAATACTGAAATGTATATGTTTGCCATTAATTAATAATATAGGCAGCCCTGCTTATTCAGTATAACATTATATTACCACCATCAGGATCAATAAACAGGATTTACAATTACTTTAATTGTTCATTATATATAAGCAGTTTTCTGATTTTTATTAAATTAACATAAAACATTAAAACTAAATAAACAATTTTAAGTGTAGATTAATTAAATTGAACTGATTTGAAGTAATTGTAAATTAAAATTTGCATTATTTATTGAGCATAAATAAAAAAAAAAATCACAAGAACAAAAATAAGTATACTGTTTTTCCACATTTACTCTAGTAAAAAAAGTAGGTATTGACATACAGAACTAATAGTCCCCCTGAATTATTTGCCCCCTGTTTATTTTTTTTTTCTCTAACTTATGTTTAACGGAGAGAAGACTTTTTCAACACACTTCTAAACACAATAGTTTAAATAACTCATTTCTAATAACTGATTTATTCTATCTTTGCCATGATGACAGTAAATAACATTTTACTAAATATTTTTCGAGACACTTCTATACAGCTTAAAGTGACATTTAAAGGTTTAACTATGTTAATTAGGTTAACTAGGCAGGTTAGGGTAATTATATAATAATTATATAATTATTAATTATAATTATATAATTATCATTGTATAATGATAGTTTGTAGACTATCGAAAAAATATATAGGGGCTAATAATTTTTACTTTAAAATGGTGTTTAAAAAATTAAAAACCTATTTATTCTGGCTGAAATAAAACAAATTAGACTTTCTTCGGAAGAAAATATATTATCGGAAATACTGTAAAAAGTTCTTTGCTCTGTTAAACATCACTTGAGAAATCTTTAAAAAAAAACAAAAAAAATCAAAGGGGGGCTAATAATTCTGACTTAAACTGTATTTAATTATGTATTTGACACTTCAGAACAGAGATAAACTTTAAAGTTAATTAAATGTAGTAAAATGTAGCTTGTAAATTTGCATATGTTGAACTAGCAGGAAGTAGGATGTTTAAACTATGCAACTGAACTCCAGCTACTTCAAACGGTTAGTTCTGTTCTTCCTGTGCTCCTTTCTCTTCAGCTCGGTCTTCATTCTGTCTCCTCTGTAACATGATTCAGCATTAAATATGGGAGTTAGTGCTACGCAATAATACTGTGCCCCCAGATCTGGCCAATGAGCAGCGGGTCAGCAGACACACCCACATGATGCCACCCGCTGCTCCTCAGTTCATTGCTGGACTCAGAGAAAACATCCTTTCCTCAAACCCACAAATCCATCACTGACAGTTCTGTTTATCGTCTCCCATCTCGCTGGCATCAGTTCTATTGGGTCATTTATGTAAAATAAGATGTAATCAAATAAAAACAATAATAACAGTTAGAAAAATTAGACATAAATTAATTATAAGCAAAAAAAAAACAAAAAAAACAATAAAATAAAAAAGCATACATTTCTTTATATTTTAAAATTGCATAAAATACATTTATAAAATAAATATAAAATAAAAAAAAAAATTGAATTAATGTAAACAATTCTAAAATACATATAGAAAGAGTTAATGTTGGACAAAATCTTTTAACTAAAAAGACCACTATTCTATGTAGATATACTGCTAGTCAAAATACCAATACAATGATTTGAAATAATAATTAAAAAGTCTAATACAAATGGCAAAAAAAAAAAAAAAAAAATAATTACTACAATTTAAAAAAAATATAAAATAAAAACAAAAAGTAGAGAAAAATGAAGTCTACTTAAACATAAAATAACACCAATAATACTGAAACAAGACTGGTTTATTTACAGATCCTGTTTTTAAGACCACACTATTAAACCCCAGCTGTTTACCATAACCATTTCAAAAATTGTGAGCCTTCTTTCATTAAATATGTCTTGTTAAGTTTCTTTAAGTCTTTTCCTCTCGTTGGAACACATGATTTGGGGCCATTTGGGGACGAGAGCGTTGATTCACTGACTCATTCTGGTAATATCAGTGTGTGTGTAAAGAGTTGCCAAATGAAAAAAGCCCCTGGATTCTCTCACATCCTGCGAGTCAGAGAGTGATTGCGACAGGTTGAGTCAGCACTGAGAGTTGTGTGAAAGGAATGCGTTACACACACGCCTCTCTTACTCTCAGTTATGGACTTTCCAAACTGTATGCCAGAACACTGAACTTCTCATCTCTTACGGTTATAAACTACAGAGAGTTTATTAGGGCAAAATCCCCCAAATTTCAGTTAGTTGCATTGTTGGATTTGAATGAAATATACAATGAGGCAGATTTTTTATATTTTTATTTATTTATTCACAATTCCACAATGAATATATGTGCTTCTTTTGGAAAGTGGTGCAAGGAGGCCTGATTGGCCTGATTGGACTATGATAATTACAGTTAGACGACTCCGGCAGAACAGCTGAAACATTTAATTTTTAAAAGCTGTCATCCAAATCACACATCAACGTTTATAACAAGACAATGCATTAATAACAACTATTGGTGAGCAATAACATCTCAAACAGCATTAAAGAAAAACTTTGACAGCCAATAACTGCAGTGATTACATTAATAGTCACCACAATAGTAATATAAATACAGAAGCCTGGTTTCTGCTGGTGTTTGTTGTGGGCGGTTTGCAGAGCATGCCACATTCACATTCAAGAAATGTACGTTTTAGGTTATTGCTGAAGGTTATAAGAAGGACATTTTAACCAATATTGTGAGGTCAGCTTAGCTCTAAAGTGAAAAATAGGTGATGGATAATGGCTAGACAGATGTAGGAGGAAAACAGTGCAGTGTTGCATAACTGCATAACATGTGCAGAATTGATGCAGAATGACTTTAACACATACAGTAGCTACAATCGACAGTATTGGGCAACTAAGAGAGCATGCAAATACATATGTATATGAAGAGCATACATGAATATATGATCGTTTATCATACTATCAGACAAAATACAGACACTTTAAAAGGTCTGGTTTAAGTGTCTACAATTTTTCTGACAGAAAAAAATTATCAAAACCTGTCATAAGTGTATACTTTCTGAAACTGATTTATAAATCAACCGAAAGCTAAATAAATACATTTTTCATTGGTGTATTCTTTGTTATGATAGAACGCTATTATGTAAAAATACTGCTATTAAAAACAATCATAGGGTAACTTTGCAATATTCTTTAATAACAGGATTCTTACAGCCTTTTCACTCTTGTGTATTACGCCGCTCACATGGAGTGACAGCAGATCAATAAACTTACTACAATTTGTCAAATATTGCAGCTGTTGGACAACATAATTTGCTTTAGAGGCTTTATTAGGTGAGATTGTAGTTATTTAGATTACAACTAAGCAGTTTATTTATAAGGATAGTGCCTATTTTTGATTATAATTTCCCTGATCAGCAGCCATCAGCCTGTCATACTGAGCAGAGCAAAGATGTTTGCACCACAAGATGGCGACAGAGACTGCATAATAAGACCTTAGGGGGGAAAAAACTTTGTATCTATAACTACAGATGATCAAATAGTTACAAAACAGGTGACATTATAGGGGGCCAATCACAACGAACAGGCTTTTTTTGCGTTGAGAGTGCCTCTTTTGAATGATTTACTAATGAGTGGAATCAGTCGCGTCTGTTTCGTTCTCCAATCAAATGAAAGCAGAGGCGGGGTTTCTGCTGAGGTGACAGCAGTGTTTGTGTTGTCAAGACAACTACAGAGACTTTCGAAGATGGAGGAGAGACTTGTGGTGCTGTTTTGATTTACCTGGACCTGTATGACTGAACAAATCTTGATTATTACAATGTTATGAAAGATTAAAGTTATACCAATGTCAACAGCAACACTCTCGCATAATACCCAGCTGATTCAGGCCTTGCCTAACGACATGAAAAGTGCACCACACTTCTTTTTTTCTTGTCAGCAAAAGAAGGCAGTGTGGTGCGCCTTGCGTTTTTGAAACTTGAAGGCACGTTAGGTGTGATAGGCCTCTTAGTCAATCTCTCTTTTTTGTATGTTTTTTGTATGTTGTAGTGTATTTATACCATAGTAATCTGCTAGTGTTTGCTTTTCTTTGGCTATTTCAGGGTAAGTAATTGTGATCTCCTGATTGCAACAGGGAAATACTGGGAAATATTTCTAGACTGATGGTATTTTATGCGGTTCCGCCTTATAATCTTAAAATGTGAGCCAAATCACCTGTTTTGTCATCACTTTAGACATTAGACTAGAGAATCAGAAAGGTTTCTGCTGTTCTGATGTCAACTGCAGGTGTGAATGAATGGCTGAATAAAGTAGTTCCTGGTAAAAAAGGTTAGGGTTAGGTTGTTTGATTTTTGACAAACTGTTTTATAAATGCAATATCACACTCGTAGCAGTGCGATGTGGCTGTATATCGTCACTGGTGGGAAACTTAGGCACTTGGCCTGCAGCCTCGTACCAATGCAAGCCTCCCTCCAGTGCCGATATACAGCCATATTGCATTGCTACTCGTGTGATATTGCTCAAATAGATATAATTTTTACAGAAGGGCATTTACAAAATATCTTCATAGAACATAAACTTTACTTATTAATATTCTAATAATTTTTGATAAAATAAAAATCAATCCATTTTGACCAATACAGTGTTTTTTTACTTTTAATATTACCCGTGCAACATTAGACTGGATTTGTGGTTCAGGGTCAAATATATTTGCATGTCCTCTTGGTTTTTACTATGTGTCTGCTGATGTTATCTCTCTCTCTCTCTCTCTCTCTCTCTCTCTCTCTCTCTCTCTCTCTCTCTGTTGTGAAGTGTTGTTCAAAGAGACGACAGGTGTGTGCACCATTACAAATGCTCTGACCCAGCTGGTATGAGGAGTATAAAAAGATGCCACAGGGTAAAGGAGAAAGAGACAAACAATTCCAGTCACAGGTTTTACCGGAATCTTTCTGTAATCCTGCAACGCTTCAACGCACTCAATAAATGATTTGTTTAGCACCACACAATAAAGCACTGATTGGTAAACTATTATTGGAAATTTGCTATATTATATGTTGGATGTTGAAATAATTACCAGTCATGCAAAGAAAAAAAGTAACACTTGGTTATGATATGGTTTAATTATTGACCTTGACCTTGTTTTGAAAAATACCTGGTACTGTGAAACTACACTATGCATCCAGCTCAAGGTCAAGCTCATTCTATCACCACTAACTACAATATAAAAATATATACCAAACTTTTTTCTATAACAAACCTCTAATACCTGCAGCATTAATCAAAACAAGACCAGGATCCTCATATTTTCACCCACTTAATCTGACCCAGTTTACAACTGGCTGAAGATAAAAGAGCAAAGGACAGCTTCTACAAACAGTGTAATCACACATTAGCCAACACTCTTGGTTTGACTGCAAACTTATGCTGCTTGCATGAGGAACTTTGCCAACCACTGTATTTAATATCAGGCTTGCGGCTTCTCCATTCCCTTCCTCAAGCGCAATATTGTTTAGTCTTCTTGCAAAAGCCATATCTGCTGCTGCACCCTGTTCTTCACTGCTTTAAAACAATGCCTTACAGAGTTGAGAGGAGTAAGAAAACAACAACAACAAAAAAGAAAAACATAAGTTTTTTAATTCAGTAAATAAGTTTGAAGGCATAAATTGCTCAGATGCTATACCAGTTGAGGGAAAACCTGTTACTCTTGTGCTGTAATATCAACCCTTAAATAACCCTAAACCTTTTTGTTCACAGTAGTTTCAACAGCTTTGTTTCAATCTACTTATTTATATGCACTTTTAGGAATATTGCATTAAAACATCTTAACTGAAATGTGAAGATGCACATTTAACTGAGTGGGATACTTTTTTATCTAATAAGAATGTTCATAAACCAGGAAGGAAACACATTTTTTATATACATTCCAGCATGCACAATAAAAGGGTCATGTGATTTTATTTTAACGGAAAACATTAATAAACAAACTGGTAGACAGATCACATTGTAAAACATCTGAAATGGGGGTTTGGTCATTCTAATATCCAACCCCCTTCGAATGTTATCACTCGATTCAATGGGCATTATCACTGGTTATCAGCTGATTGATATGGGACAGTAGAGGCCTTCTTTGTGCACTGGTAGGCTCAGAAGGCTGTTTTTACATTACTGTGACGGTTGGGTTTAGGGATGGTATAGGGGTAGACGTTAATAAATTACAATTAATGGTAAATGTAATAAATAATATAAATAATATAAATAATCATCATGGTTAATCAGATAGAAAGGACTCTAGATCCAGATCTGTTTTTACATTACTGTGACAGTTGGGTATAGGGGTAGACGTTAATAAAATACAATTAATGGTAAATGTAATAAATAATATAATTAATTCTCATTAACTTCCGAACACTGTATGTGATAGCTGATTAGCCATGTGGATCGATGATTACAGCCTTCTGAGCCTACAAGTAGGCGCTGACTGCCCCTACTGGCCCATATCTATAACCATTGATAACGACTTTTCAATCAAGTGATAACATTCGAATCGGCTGAATATCCCTTAGCCAAAGCTCGCCATCAAAAAAGGTTTGGTTTTATCACGACTTACACTTGCAACCAATTTTAGCCGTCTTTTTAATTAAAAAGAAAATTCCTAATTCTGAATTAAATATACTAATAATAAAAGTGCAACTGTGCCAGTTTTACTCGCAACTCTCCAGCCCAGCACCTGCAGTAGCCTATGAACAAGGGTGCACTAGCAAGGAAGCTAAAAACCACTAACTCTAATGTCAGTCAGTGTGTCTGTTATGTATTTTTCTTTTATTTATGAAAACAATAATACAAAAAAAATGTTTTATTTGAAGTAGTGAGTTTTCCTTTGTGTTGCTGTATATATCTCTTTTTGTTGTGGTTCTTCTCTCCGCCTCTATCCACTGTCTTTCCGACAGGTTTCATTATGAGCGCACAGGTGCGATGAATCAGGTGTCGACATGTGGAAGCTTGCCGGCTAATTTAAACCAGACTGGAAGATTGTTTGAAGAGTCTCCTCTCTTCCAGCTTGTTTGGTTTATTTGTGAAAACTTATGTCGAATTTTATGCTGAGTGGTGACTATTATTTAGATCAATTTACAGGGACGCATGTGATTAGTTTAAGTTTTACAACTTTATTAATCCCACCAGGGGCAATTAGATTAGGTTAGTAGCATTTCATGATACAACAAACACATAAAGAGACATATCACTAACAAAAGAGTATTAAAAAACACAATCCAGCATGCTTCATAATAACTTCATAAATAGTACTAGGAAAGACCTATATGTTAAACATGTAAAACTTGCTAAAATTTAAGGTTGTAAAGCCTTATTGCCTCAGGAACAAAGGTAAATTTATATCTCTTAGAAGAGCAATTAATGCTTCTAAACCTTCAACCAAAGAGCAACAGAAAAAAAAAGAAAGAAAAAAAATGGGCTTCAGATGGTGGGAATCATCTCCCATCAAACTTTTCTTTAGAATTTTAGAGTTTTCTTTAACATTTGCTGTTCATGTAACCCTGCTAGACTCTGCAAATATAAACCAATAATCCTTGATTAATTTCTGACTAAGTTTTGAAGGCGATTTTTGCCTTTAACAGAAAGTGAGGAGAGCAAGCACAACAGTAAAAAGCTTAATATACTCTCAATGTAGATAGTATAAAAAGTTCTCAGTACATGTTTTTCTACACAAAAAGAGTTCAGTTTTCTAAGAACATACATTCTCTGATGCACTTTCTTAACAACAGCATCTGAGTTCTGCTGGAACTTTTTCATGTGGTATCAAATATTGTACCGATATACATATTCCTTTACCCCTTTCATCTTGTTTTCCGTAAAATACACTGGTTTCACCTCTATGGCATTTTTTTTCCTAAAATCAATTACATCTCTTTTGTTTTTGTGATGTTCAGTTGTTGTTCAGCTTCTTTGCACCACTTAAAAAACTTATAATTATCGCTGTCATTACAATCTGCATTTCTTAACAAGGATTAAAAAACTGCGTCAGCATCTTTGACTACTAAACTGTCCATATAGGACATTCATGAGGATGTTATGTTTTGTGGTAAGTAGGGAGGTAAGTAAATTATGTTTAATTTAGCTGCGTCCCAAATGGCACACTATACACTATGCACTCATGCACTATGTACTTATACACTTACACACTCAACAGGATAGTATATGTATGTAGTGTTGTCCCAAATGGCACACTAGTGTTTTTTTACTAAGCGGAAATTCAAACCGTTTTCCTGATGACGTTTGACGGTTGCCAAATAAGTGAAATAAACGACCGAATTATCAAATAATACCTGCCGTGAGTATAACCGCATTCACTATCGGGAGGCGCTATAATCACTCTCGTAGGAGAATTTTGCTTTCACCATCCAAAATAAATAAAGTTATCCAACATGTGCGTTCGATTGCTCCGCCCCTTCCGCTACGTAAGCAAACCTGCGGTCGTTGAGTGCGTGAAGTGTCCATCATTACACACTTCATTTTAGCAGCTGAATGAGTGCATCATCCGGGTAATTAAAGTGCACTTAATATTTCAGAGTGAACGCACTACATACACTATTTATACTACAAAATGGCGTAGAATAGTGCATAAGTATGCGATTTGGGACGCAGCTTTTGTTTTATGTGCAGGTAAGAGGGTTTAAAACTTAGATGAGTTTTTTTATTTATTTATTTTTTTTTTTTTTTTGGCATTATCTCTGCAAGCTTTTTATGTCTCCTTTAAAAGTAAATTTCAAATAAATTTGACTTTGTTATTTCTTTGATCAATCATCTTTGATATTGTTTTCTTTTAAATAGGTGACTAGACTCCAGGCTCCTTATTAATTTGAGTTGTGCTATTTAATTTATTACATTTATTACTACAGTCTGGTTTGTTTTGTGGAGCCGTGCAAAGTTTAAAAAAGTTTTAAAAATTGTAAAAAAAAAAAAAAATGTTTCTTAACAGTTTCTTAAAGTTTACATTCTTTTTAACTATCCTCTCTGGATCAAAACTCTCTAGTCCTATTTACGCTGCTCAAAAAAGTATCTGAGCAGACATCTCAGACATGTGACGCAGACATGCCAATGAGGATGCTAAGAAATGCAGTCTGTAGCGTCAGTCGCTAGTGCACCTCTTGAGATGAGGGGAGTGAGGTTTACAAATACAGCTCCTACAAGCTGGTTTCCATTACACTGACATTGCTCCCGTAAGTCATTGCACTAACGTAACACCTCCATTTCTACACACACCACTTCTACAGGACTTGCATCTCTGACATGGGAGGGGTGTCCTAGCAAACACTCTAAACACCAAAGCCTATAGTGCCTCTAGAGACTGACATTTAATTGCACAGTTTCTGCTTGCTGGCCTATATTTTAAAGCCACGGTGACATGCAGAATCTGCAGAGGAATAAATGCGAGTCTGGACCACAAATCAGTCATGAGTGCATTTTTTTTTATAAGATAAACATAACCTAATAGCTGAATTAATAAACTTACTTGTTAGTACCTATATTTGGCTGAAACAAAATGATAAAAAATCTAGAAAATGAATAAAAACAGTAAAAAATGAGAATATTAAGTTCTATGAAAGACAAATGACTGAAAAAAAAGGTTTTGCTATATTTACAGTAGGAAATGTACCATGAGCTGTACTGTATATCTTTCTAATATTCTAATATTTTCTTTTTTTTTTTAGATTTAAAGGCAAAAATGACCATTTTGACCAATAATAATGCATTTTTAGCTATTGCTAAGCTATTCCAGTGTTGTGTAAGACTGGTGCTGTGGTTCAGGGTCACAAATACATGATAAAACAACTTGCTTCAAACTGAGAGATTTGAGTTGTGTGGGAAGGCAGAAAAGAAGGCAAAGCAACATAGGCAAAGGAAGATATCTTTGTCTTCGATAGAGGACATTCTGTTGGATCCAAACCAAAGCTGAAGTTCAAGTGCCTTATCCGAGCTTTTGCTTTTCATCTTTTGCCATCACAGAGAAGGCTGAAAAGCAAAACTGGCAGAGCTGAGATAACCTTTGAAGGTTCTGCCAAATTTGATGGATTTCATTACGGCTGTTTACTACTTTACCAAGCAGAAAATAAAACTTCAATAATGCTGTTATTATGTTTACCGTGATCTTCCTGCTCTTGCAGCCTGTTGCTGCACTGCAGATTTAGCAATATCGATGTGCCAAGTGTGCAAAATGTTGTCAGAGATTTATGGCAAGTTGTGCAGGCTACACTAAATATAGAGGAGATTCCAGAGAGTGTTGAACAGAATGCCAGAGCGGCTTCAGTCTCAATGACTGACTGACTTTCACTAATTGAGGTCAATATCTGGAACAAAACAGGAAGACTGGCTTTAAACCTTCTATTTGTTCTTTGAAAAGGTGCTAAAAGTATAAACCGAATGCCTGTATTCTTGACCTCAGCATGTGTGACACATTGGCTATTCTAACAATCTGACATAGCTGCTGGTCTGTACTGCATTACATAGTAAAACCAGACTTTCACAGAGCAAGACCACATCAAGACCAAGATCTGGGAGTCAGTGACAATGAAATGGAGACCATGTTCAATTCATCATTAGTGGTTATATAGTTTATACTGGTGGTGGTGGCTTTATATTAGGTGGCCTTAATTACTTGCGTACTCACTCCCATGGCTGCTTATATCGAAGTTGATATTTAGCCGCACCATGTTGGTGTTTTGTAACATCTAACTTTTATGAAGTGGGTCGTTAGCGCAATGCTCAACCCCAAACCTGAAGGATCAGGACATACATTACAGACAATTCAGCTTACCTAATTCACCAATAGCGCATGTCTTTGGACTTGTGAGGTAAACTGGAGCACCTGGAGGCAACCCACATGAACACATGGAGAACATGCAAACTCCATTAATTACTATGTACATGAATTTAAATGAATCATTTGGTTAAATGCACTTACTACATACATGTTTTTCATACTTACATTTTATCTTAATTTATTATTGATACATAAAAAAATTAATAATTACATTTATAATTACACTGTTTACCCATCCCTTACACATTAACCCACATCTAAACCTACTCAAACCACCAAACATGTCTCTAAGGGCCCGTTTACAATGCCAGTTAATTTTGACCCAATTCCCAGTTTTTGCTCAGAGGTTACAGCTCGGATCTGTTCTATGACCGTGTAAACACGAAAAAAAAAAAAAACATACATTCGGATATTCAGAGATCGGTTTCAGGCCTCCTCAATATGTGGAAATAATTTAGATATAGACCGGATATGTGACTATGCAACTGTCATGTAAACAGGCAGATCGGATTTGACGCATTCCGTTCTGTACATCATTAAACTTGCGACAATGCAGCCTGATCTCACAAGAAAACGTAAGTATTTTACGTTTTGCCAGTTTAGTGGCTAATTCGTACGAATTCGTACGAGTAATTGTATGATTTTAAAAAGGAGGCGTGGCACCTAACCCCACCCCTAAACCCAACCGTTATTGGGGGATGAGCAAATCGTACTAAATTGTACAAATTAGATCTTACAAATTCATACGAATTAGCCACTAAATCAAAAAGTTACGAATTGCCGTGAGATTGTGTTGGACAATGTGGTGCTTCTCCACGGTTTAATGACAGAAAGAAGAGCGTGTGTGGAGATGCCGATGTGGTAAACAACATCAGAGGAAACACAGAGGAGGAAAGTGGTCAGTCGCCACAATTTGTTCTCACCAGAAGTGAGATCTCTCTCGTACCCACAAATTCCTCTGAATGGTGGAGGACATCATAAAGCATATAAACCATAAGCGCAAGCTGCGATGACTGCCCTGTCCCACCTCCGCCTCAAAATCATTTTAAAGTTGGGCGAACTTTGTGTTGTAACTTTTTTGATTTTTGTCTCTATTAATACACACACTGCTGGCTGTATAATATAACTTTATTCTCTCCAACAACAGTGCACACACAGGCAAAGGCTATATCTTCAACTACACATACACACATCAGGGCCATACCATTACATTTACTGTGTGGGGGTAAATCTGGACTAAAGCCCTGTTAACACTAGTGCGTTTTAGTTTTAAAATGGCGTTTTAGAATGAAAAAGATCCGTGTCCACACTAGCATTTCACCCAGCGTTTCTGAACAGCTCTCTGTCCACACCAAAACGCTGAAAACGCACATCACGTGACCACACACACACTCTCGGGCAAGCGCTGCAGCCTATCTACCCAGATGAGAGCTCTGTTCCTCGGACTGCTCATCAAGCATCTCCCGATGGATCTAAACTCACTATATTTATTAAACTTGATATTTCATTCATCTTGTTGTCTACATCTAACGACATATTCCCCGACTTTGGTCATTGAAATCTATTACTTGTTCTCAGGTAACGTGTTTTGGCGCAAAGATAAGTTAATAATTAATGTAACCACGTACATTCTGTAATAATGTATAAACTTATTGTATGTTATACTTTTATAATGGCATTATCGATTATCAAAACTGATATTCAGCAAAAGAGGTAGTGGTGTTATAAGCTCCATTTTGTTATAAATATCCACACAGTGAAGATGGCGCTTATAAATACATCACAACACCTCAGCATTTCTGCTGTCTGTTAAGTTGTTAATATCAAAATGAAAATAGGCAGTTCCTTAAATCATGTTTTCATTTTATTGTTGAGAAAGTGAAACAACATAGCCAGGGTGATGTGAATGAAGTTATAAAGTACACTGTTCCCTTTGAAGATTTACCCTTGTCCTCAGTAGTCTGTTTTCTTTATTAAACTGATGAGGGGTATACTGCAACCTTGATCAAACTTGCGAAGTCTGAACTTACAAGAAGAGAATGCAGGACTTAACTGTAACGTTAGGCTACTTAATATTGAGGGAAAGCCCCAATCAGAGAGGCGAATGTCGGCAGCCCCGCCTCCGTTTTCAGATGTCTCTGTTTTCCCCCATCCAACTCTGGTGTAGTGTGGACGGATGGCGTAACCGTAGCAAAACTTATGCGTTTTAAAATGAAAACGCATTAGTGTAAACGGGGTCTAAATCATTCACTGCTTATACTACACTTTGAATATTTCGCAGAGCTAAAAACAAGACAATTTCTTCCATTGTGGCTAGTGTGGCACAGATGCTAGAACCCGCCTTTATGCATGCGCGACATCGTAAATTGTATGGCAAGTGTAAACGCATGAATTGGATATGGGTCACAATTAAAACAACGAGAAAAGACCGGATAGTGTAAACGGGGCTTTGATGTACCCAGATCCCTCCTTGGCAGCATAAAAAAATTGTACAATACTATGTGAACACATGGTAGATAGAAAGTACATTGTACTTTTTAATGTTGGTACCTAGTCAAGGCCGCTTAATATAAAGTGTGACTTAAAACTCTTGACAATTCTTTAAAATAATGATGATAATAATAACATACTGATGTGCAGTTGAGGTAAATATAATCTTGAGTGCACTGGAAACAGTTCATACAGTAGGTTGATACCCAAAATCAAGGCCACATTTCTAAAAAGCCAAGACGACATGATCACCCCCCGCTATAATGTTTGTTATACTTGGAAACTGCTTTAACCTTGGTTCAAGTCTGGAAATCCAGAGCAAATGTCTGGACATCTTGGCAAGGCCCACCTAAAACAGTATCAGTTTCTATCTTGATATCAAACGTTCACCAGATCTGAAAGGTCAAGGTTCTTGACAGGCATCATGCATCATTACTGAGACATGACGGCATACCAGTTCAAACCATGATAGCTTGCCTTGTTAACTGTCTATTTTGCAACTTTTTTGCCAGTGATTCTAACACAAAAATTAATGAATGAATAATAAACAAAAGTTACACTTTATTTTATTGTACAACTAACACTACTAACAAACGATAAACAAAGTTATAACTTATTAGATCCGTAAACTACTAATCAGCTGCTAATCAATAGTTAGTAAGATAGTAGTTGGGTTTAGGTATTGGGTAGGGTTAGGGGTGTATGATAAGATCATACATTATAAGTGCAAATAACAAGCCAGTACAGTGTAAAGAAACGGACAATGTCAAGACAAGAAATATATATGTATCATGCTACTTTAACTTATTTTATGAAGTTAATTAGGTTGCAACTTATTTTTAAGTTAAACAAAGTTTGACTTAATATTTTTAGTCAGTTTGATTCATGTATTTTGACATGACTAGAAAAGTTCATTTGATGACTTGATTTGATTTCCAGTCAGCATGCCTTTTTTACATTGTAGTTAATATAGGGTACATGCCGAAACATGCTAATAGGACTTTGAATTTGCCAGTAACCTGGGTTAATCGATTCCGGTGAACTATGCCATTGCAAAATCGTCTCAGATTGTACAAGAAGCACTGCATTAAATTACATTTCCCCCGCCATGTCTTTATAATATGAGCATTTATTTTATCCCAGTATATTCAATGGAGCTTCAGCGCCTGACTGCCGATTCTGATGGCGTGTGCGAGTAAACAGCTTTTTGTCTCGTTTTATGCTTGAGCAACTAAATGAATGCCAAAGTTTTTTAACTGATTGTATTTTAATTACATTACAACATTGATGCTGTAAAAGGAACCGTATAAAATGGAAAAAGAAAAAAAAAACTCACAATAACAGGTCACTGGAAGTTTATCAGTATAAGAACAACACTAGCTCTGCATATACCCTATTGTAAATTGTTTCTAAACTAAAGTGTTAACAAAATAACTAACTAAAAACAAACACAAACAAATCAATTAGTCAATCATTTAAAAAAAAAATGTATGAATTAATAATTAGTAGTATAATATATCACTCTTTGCAGTCTCCCACTCATTTGACTTCAAGACCTCTTTACAAAACTCGACGAAAGAATAAATACAGAATGTACTTGGTGTTCACTATTATTATTTATGATAAGAGTGCTTGTTAGCACACAGAAGAATCCACAATTTATTATTACTCTTAAGCCTCTGGAGACAGTTTATTTACACAGCACATCTTCTTTCAAATGCCTTTCAAATGCCTTTCAAATGAATATTAAATATGCTTGCAGTACTGAGAACATCCCTCACATAAACACGAGGAGCACAAATATTTTGACAAAAGTCAAAAAAGTTGATCCCAGTTGTAAGAGCAACAAATCATAACTTGACTTCTAGATAATCATTTGAAATAGTGGCAGATTTTTTTGATAAATCATCTGTTGAACTTCATCCCAATCATCACAAATACCACAGAACATCTATTGGAACCTACATGGTCCCAAGATTCACACAGAATCTGTCAAGTTTGGTGAAGGAAAAAATCATGGTTTGCCTTGTGAGAAATCTGCAGAGCAGATGGCAACATCCACAGCCTGAGGTATCAAGACATTTGTACTGCTCATTACATTACAAACCACAGGAGAGGGCAATTTCCTTAGCAGGATAGCGCTCCTCATTCTTCAGCCTCCAAATCAAAGTTCCTAAAAGCAAAAAAAGGTGAAGGTGCTCCAGGATAGGCCAGCCCAATCACCAGACACGAACATTACTGAGCATGTTTGGGCTAAGATGAAACAGGCGGCATTGCACATGAATTCTAAGAATCTTGATGAACTCTGGGAGTCCTGCAAGAACGCTTACTTTGCCATTTCAGGTGACTTTATTAAAGAGCCCATATTATACATGAAATAGGGTCATATCTTGGTTGTAAGGGTCTCCAACAACAGTCTAATATGCATACAAGGTCAAAAAACACTTTCATGGTCTTATAATCTGCATTTATTTTTACCTAATTATCCCAGCGACTCCTGTATGAATCGTCCAGTGATTCATTTGTTCCCAAACCCCTCCTTAGCGCAAAGCTAATCTGCGCTGATTGGACCAATGACAGTCAGTCGCGATTGGTCGACTGCCTTCAGTCAGAGAGTGAAATGCCAAACAGCTAATCAGCAATATAAAAGTAATCACAGTTCATACACGCTCGATAGTGTAGGCGTGGATTTTAGCTGCCAGTGGGTCAATCTAAATACAGACTATGGACTTGAAAATTCAGACGACTAACTATTTTATTGAGCAAAAACTCCAAAAACTGTCGAGGAGATCTCCTAGCTTGTCTCACTCTGCACTTTTCACAGACACAGACACACACACACATTGCCCTCGTCCTTGCGCGCACGCGCACACACACACACACACACACACACACAAAAACACACACACACACACACCTCCGGACGACAACGCGCGCACGCACGCACACACACACACACACACACACACAAACACACACACATACCTCCGGATGACAGCGCACGCGCACACAAACACTACTCCTCCACGGAGCTCCATAAACAAAGCAGCACGCGTCGCGTTTTTAACGTGACTTTGCACATGATAAGAGAATATAGCCAGTTAACCTGATACAGTACACGCGGTTACAAGTAACAAATCACAACTAAATACATTTGCAAGCTAGGGTCAACGAGGCAACAACTTTAATCGCACGTACTTACACTTGAGAAATGGAGGATTAAACTAATCCTGACGTCCATCAGTAAGTTACTCTTTACTGATCCTTCCTTTAACAAACGCTGATGAAGTATTCTTTGTAGCATGTAGTTTGCAGAAGTTTCCAGTAGTTTCCAACTGCTTGGTTATAATGCTGAGGTTTCATCTTTGGGTAGAGAATCGATAATATCCATCTGCAGTGTGACTTCAATCGACCGGCATGTTTGTGTGCGTGTGTTTGTGGGTTTGTGTGTGTGTCTGGGTTTCTGCGTCAGAGGGCGGGGCCTCAGGTTTGAAATCTCCCGGGTTTGCGCGTCCACGTGAATAACTTGGTTTCGTTCGTAAGTCATGGCGAAACACCTAATGACTCGGTATCAAGGCGACTCGTTTGAAGCACTATGAGTCGACTCTTTTATAGATGAATCAACCATTTTAAACACTGTACTCTTACAGATTTCAAGCCTTAGCTGGATACTTCACTTCACTTAGAGCTGTGTTACACACTACATGGAGGGGAATTTTCAAAAACCCATAATATGGGCTCTTTAAATAGTAATTTGAGTCATTGCAGAGATGTATGGATGCTGTCCTCCAAGCTCATGGGAGTCATCAGCCTGATCTCACGAGAAAACGTAAGTATTTTACGTTTTGCCAGTTTAGTGGCTAATTCGTACAAATTCGTACGAGTTCAGTGGTACAAAATTGTATGATTTTAAAAAGGAGGCGTGGCACCTAACCCCACCCCTAACCCCAACCTTCATTGGGGGGTGAGCAAGTCGTACTAAGTTGTACGAATTAGATCTTACGAATTCATATGAATTAGCCACTAAATCAAAAAGTTATTTTTTAAAAGAGATTGTGTCGGAGTTATACATAATATTAATTATTTTTTCATTGCACCATGACTTTATATGCTATGCTGTACATTATTTCTGTTAAGTGACAAGACTTTTGTTTCAGCGAAGTCTGAATTTACTGTCCTAATTAAATAATTAAAAATCAAGGTATAATCATGTTTATTATGGTAAAATAAGTATAATCTAGAGGCTTTTACCTTTCATATAAGCCATTTCTGGTAGCAAATGATCAACTAGAAGTCAAAATATTATTTGTTGTTCTTAAAACTTGGATAGCGACAATACTTTTGTCAGGTAGTGTTTTCATTTGCCATTTTTTTAAATATATATTATAAGACAAGAGACAGAACATTTTCAGAACAAATCGAATGCTCATGAATACCTGGATTTCTATATGAAGTGATTTAATTTACTTAAAGTGAGTAAACATGTTGCCTTAAAAGCAACAAGCTGACTTTGCTTAAAGTTAGTGAACCCATTGTATCTTGGAACTGTCAAGGTGATTTAACTTAATTTTTATAATCATGCACATAGTTCATTTAAATAAAAGTCTTAAAGCAACGGGTTTACGGGTCTCATGACAATTTCTAACTTTTTGATCTCATTCAAACAGTTTAGTTTATGATTTCTGTATCCCCCAATGACTGTTGGGTTTTGGGATGAGAGTTATGTTTTCTTGCGAGATCAGTAAAGCCAACTAATCATTTTTACAGTGTATGCTCATTCAATGAGTGCATTTACTGTTTTGTTATCTATAGGTAAGGCAAAGCACATTTTATACAAAGTGGCAATTCAAAGTGTTTTACATAAACAGGAATAAAAGAGACACGTATAAGAAAAATAAAAAGAAATAATAAAAATGTTTAAAAAAAACCTGATAAAAACAGATGAAAATGTGTTAAAACAGCTTATAAAAGAATGAAAAAGAAGAGAAAAACATAATAGTGTGATCTGTCAGAAGTAGCACAGTGCTCATTCAGTAAAGGCACAGCTAAACAGATGTGTTTTCAATCTTGATTTGAATGTGCCCAATGTTGGAGCACATCTGATTATTTCTGGAAGCTGATTCCAAAAGCAAGGGACATGCTGAAAGCTGATTAACCCTGCTTTGACTGAACTCTTGGAGTTTCTAGTTTATATGATACTAAAGATCTGAGTGATCTGTTAGGTTTGTATCCAGTGAGCATATCTGTAATGTATTGAGGTCCTAGACAATTTAGTGATTTATAGACAAGTAAAAATACTTTAAAATCTATTCTGAATGTAACTGGGAGCCAGTGTAAAGACCTGAGGACATGTGTGATGTGCTCTGATTTTCTGCTTCTGGCTGCATCATTCTGGATGAGCTGCAACTGTCTGATTGTTTTTGGGAAGACCCATGAGGAGGCCGTTACAGTAATCCACCCTGCTGCTGATAAAAGCATGAACAAGTTCCTTTAAGTCTTCACTGGAAACAAAACATCTAATTCTTACCATGTTTTTAAGATGTTAGTATGCTGATTTACTGATTGCTTTGACATGACTATTGAAACTCAGATCTGACTCCAGAGTCACACCAAGATTCCTGACCTTATTTTTTGTTGTTTGACTCTTAGTGCCAAGGTACACCTTGAGAACCTCATCTCTGTTCCCAAACACAATGATTTCAGTTTTCTCTTTGTTTAACTGAAGAAAGTTTTGGCACAACCAATTGTTAATTTCGTCAATGCATTGGCAGAGGGTTCAATCTCTTAGTAGAACTTTAGGAAAGTTTAGAGATGTAAATGTTATTAATAAAATAGTAATTACAAATGTTGTCTTGTTCTATACACCTTGATTGCCATGTCTATTTACATTTTGTAATATAGTGGACACCTTTGTTAAAAGTGACATATAATTGAGGAGCAATTCAGTGATTCAACAAGAAGAGATACACACAACCTTAAACAAAAACAGCATTTTTTTAATAATTGCATTATATCCACAGCCTGTTATACTGCGAAAAACATGATCAGTGTGTTAGTCAGAATAACAGACTAAAACAAAACATGAGTTTTTCATGTTTTAGTCATACTATCATTTCCTGTGTTTTCTCTGTGGTCCCAGTGCATAATAGCTGTTACCCAGCCTAATATAAATCTGCGCAAAACTTCAGTTATAAACATGTAAGGTCTCAAGTGCTACATTTGTCCTGTGGCTTCCTCAGCCATGGTCTACATTCCAGCAGAGCTGCGCACGCTTACGCTTGTGCCGATCTACTCACACTGTGTCACAACAGATGTAAATCAGATGGCAGAACAGACCATATGGTGAAGTTTATTCATCTCCCAGCTGAGTCCTAGTACACTCATCTGGAACTGATCCGGCTCCGACTGCGCATAATCTAAGAGGTTGCAGCCCTCTGACCTCAAAGATGATCTGTTTGTTTTGGGGGTGCTGCAGCCGATCTTGGCCCTGGGAATATGTTTTCTTTAGCTAGGGGAGATGGAGAAACATTACAGATAAAAGTTTTATAAAAGGGGTTGCACAATTTTGAGAGGAAATGCATCTTTGTGAGGAAGAAAAATGGTTTTGTTCCTATAGTAATTCCTACACAGCAGACCAGTAGCCCATAGTGTAGTTCAAGTGACCCACCACATGCCAAAGGTCCAAAATTTATTTATTTTTTTAATCATTCCTTGCTCTATTTTTCCAACCCAGGCTCAGTCTGAAAAGCGTACCCCTATATATTGACTGACCATCCCTCCTACATCCCTAAATCCAACCAATTGTGTTTTCAAAAGCAGCAAATGACAAGCACCCACCTACCTTCCTAAATCCAACCAAGTTTTTTTTCCAACCCAGGCTCATTCTGATTATGTACTGCTATATACATTTCTGGAGAGTGCCAAATGTGTCCCAGGAGCTATGTTTACTTGCAGTTTTTGTTTTCGCATAACCACCAGAAGGCACTGTGTATGCTTTTTTCAGATCTCATATTTCTCTTGTGAGTGCCATTTGCGTCTGCTGTTCTCACATAAGTTCACCAGAGGTTGCTGTCGACTGACTGACTAACTGATTGACTGACT
This sequence comes from Danio rerio, assembly GCF_052040795.2. Lineage (NCBI taxonomy): Eukaryota > Metazoa > Chordata > Actinopteri > Cypriniformes > Danionidae > Danio > Danio rerio. The sequence goes on along the minus strand of NC_141025.1, from coordinate 54,000,376 downwards.
GACCAACTGACTGATCCACCCACTCCCTCCCTAAACCCAACAATTTTCAAAAGCAATTTGGAAATAAAAAAGCCCTTACAGCAGCCTGATTTTTACCACATTTTCAGGATTTTACCATATCGTCACCTTGGAATTATAAGGTTCTATTTATGTTTTGAGATATTGAGCTTAAAAGTTTTTGCACTCCACAGCAAACAGTATATTTGTAACATTTTTTTTAAAATGAAAAGTCTAATGTGAAGATATTCCTCCCCTGTTGTTTACTTGTTTATTTTTATGCTTTGTCTTACTTTAGATCTGTTCTTCATATGCGGATTACTCAGTTAGCTGGATTTTGTTATTGACTGGTAGGTCAAACCTGCTCGGGAGCAGGTTAATTTCATATTAACAGGATAATAAATTGTAATTTACAGCAACTTTTTGCATATTCTTAGCTTTGCAGTTCGCACCCTATTCTTGTAACACAAAACCATCAATAAAAAGCAGCAAGTTTCAAAAGCAGCCAATGTTAAGTTTTATTTAAATAATACTTAGCCAATTTTTCTTATCCAAGTTTTTTTTTTAAGATTTTGTTATGGTTTATTCTTTATTTAGCCTTCCTTCTATACTTTATTATTGTTATTATTATTATTATTATTATTATTATTATTATTATTATTATTATTATTATTATCATTATTCTCTTTGTGATTTGTGTTGTGGTGAAGATTGTTTTGCTAATTGCTGTTTCTTTTCTTTGAGGCTGGTTCTGCCTTGCACCTGCAGCTAATTCGGCTTGTTACCTTTATAAGCAGAAGCGTGTGTGTTGGTGTGGCTCTTGTTTTCCAGCGCGTCTAACTGATCCTCGCGATCTTGTCTCTCTTTAGAGAGTATGACCCGTACTTGCTGAGAATCTCTCCGTATCTTGCCCTGAAGAAGGTCCGAAACTTCTGTGTGCGTCTTGTGCAGACGCTGCTGAGGAGCCATGCTGGTGTTGTGCCGTTTCTTTGATCTGCGTTTTATTTATACTTTATCTATATTTTCTTTATGATTTATGTTTTATTTGTTTGTTGAAGTAATTGCTTTGACTAAGATATTGTTTAATTAATGATTTATATTTCTGTTGCCACTAACTAACTAGGACATGTATATTCTGGTCTCTAAATAAATAGAGAATTGTATTTCTGGTTTCTGTGTCCTTTTATGTTGCTAACCCCTTCCCTAGACGAGCCTTAAAAACTGGGGTTCATAACAATTTATTTTTGGGCTTTTGCCTTTATTAAGTGCATAAGACAGTGTTTTAAACAGGAAACAAAGTGGGAAGGAGAGAGGGAGTAGGGATGGGAAATATCCTCAAACCGGGATTCAAACTCAGGACACCCTGAAGTGCAACTGCAACATATATCAGCACGCTAACCACTAGGTTTAGATTTTTGACAATCTAGAGGCTACTAATACTCAAATTGACCATCAAAATAAAGTGTCACCAGGAAATATTTTTTTCTAATTTAACTTTTTTAATGGAGCAAAATGAATTTATTATTAAAATTCTCAGCAAAAATGTCATTTAAAATTAATTCATGACAGCAACATTAATAGCTAAATACATTTTTATACAATTTAATGGCAAATTCAATTTGTACCACTGTAGTTAAGATCAATAAAACTATTAACATATTATAATAACATGATAGATAATAATATATAAGAATAATATAAAAGAACATAATATTAACAGTGCTATCAAATTTACAACACAAATATAAATGGAAAATGACAATTATGTTTATGACAGTTTTATGACAAGTTAAATACGGTTGCAGTACTGAGAGCATCCTTTACATAAACACATGGAGCACACAAGACTGTTGTCCAGACATAAAGTAAATGTGGTCTCAAACAAGTGTACACACTTGAAATCATTGTATTACATTCACACATTGCAGTCTGATACACCGAGAGGATGGGATCAGTGATAACTGTAGGATAACCAGAAATAAAAGTATCCTCTTCTTAAATCAGTTTTTATGTTTACTTAGATCTTCAGAAAATATGAAGAAGAAGATCAAGTTGTGAGTTTTTTTTTATTTTATTTCAAAGTAAAACACTTTGACCTTACTCCAGGGGACCACTATTTTCAAGATATATTTTAGCATTCACTACCTGACAAAAGTCTTGTCGAGTAACAATAACGACTTCTAGTTGATCACTTGCAAAAGTGGAAGATTTTTTAGATTAATCATCTGTTGAACTGCATCCCAATCATCACAAATACTGCAGAAGGCCTATTGGAATCCACATGAATCTATGATTCTGAGAGAAATCAGTCAAGTTTGGTGAAGGAAAAATCATTCTTTGGGGTTACATTCAGTATGTGGGCTGCTTTTTTTTTTTTTTTTTTTTTTTCAACAGGACACACACACACACACACTACTCTGATTAGCACAAGGTATAAAATTAATTGTGTATTCACTGTTTAGAAAAACTGATAGAGGGAAAAATAACTAAATAAAAGTGAAGCATTTTCACAGGGAGACTACAAGTTGATCATATAGTATCTAATGGACAGAGAAAGGCCATTAGACGCACGTCCAGGTCATTAGTTGACCAATAAGGTCAAATCTAACTAGTATTTGTGTTATCATTAACCTACAATCTGTTTCTTTTCAATTAGTAACATAATTGACAGAGTGGAGCTACTGAAAATGCTACCTTTGGACCTGATGTGCTTTCTTCTACACGTTCACCTTGGTTTAAAAAGTAACCTCAACTAAGCTTAAATACCTCCCTTTGGCCAAAATCAAGTTGTTGTTTATATGTCAGCAGTGACAGCATTGCTAAACATTTTCCCTTTAAAACAGAGATATACCAACATTTTTATTATTATTTTATTTTATTTATTTTTTATTTTATTTTACTCTATTATCTAAACTGATACATTGTTTAAAAAAATGTAGTCAAGCCAAATGCAAATGACCTGAGAATGTATTACCATTCTGATACATTGACTTGTAAATTACCCTGTATTATTGACTAGACTTACATTCAAGCCATCTTAAGGCATTCGATTCAAAAGGGGTAACTATGTCAAAATTTACATTTTTGATAATTAAAGATGATTTTTAATTTAAAAAAAATGATTAAACTGTATTTTATAGTTTCCTTGTTGCAGTATTGTGGGAAAAGGAATATCTTTTTTTATTATTTTTGTCTCTTTTTCTTTTCATTAAATGACTGTATTTGTATTGCCTAGGGTGTTATATATTAACCAAACTTTTTCTCGAGCGTGATTTGTTTTCCATTCTTATGAAGCATTTTTGCAAAACGAGATGGAACGGATAGAGATGCAAAGGTCTGATTGTTTAAAATTAACTTGAGCTCAGCAGCTAAATTTACTTTTTGCAGAAATGTGTTGAAACTGAACACAGAATATGTGCAGTTGAGAAAGGTTTAGGCTTTTAATGTTGTGCAGAGAATTCATAGAAGAGATGTATGAAGATGTATGAAGAAGATGTATGTATGGGTGCGGCCAATGAAGGACTGGAGAATGATTGACAAGAGACCACTTTCACTAAACTCCAACTGTTAATATCAGCTGCCTATAAAAGTTGAAGTCAGGAATTGAAAACTGTTGCACATTCTTGAATACTCTTGCATTGCATGGAGGATATTAGAATTGTTTATTGAATGATTTATTTGTATCCAATAAATTGCTAATATGTTAAACATTGAAGAAAAACCTCTCCTGACCATTTTTATTGAACATGCATGGAATTGACTAAATAGTTCAACAACAGCTTTAACTATACATTTATTTAAGACACTATCCCCCGGTTTCACAAATAAGGTTTGAGGCTAATCAAGATTAAATTGTATGTTTTATGCTGTCTCGACGCAAAATAACTTGTGGTGAGATGTCTTGAAATACATCAGTGTGCACACCAGGTAATACATTTTTCTAAGGCCATTTTTAAAAATGTGGCTTAAATAGCCTAACTTAACAAAGGCCTAGCCCTGGCTTAATCTAAGCCCTGTTTGTGAAACTGGGCCTATATGTACTTAGATATGATTTGGTTTAGGATTAGTTGCATGTAATCATGCATCCTTTTTTTTTTTTGTTATCACTAGGTAAGTACATGGAACATGCAACTCGGGCACTATAAATCTTACATGTCACAGAAAACCAGTGCATAGAAAGAAAGAAATTTTTATATATATATTTATATATATTTATATATGTATATATATAATATATATTTATATATGTATATATATATATATATATATATATATATATATATATATATATATATATATATATATATATATATATATATATATATATATATATATATATAGTAAAGTTAATAAGATTTTATTGAGATATGTTAAATTTACCTTGATATATTAAGTCACTTTAATTGATGTAAGTGCAGCATCCATTCGCAGGTTGTTTTCTACATGAAGAGAGGTGTCAATCCTTTACTCAGGGGCAAGAATGAGTGTTACTGCAGTGTTAATGAGATTACAGAGTAGAAAAACACGCACAGATGGAGAATGGAAGAAAGAAAGCTTGAGCATTTACAGAGTTTTGTGTAGTTTTGATGCAATATGCTGATGATAGTTTCAAGTATCCTCACTAACAAACAAAAGCTAGTCTGGATTTATGGAAATGCTGACCTCATTTTAGACCTTTGGCCCATCTGTTGACATAAGACAGGTGGATTTTAAAGCTATATGGTATGTGTTTTTTTTTTTTTTTGGAAACAATAAAAACAAAACAAAGCTGTAGATGTAGTATGCAAATCTAAAGCAATTGTTTATAGGTATTACCGTTTTTCCCAGTCACTTTTCTGTTAATCAGACCTAAAATTGTCAAAACTACATGTTCAGTCTTTACATCATTGTGTCAATTGTGCACATAAAGATTTCTTATATCTTTGAACAACCTGATAATGCTTTAGTATATCCAAAATCAATTAAACTATTCATGAATTGGATTCTATAAATTTTTTTTTTGCGGTTTTCCACATTATCAGCTGTGGTATTGATCAAAATGCATTGTAATGGTTTCTGTCTGAATAGCCTCACCCCTGACACATACTTTTATAGGTTGTCATAATATATCCCAGGATGTCCTTCGAAAAGAGTAGGGGTTTAACCCCGGCATCCTGGCCAAATCTGCCCACTGGCCTCTGTCCATCATGGCCTCCTAACCATCCCCATATTCAATTGGCTTCATCACTGTCTCCTCTTCACCAATCAGCTGGTGTGTGGTGTGCAGTCTGGCGCAAAATGACTGCCGTCGCGTCATCCAGGTGGATGCTACACACTGGTGGTGGATGAGGAGATGACCCCCATTGTGTAAAGTGCTTTGAGTGCCCAGAAAAGCGCTTTATAAATGTAAGGAATTATTATTATTATTATATATTGTCATAATGCATTTGCAATGCATTTCTGTTCATTAATTCATGACAAAGACTTGGTTTGAACCAATCAGAGCACTCTTTTGTGACGAGATGCAACTTCATTAATATGCATGATATAGCTTTGAAGACTCCTTTTACCTGTTACAGTGTTCAGTGAGACGTCACGTTGTGTTGCCAACCCTAGTTCAAACAAGTAGAAGAAGAATTGTTTGGAAACATGGTTTGTCAGTGTTGCGTTTATTAATGTGCTGCAACAAAGGTTTTGTTTTCATTTCCCTACGATGACAGCACAGCTTACGAGTGGAAGCAAATGTGTGGATTACAGTGGTCTGCTAACAAGCAACAAAAATACATTTGTAATGACCATTCTTTACCCAAGAGCTTTTCGATTCTGGAAATGGTGAAATCCGGATTGGCCTTTTAAAAAAGGCACGGTTCCAGGTAGTGTTGATTGTCTTGTCCCTATGTATTTGTTGTGTGTGATCAGTGTTCTTTGTCTATGTTTATTCAGATGGCAAAGTTTGTTAGTATCGTCAGCATCGTATCATTAGTATCGTTTCCTCTTTGGCCACTTGACTCTCCTAGCTAAACAAAGCTGGACTCACCCACTTTCCTGATTTTTTTCCGAACTAGAGGTGTGAAAACAACCTGCTGAGACAGGTGATAGGGGGAGGAGGGTCATTGACCTTTAAACAAACATACGGCTTGTCAACTTTCACTTTATACCTTAATCAGTTCTGACAATGCACTGTAATCTCAATGCAAGCAATAAAGATTAAGTAGCAAGAAGACAGACTGAATGGAGTTTGAATCTTTTATTATTGGTGTTACACAAATCAAGCAGCAGAATTTCGAGGCTTACAGGCCAACCTCCACTCGATCTACATAATATTTCAATTCACAGCAATGCTAAAAACGTTCACAAATTAATTTAGTGATAATTATATTCACATATTTATACATAAAAAGACAATTTCAAATTCCACGTATAAAAAAGACAACTTAAAAACTAACAAGATTTAGTGCAAAGGCAGAAACAGTAAAAAATCAACAACTATTCTTCTTATTTTTACAATTTTCAGTACAAAATATCGGTGAGGTTAGAGATGTGTGTCTGCGATGGGGATCCTCCGCAGCTCGACGATCTGAGAGTTCGCCATACTTCCTCCATCATGACTGCCGTGAATCGACTCGTTGTCGCTCACATTAAGGCCAGAACCTGTGCAGAGACTGAGCATTATTATCAAAATATGACCTCCTCTAATGAATATTATGTGGGCCTGCATTCGCAAAACACCAAGGTTCAGTATGTATTGTACACCTAGTGGTTGAACAAGGTAGTGCACTCCAAAATTAAAATATTGCGAGGGGAGACATTTTTTTTGTCACCTGCCCTCTCCAACAACAACTCCAGAAGCGCAAATGCAGAAGCGTGCATGTATGATATTTAAGACTTACAATGTAAGCTGCTCAGCTAATGTTTATGTTTGGTTTTACTGTAAAGCGTCTACCTTGGCCTGGTTTCTCTTATAAAAGAGGTGTGAAATCTTAGTGAGAATTCCAGGATAAATGAAAGTGAATAAATGTCTCCTAAAAACATACCTATTTAGCTTGGCTTTTTAAAACTATTTTAAAAGTCCTTTCTACTGTTTCATTTTTTATTCAGTTGTTTCTGTTGGCTTATTTTGTATGTTTTTCTATTCTGTCTTTTAATTTTACTTTAAAGACGACGCAGTGGCACAGTAAGTAGTGCTGTCGCCTCACAGAAAAAAGGTTACTGGTTTGAGCCTCGACTGGGTCAGTTGGCTTGTATCTGTGGAGTTGCATGTTCTCCCTGCGTTCACGTGGGTTTCCTTTGGGTGCTTCGGTTTCCCCCACAGTCCAAAGACATACAGTACAGGTGAATTGGGTAGGCTAAATTAGTAGCCCGTAGTCCGTAGTGTATGAGTGTAAATGAATGTGTATGGATATTTCCCAGAGATGGGTTGCAGCTGGAAGGGCATCCGCTGAGTAAAACATTTGCTGGATAAGTTGGCGGTTCATTCCACTGAAGCGACCCCAGATCAATAAAGGGACTAAGCCGACAAGAAAATGAATGAATGAATTTTACTCTGACTTATATCCAGCACTTTAGTCAGTTTTGTGACCAATCAAATAAATGAACTTGAACTTGAATAGATAACATGAATAAGTTAACCTAAACTAAACACACTGCAGCATTTTGACAGATGACAGCATATTTTTTTTTTTACAAACTATGCTTTTAAGAGTTCACAATTAGCTGGTGATTGGTAATGAAGTTAGTTTGGCATGCTGCCCCAGGAGAGCCCTGAGCTCATAAGATCCTCGAGTCCAGGGCTCCCTCCCTTTTGCAGGGCGAGAGGGAAGGTAGATCTCGAGAACCCTCCACCCCTCCTGCTGCTTAAGGATTGCTATAAGGGTGAGCTGCTGGTGGAATTGACTATGGTGCTGATTTGGTTTAGTCAATTTACTTATGTCTCATGTTTTGGACTGTGGGAGGAAACCGGAGGACCCGGGGAAAACCCACACGAGCACAGGGAGAACATAAACGCCATCTTACATTAACTTGACTCGGGGCCAGCCGTGTCAATTATGAGCAAGTGATCCTCTCGAAATTAGTTAATAAATAAACTTCACAAAGCGTTCTGACTTCAGGTTAACTACAAATGGTTATACTTATTAGATGGAATTTCAAGCATTGTATCTTGAAAAATATTATTTACAAAATAACTGTTCTAAATATTATCTTTGCTTCTGGACAAAAAGGGGAAGTAACAGCTGTAGTAGCCTGCCAAATCCCATATCAGCCAATCCCTGTGCGCATAGTTAATACAGCAATGACCCATAGCCATGATATAAATGCCGCAGCTATTCTTAAGGTGTACTCACATTAGGCTATCCGAACCGTGCCTAAGCACATTTGACCACCATTTCCCAGTTTGTTTGACAAGTTGTCACCTTGGAAATATGGTTCTATCTGCGTTCTGAATAATTTTGAGATGCTGAGCTTCAAAGTTTTTGCATTACATTGCAAACAGTATGTGTGTAACATTTGTTTTTAAATAAAAAGTCTTAAAATCTAATCAATTTATATATATATTATTATATAATGTATATATATATATATATATATATATATATATATATATATATATATATATATATATAGCATTCCATATTGTAAATAAGTTGTCATTTAATAAGAATATGTCAATAACTCAATTTTGACAAAACTGTCAGATAGAACCTTATAATTCTAAGGTGATGAAGTGTGAGTGCTCTGAACTGGGCCCAGGCACAGTTCAGTTGGCCGGCGTTGGCCTGGATGAAAAAGTTGTGGCTCAAGCGCAGTACGTTTGGCCTTTGTGAGTGCAAAATGCACCTGACTAAAACTGAATTGTGCCTGTTATTAAACAGTAATAGTTAGTAATTAGACAATTGCGCCTGAGCGGTTCAAGACAACCATGCCTAGTGTGAGTACACCCTTAGCTTAAGACCTCCCTCTATTCATTAGTAAAAGGTTTACTCAGCATATTAACTAAGTTTTAACACAATAAATACTAAGCTTTTTAAATTTTGTAATTTAATTGTATAAATAAACTATATATCTACAATACCTTGGCTTTTCCTAAATGTAATATTAATATTTCTTTCTAACATTGTTATTTTATTCAAATTACAAAACATAAAAGAGTTCTGATTATTTCTAACTTGAACTACCAAAGCAGTCAAAATGACTGCATAGATTTCACTGTCTGTTACATTTTCTTGTGCCTTTGAATATGTGTGCCTCTGTTGCCTAGCCTTTCCTGCTAACATAAACATATCTTCCTCATAGCAAAAATATAGCTTTACTTCAGGTATGTCTTTCAAAACTATATTCAGTGCCGCAAAACTTGCTCTTCCACTTGTAAAGTGAAAGTGTGGTGCAAATCTTTGCAGACCGTCTATTACCTCGTAGACACAGTGTAAAAAATGTAGGTTTCCATACAATTCATTCATGTTATCCCAACACAAATTAAATGAACATAAAAAAATTAAGTTGTCCCAATGAAATCTTAAGAATTGTGTTGTTTCAGCTTCTTTAAAATAAGGCTGCGATACCAAAAAGACTGCATTATGAGGGAAACAATTTCATAAAATATGATGACAGACTTAGGTTGGGGTTAGAGTTAGTGTAAGTTGACATGTACTTGCAAAGTTTCTCATAGTCAGTTAAATGTCTGTTGAAGTAGCAGTATCTACAGATATTAAGCAGACAGTCTTCTAATACTCAAATGGACCATTAAAATAAAGTGTTTCCAAAATGTTTATTGTACTGCTAAATATCTGAAAGGATTTAGCTGAATTTTTTAAAGAATGTAACATACCAGTTTTTAAGGCAAATATGAGGTCATCAAACTCCTGCGACTCCTCGTCCTGCACAAGACTGGTGTTTATGAAGCCTCCTTCAGTGATGTAGGCCTCGTCCTGAGGACTGGGTTTGAAAATACTGCTCGGTTGACTGCTGGGCCTCAGCGAAGCTCTTTCCCAGTCTGCTGAGATCTGCAAAGCATGATAAAAAAAGAGGTCTTCAAATGTCTTTACAACCAAGTAATGACCTCTTTTCAAAGCTCCATTGCATTAAAAAAGACTTTTGTAGTTAGTTTGAGCTCAAAGGAAGCACACAAATCAAGTCTGAATTCACTGGTGTTTGGGGCAGGGGTCATTCACAGGGTACCAGAACGTCCATGTCTATAGAGTTGTACTGAAAGGTAAGACAGAGTTCACATTTTACAATGAATTCTGTTGTGGTTGTAGATGGGAATGAGGCAAAAAAATTCTGTTTCTCGAGGAGCAAATCTTTATATTAAATTATTCCTACTTCACATGCGACCAGAAATGTCATAGAAACAAGTTTCCTGGTCGGATACTAGACTTGAATGGCTTTTCTTTGTGTATTTAGTACTGGGAAACACAATTTTCTCAAAGATACCAGAGTGGCTTTGTTGTGCGTGCTATGAATTTTAAACATTGCAGAGAGGAGAACAGTTTCTCATATTTCCACAACAGTTACATAACATTATTTTGTCATTTAAGTGTATTTTTACTTCTAAGAATAACCATTCAAAACATATTTATGCTTTATAAACAGTGACATTAACATGCTTCTGACAACCAGTATTGTCAGCAAATCAGCAATTAGCCTGATAAATGCTTGTCAACAAATAGGATGCTATGTTTTCTGTTTGTACAAGTCCTTTCTGCTAGCATGCGAAGACTGTATTATTGATTGCTAAAGAATTATGTGACAATAGATTAATAGACTGGAATAACACAATACTCAAACAAATATAGCTATTTTAATTTATGTTTGTTTTTTTTTGTCCAGTTAGGGCCGGGTGATAAAATCGCTAGCGGTGGTGTGGAGAGATCCATGCTGATTGTGAAACGCTTTAGATGTATGGCCAATGAATGCACTATATATATACACATTATATTACATTACATACTGACCGAACACCATTGTCAAAATTGATAAAAAAAAAAAAATCAGTATATAGTTTCGGTAAGAAGCATAATAGTTTTATAAAAATATGGCTGCTGAGCACAAGCCTTGGAAGCAGTGCCAATAAGCTTTGTCATTTCCAATGGAGGCGCGCACATGTTGTGCAAAAGGCACGCACGTGAACCGTATGCTTTTTCCAGCTGTACCTAGTTTTGTTCACAGCAATTCATAAAAGTAAATCTAACCAATCTGCTTCACACTTTGTATCGAATAGACACATTTCAGAAATAATGGGAGACTAATTACCTAAAATAAACACAGCACATCCAAACACTGCAATGCTTATAAATTTTCTCCATAAACTTGCATCGGAACTGCAGCTTCGTTTGTCATACTCTGATGAAACGATTGATCAGATGGTTGCCTAGTTATGAGAGACACCAGGGGAGCATAATCGCAAAGACCACTGTAAATGGTCAAGGAATTCATGTACAAGTGATTGTCACTTTAGGTCAGGATAACAACACATGTGAAAATAAGTGTGGTTGCTAGCAGCAGTAAAGAGATTGTAAATTAAAAAGCGTGTAAGGATGTCGACAGAGTGGCTTTTTGGTTTCTTTTCTTGTGCATCTCAGGCACTAGCCCCCCATCTAAATGATATTTTAGCATAGTGGGTAATATAGTCATTCAACTTCACAATTTGTAATGTTGCAGTATGTATTTGCATAATGATGGCTAGTTTCTTTACTTGAAAGCTCAGATTTGATTATTATGAATTATGTTGTTGACGTAGTGTGAGGTTTTTGTATCATTATTATTCACACCTTAAAGTTTGCTTTGATTGTTTAGTTAAAGTCTCTTCAACACTCCCCCGTTTATTTTAATATGAAGAGATTAGATATTTTGTTTAAATATTTTTGTTTTTGACCATTAAAACTATTTGCCCTAGTAATGTTGGTAAATTAAAATAATGTGGTTAAATTAAAAAAAAAAAAATCCTTATATTCCAGCTTGATCTCACAAGGAAGCGAAAGTATTTTACGTTTTGTCAGTTTAGTGGCTAATTTGTACAAATTCGTACGGGTTCAGTTCAGAATTTAAAAAGGAGACGTGGCACCTAACCCCACCCCTAACCCCAACTGTCATTGGGGGATGAGCAAATTATACTAAATTGTACAAATTAGATCGTACAAATTCATACGAATTAGCCACTAAATCAAAAAGTTATGAATTGCCGTGCGTAAAAACTTGCTGGATAAGTTGACGGTTCATTCCGCTGTGGCGACCTCGAATTAATAGAATCAATATGAGTCTTCAATTGTCATTGATAACAAAGATTGTACTCAAATTAAATGAGCTTACAAAACTGTAGGAATTTTTGTTAATAAAGCATTCAGCGAAGTAACTATTACTGCATGCCTGAATAATAAGATATATAAATGTTAATTTGAATTATTTATTTATCATTTACTTACTAATTTTGAATGATCTTAAAAACTTAGTTAATTTAGTAATAAACAGGTAATCATTCCCAAAGTATGAGAATACAATCATTAAGCACGACATACATGTGCTTAAAGTCGAGAATACAGTATTTGTAATGCAAAGTTATTTTTTAACAAATGATGAAATAACTGCTTGCTAATGCTCAACAAATGATTCATAGTGTGCAGTTATTATAAAGTAAAAAAAAACTAAAAACTAAACACATTTGAAATATTCTCACTTGTAAGAGACACACAACTAAAAATAACACTGTTGACTTTTTCATGACATGAATAAATAGTCATTTCATTCATAAACATAAAGAAAAAACTGCCTAATTAAACATTACATTGAAAAACAATACATCTGGCCTGCCCTGCCTTAAATGTGCTTCCTAATAGCAGTGGCTTCATTTCCTTTTGGCTGGGTGTGTATTTTTTTTTGTTTCCCAGGAGGACAGAGGGAGAGGTCACTGCAGTCCCCCAATGTCCCAGGCACCTCATTCTGGTACAATAGCCTATCAAGAGTCCTGTGATCAGGACAGAATGTACACTGGCTGAACTGAGCACCACCAGGCACCCAGTCATGTCTGTTTAAAGAGGTAGAGGAGACCACCAGCCCTCCTTTCCTCTCTCCACCTCCTCCTCCCCTTGTCTCGAGGCCACATGTGACACTACGAGACACTTTAAGCCATGAGTCAATGCAAAAAAAAAAGGATTAGTTTTGTTTCCCCAAGTCTGGCTTAGAGGTCAGAGTACCTAAAATGAGAGTCCTCCCCTCAACCTTTTTTTATATTCCAACCATATTGAGGTTTCAAATTAAGATTCAGTTCGAGCAAGAAATTGTAGCATCAACACATTTAGTGTTTATTTAGAACAAATAGCTTTGGCTGAAGAAATGTATTATTTCATTTTAAGTCATATTGGTTTTCACATTTCTGGACTTTTCTACGTTTGTATCCATACACTAAATCTGTGGCGATAGAAAAAAATATATATTAATGACAGCAAAAAAATAATATAATAAATAAGTAAATCATTATTGTAAACGGAGTGAGGCCGGTAATGTGAGCACTGATGAGTGTCACCTGTGAGCCACACCGGTCTTGAGTTCAACGGTTTATAAAGGAAGAATGATGACAAAGGAAGACGAGAGAGGACCAGGCCTAGAACTTATGTTTGGTTTTGCTTTCAGTTTGGTGGCAGTTGTGTGTAAGGGCATGCATTTTTGTGCTTATTTATTTATTAAAGTGATTGAAAGTTCCTTGGCTCTCAGACAACTCCATCTCATTCACCAGTCCATTTAAAAAATAATAATAATAAAATAAAGTAATAATAATAACTCATTGCTTTTTACCCATATTGTCATGTTATTTCAAAGAGGTAGATTGCAACTAGGTGTGGTTATCTTTAGGGACCTCACAATCCTATCCGATGTTGGGATTCCCAATTCAATTCCAAGAACTATTCTTGACCTACAGTACATGTTTTCCAATTTCTTCTGTGGCGCAAAAACGTCTTTCCAACTTTACAATTTTAACCAGAATTGGAGTTGCTATGCATTTGTTTATGCCTGGAATCTATGTATGACAGTACTGCCATCTTAAAAATGATTTATCTTTTTAACAAAATTGAAATTATATTCAGAAAACGCTCGGAATGTAACATTGAAATGGCAGATTACAAAGACTGTGTTGTATTTTTATTTATTTTTTGTTAAATTCTTTTAACAAAAATGTATTCAAAGCTAAAATGTTTATATGCAAATTATATTTGGAAATTAAATTAGAATTGATATTAGCTCAAAGCCACAGAGAACTAGTTTGAATAGCAGTACACAATGCTTCTGCACAACACAAGTACTTTGACTTTCATTCGCAATCTGAATTTTTAGAATACAAGACGCAGTGTTCATGCTTCATGTTAATGCCATTCTGTCCAGTCATTTAAAAGCTGGTTCACATATTGGACAATTATTGTCCTTTGCCACTGTTAGCCCTATGCTATTGTAACCCAGCTAATCCTACAACACCAAACCCTCTCTGAGCTGGGATCAAACCGGCGACTTGGCTCTACCAAGGAGGCTAAAGACCATGGCCTCTAGTGTCTGTCACTAGAGCACCTTTTGGTCAAAGGTGTGAGGTGTACCTGCACAGCACTACACTAGCTGGCCTATGCTACACTTACCTTTCTAAATCTCACTCCCACACCACCCAACCTGCTCTGAGCTAGGATCAAACTGGTGACCTTCCGCATGGGAGTCGGTTGCTCTACCAAGGAGGCTAAAGACTATGGCCTCTAGCGTCTGTCGATAGAGCACCTTTAGAGGTCAGAGCAGTTAGGTTTATCGGCACAGCACTTCACTAGCTGGCCTCCACTACACTATAATGACTCGAGGTTTAGCTTTAAGGTGCAGTTGGAATTTGAACAGTGGACACTGGATGAGAAGCGCAGTGCCACAGCATGTCTTTAAAACTCTTAGGTATGTCTGTCTTTGCCCAAATTAGGAGAATTTCGCAGCATATGTATATCCACCTGACAAAGCTTTTTATTTACCTGTTTCTAGCTCACACCCGTGCAGGCCTGTACCATTCCTGTCTAATTTGAAAACAGAATCGATTCTGAACTTTTGAGAATCAATTCATAATTGCTAGAGAAAGAATGGTGATGCACCGATGAATTTTTTTTCTTTCACCCCTAACATAAACCAAACTCACGTGAATAAATAGTGAAGTGTAGTGTTTTCCTGTACATTTTAGTTCTAACCAGCTGCAAAAAATTTAAGCCTAGAAGTTTCCAGTGAGTCTGCAGACATTGACTAGTTGGTTCAGGTGTGTTTAATTAGGGTAAGAACTAAACTTAGCTAGCCACAAGCCCTCCATGAACAGGATTGTTTACCCCTCATGTAGAGTCTTGAGAACAACGTCGCATACTAATGCTGCTAAGCTGCAGACTGAAGGAAACCGAGATATTTTCTTTCTAAATATCTCCTCTAAAAGCCTTTCATGATCTCTGCCCATCTTTCCCAGGAAGTGTGCGGTCTCTTCACAGTCCTCCGTCTTCCCTTCGCGTACGCCCTCGTTCACAGATCTGTGAATAGTTTACATTGAGGGCTCAGAGGAATGTGAGCTTCCACACCAGGCCTCTTTATTACATAACACTTCTTCAGACCCACTGAACAAATGCAGGTCTGAGAGTGCTCTGCCTCAGCTTCAGGATGATAAATAGGTGCTTATGCAAACATGCATAAATCCAAAGCCTATCAATTTGATGTTACAAATACGTGTGTGGTATGAAATACTGTCAGATGCAGTGGTGGAAAGAGTACTGAAAACTATTACTCAAGTAAAATTACTATTACTAGCACAAAAATGTAGTGCAAATACAGTAAAAATGTATTTGTTGAAAATAATATTCAAAGTACGAGTGTAAAGTAGCCCCTTTAAATGTACTCAAGAGTAATATAGTGAGTATTACGTTGTGAACAGCTTACACACAGTTTGTGCATGTGTGTGAAAACGTAAAATTCTGTAGTGCATTTAGTATTGTTTAGGGCCATTTGGCGATATCAGTCATCATACAGTAGGCATCCTTCATCAAAAAAGTCACCTACTGAATGTTTGGATGATTTTGGACATCTTCTTGGACACTCTTTATGCGCCCAAATGGTTTGCTGCATTTACAAAGTGCCCATATCTTAAAATTGCTTAGAGTAATGCGATTTTATTGTCTATGTCATTTGATTGGAATGGAATCGCAGGACTTTTTTTTTTTTAACCTATCCCCATTGATAAGAAAAAAAAAATAGTGACTGCAGGTAAAAGTAGTGACTGCGGGTTGAAGGAAAATAGTGGAGTAAAAGAACAGATACAGCACTAAAAAGTACTCAAAGAGAGTAAATGTACACAATTTTCAAACTGCTTACTTAATTAGCAGTTACACAATAATTTGAGTATTTGTAATTTGTTACTTTACACCTTTGACCAGATGCCACTGCCAAATTAAGTATAAGTATTTATAAGAAGCATGCATCAGGATCCTTGGTAATGAACACACCTCTTCCATGGCACTGATGAGGTTTTGCGTAGACTTGCTGATTTCTCCTCCGCCGACAGTAGCTGCACCGGTGCTCTGGTAAATGGAGTCTGGGCTGCTGTGACCGTTCATCTCCACCGTGTAGGTTGCCTTACCAGGCCAGAAGAGCTGATTATGCATGACGAAGTACACAGAAAACACATAGAGACCCTAAAAGAGATAAAAACAAACAAACAAACAAACTTGTTAGGAGAGCTCAGCATGCTATCACATAAGAGGATTATAAGTATAATGATTTTGCATTACCCCCATCTGTTCATTTAAAAGTTACACATATGTGCGTTAAGGACAAAAATATCTGTCATTATTCTATTATAAAGGTGTCTTTCTGTGACTTTTATCAGTAGATTTCTTTTCCAGCATCAATCCTGATGATAACTGCAAACATCATTCATTTTAAAAGGGTAGTTCAACCCCTTAAAAATAAAATAGCGTCATTGGTAACTCATCTTTCACCTGTTCCAAACCTGTTTGAGTTTCTTTCTTCTTTTGAACACAAACATTTTGAGGAATGTTGGCAGAACAGCCCCTGACTTGCATAGTATTTGTTGTTCCTATATGGATTTCAATAGCTGATTTTTTCCTTATATTTTTCATAACACCTTGTTTTATGATCAGCAGAAAAAAGAAAATTACAAACGTTTAGAACATTTAGAAGAGTGACTAAATAGTGAAGGGATTTTCATTTGTGGATATACTATCTATTTATTTTTAACCCTTCACAATATCAGTTTGTACACTCCCACTGACACACAAGTGTGTGCAGTTTTTTTTTTTTTTCAGTAGATTGTAAATACAAACAAAGTCTGATATGCATAATGTACTAACAAGTACACAAACTCATGCAATGTAATGTGTATTTAGATTAGCTTCACAATCATGAGGGGGTCTCTTTACACTACCACCAGTGTGCAGCATCCATGCGACGTCATCCATGCGACGGCAGCCACAGGACAACGGCTCCAGTGCGCTCACCACACATCAGGTGGAGTGGAGTGATAGTGATAGAGCCAATTCGGTGCATGGGGATAATTGGAAGGCTATGATGGATAAGAGACGATAGAGGGAATTTGGCAAGGACACCAGAGTTGCACCCCTACATTCAGGGCCGGGGTAAGCTAAACTTGAACCGCAGCAGGCAAAGGACGATCACGCCGTTCTCAACCCGAAAGTGAAAACGGGGGGTGCTGGGTTGTGGACATAACTGAGGGCGCGAGTGTTGAGGAAGGTGTTGCATAAGCCGTCCTCTCTGTTCTGCCGCCCTAGGCGTGGATATAACTGAAGCGGCAGGGGGTGAGGGAGGTGTCCCGGAATAACTGAGGGCGCGGGTGTTGAGGGAGGTGTCGAGGACACCGTCCTCTCAGTTCTGCCATCCTAGGCGCGGATAAAACTGAGGCGGTGGGTGTTGAGGGAGGTGTCGTGGGCGCCGCCCTCTCTATTCTGCCACCCTAGGCGGTCGCCTAGGTCGCCTCTATAGACACGCCGGCCCTGCCTACATTTTACAAGAAATGCCTTGGAATTTTTAATGACCACAAAGAGTCAGTTTAGCATCTCATTCGAAAGACGGCACTCACTGACAGTATAGTGTTACGTTCACTACACTGGGACCCACACAGAACGCAGGTTGAACCCCCCCTGCTGGCCTCACTAACACCACTTTCAACAGCAACCTAGTGTTCCCATGAGGTCTCCCATCCTGGCTGCAGGGTGATAAGGCTGTGGCTTTATACAATTATTATCACATAATTTGAAGTAATTTCCCTTGCAGTGCTCAAAAACAGAAAACAGGAACAACAGTGATTTGCTCTACAGCACAAAGCTGATAACATGACAAAAATATAGCAAATCTTTTTCTTTTTAAATCATAAAACCTACGCTCATTAACAAATAATGCATTTTTGCTTGAATGGCACGCATGCAATGCAATTGCAGTATTAATGGGATGTAGTGGGACATCTTGTCCTGAAGGTTCTGAGTGTAGATATTTTTGGTACCAAGCTTATGACAGATTATGAAAGGAAATCAGGGTGATTTATTAAAATTCCAATAAAAACAGCACTTTTTTGTCAAAAATAGATACTGTTTTCATTTAAAACAGATAAAAAAATAATAAAAAATAACAGCCAAAGTGTTTAATGACAAAAATTGTCCATAAAGATGCATGTTTTGCTATGTTATGAATATATACATAGTTAACAATATATACAATATATAACTTACACTAACACTAACACCTTTATAAACCCATTTTTTTTAAGCACAAATAATACGAAAATAAAATATATTATGCATGAATTTTAGCCCAGCTGGAACAATTTATTACTCACCAGCATGTAGGACCACAATTATACTGTAATAAGAATATGAATAAAAATAAGTATAAGACAGAGAAAGAGCTAATTTAATGTGTGACATTCCTATTGCGTTTGTGCTGTTAAAAAAAAAAAAATGTCTACTGAGTCACTTAGTTTCACATTCCAGATGAGGTTTTGAACAGCATGACATCATTTGCCTGCCTCTGACATCATTGTCAACGAGGGTCTGGCCAGCAGTAGATAACAGTGGACAGTAGCACCAAAATGAATATCACTGCACACACTTGTGCCAAATATCTCATGAACACCACAAATGTTCTAACAAATTAGACACATGGGTGACAGACTGCAGGTGGAACAGAAGCCAGAGGGGAAAAGTGCTGAGCTTTTGAGAATACAGTACATCTGATGAAAAATAGAGAATATTTCAGGAAGATAGAGACTGAATAGTGTAAGATGAGCTCTTGAGTTTAATTATATATAGAACTATTGTGGTTATAAAACTATAAGCATTTATATAGTATATGTAATATATAGTATTACATTACATTTAATAAAATTTTATTTACTAAGACTAAATATTATTATAAATAATTAAGTGCAGCTGTCCCAATCTGATATATATATATATATATATATATATATATATATATATATATATATATATATATATATATATATATATATATATATATATATATATATATATATATATATATATATATATATATAAGCTACACTACAAACCAGCCCTAGCTGCCGTACATTTTTAAGCTGAACCTAATGAGTCAATTGAAACTGACTGAATTGAAGCTTGCATAACTTAAAAAAAAAATACTTTAGAACATGATTAGCTTAGTTTAATAAGTTACAATGAATTCAAATCAGATGCTGTCATGATTATTTTTTTCATGTAATTTTAAAGTGTATTTTACATACATACAGTATATAATAATACTAAGTTCTGAGTTGAAGTCAGAATTATTAGCCCCCTTGTTGCAATCTGCATTCATACATACAGCACATAATCATTTTGTATCTTTTCCCCCAATTTCTGTTTAACGAAGGGAAGATTTTTGGTAACTAGGCAGGTTAGAGTAATTAGGCAACTTATTGTATAACGGTGGTTCTGTAAACTATCAAAAACAAATATAGCTTACACGGGCTAATAATTTTGACCTTAAAATGGTGTTTAAAAAATTAAAAACTGCTTTTATTTTAGCTGAAATAAAACAAATAAGACTTTCTCCAGAAGAAAAAAAATATCATCAGACATACTGTGAAAATATTCTTGCTCTGTTAAACATTATTTGGGAAAAAAAAAATCAAATGATATATTTTGTTATATAAACTGTTCGCACTCTACATTAAATTTTAGTTTATTTTTTTTCTGTCAACCATGGTAAAATAGTATATTAATTAGACAAACAAAATGTTTTTTTATTGCTTTTTAATCCTCTATTTATTTGCACAAAGCAGTCATCTGCTCATAACTTTTAACGCTCCCTTTTTAATACTATAATTACAACTACATACTGAAAAGTAACCAAACTCCATTCCATACTGAAACTTCTGTGACTCTGCATCAAAAGCAGGAAAAGTAAGTAGAAAGAAACACGCACACACACTCAAACAAAATAGAGTATTGATTTTCAGGCCTCATTTATAAGCTAAAAGTCAGCAGCCTGTGCTCCACTGAGCAGCTATATCACTGCTCTCTAAAAGACACAATTGCTCAGAGGCCTGAGCAACATGCTCATTTACTCCTGCAAGTTACATAACTGTTCTCAGGTCAGAACAGACAGGTGTGCTTTTTACTACCTGAGATACAAGGGAAATGAGTTTGCACCTTGTGAGAAATGGGGTGGAAGAAAAAAAATCTGTCATAATCAAACATTCAGTCATTTACCTTCAGCTTAGTCCTTTTATTAATCAGGGATTGCCACAGCGGAATGAACCGCCAACTTATCCTGCATATGCCTTTCCAGCCGCAACCCAGTACTGGGAAACACCCATACATATTCATTCACACATAAAAACTACGGGCAATTTAGTTGATTTAATTCAGCTATAGTACATGTCTTTATACTGTGGGGATTTTAATTGTAAATCAAAATAAATTATTTTAATTTGTTTTAATTCCACATGTATTTACTTCTGTAATGCAAAACTGAATATTCAGCAACATACCTCTTGAATTTTCAGAAATATGCTACTTTTTCCAAAAATGTTTTTCTTTTGTTTTGTCAACAAAATTAGAGCATTGACATGAAGTTTTTTTAATGCCCTCTTTAGAACTATTTAATGCATCATTCATGGTTAAAATGAGTAAAACATGCTGACCATATTTTTGAATGCTTGTGTTGCTAATTCTGCTGAATACTGAAGAATAAACTTGGTGATTCAATGATAAGTCTGATTTCATGAATTCAGTCTAGTTCTGTGCACTGCTGGTGATCAACAACATTTCCATGAAAAAATGTTATTTATTGATTGATTGATTGATTGATTGATTGATTGATTGATTGATTGATTGATTGATTGATTGATTGATTGATTGATTGATTGATGAGCATACCTTTAAAGGTAATATTATCTTCTGTGAAGTTGTTAATTTAAAAAAAAGAAAATCATACTTCAGCACATTTTTTACATAATAGTTTTATGGTTTCAGTATTTTGATTATTTCAAATTTTTTGCAGCCATTTACTTGAAAGTACACTTTTCTTAAACATAAACATAAAACTTGCATTTAAAAATTTAGACATTATAAGACATAAACAAAATAATGAAAAGCGACAAAAAAATAAAAGTCATAAAAACAATAATAAAAATCTTTAAAAATAATAAAATAAACATGCATTCCCCCAACCAACCACCCACCAGTGCTATCTAACAATAAACATAGGTACTAATGGCAAAGTAAACATATTAGTTTTTCTAACAACAAAACCTTGTCTATTAGGGTATTACTGATTTTTTCCAGATGTAATGTACCGGTTAACTCTGTCACATAATAGTTTTAATAACTAATTTTTAATAACTAAAAAGTGCAATTTAAAGGCTTAACTAGGTTAACAAGCTAGGAAAATAAGGCAAATCATTGGACAACAATGGTTTGTTCTGAAGCCAATTGAAAAAAGAGGGGCCTAATAGTACTGAATAAAATAAATAAATAAATAAATAAATAAATAAATAAATAAATAAATGGTCTTGATTTCAGCTAAAATAAAAGAAATAAGACTTTCTCTCCCCCCACTCCCAAAAAATAAAAATAAAAATAAAAACGATTAACTCTGTTAAACAACACATGAGAAATATATATATATAAAAAAATAAAAAATACAATTTTACTAATAATGACAAAACATTTTGCTTTCAAATATGTTTTTGCACATTTTATAATACATCCTCATATCATTAAATCAGATGAGGTTATTATGAAGCTGTTTACAGGTAGGCTTCACAAATAATTTAAAATTTAATAGATTTAAAGCATCAGCCATTGAGAAAATAAGAGGACAAGCACATAGAATAAATATTGCTGAAAATAAAACAGCACCCACACTGAAAAAAAAAAAAAAAAAAAAAAAAAAAAATATATATATATATATATATATATATATATATATATATATATATATATATTTTTTACAGTGTGGGTTATATATATATATATATATATATATATATATATATATATATATATATATATATATATATATATATATATGCATATGTTTTTAGGTCATTGTAACTTCTTAAATTAAGTTAATAATTTTCTAACTTAATTTTGTAAGTTATGCAAGCTGTTTTAATCAGCTTAACATAATATAAATTCAATGGACTCACAAGGTTAATTGGATTCAGCTTAAGAATTTAAGGCTTTTTTTTTATTATTATTAAAAACAAACTGACATTTTTGCAGAAAAGCAGTGCATGAATAGTGAAATCTGTAAAATAATTAAGACATTATAAATACTCGCTAAAGAATTCCTATAAGAATAGTCATGTTGTTTTAACCATAAACCAACACTGATCTCTGTCGGCCCTCCAACAAGTTTGTAAATATTTTCCAGAAGAGGAAGTCAAATTTTGTTGAAAGCCCTGTCTGCATTTCTATGTGGGCATGTAGTGTGAGGAAGTCAAAACAAAACGTTGGCACTATTCATGCTCTTTCTAGGTGAAGGGCATCATGTCCAGCCCAATCATGTTTTGGCTGTGTAAGAAAAAAAAACAGCTTCTATGAACTGCTATTAGTCATCCTGTAATGTAGGACAAGCAGCACTGAAGCAGATCAAATATGTTGATTTTTGCTGTTTACTCTAGCGGTGAAGAAATATTACAGACAGAAAACACTGATATGGGTGTTTTCATCATTTCTGCTGTCATTTCTGAGAGTTTTATGTTCAATGTTACTTGTTATTTGAACTGGGGCAAGTCGAAAAGCTCAAACGGTGATCTGAACAAC
Source organism: Danio rerio (assembly GCF_052040795.2). Classification (NCBI taxonomy): domain Eukaryota; kingdom Metazoa; phylum Chordata; class Actinopteri; order Cypriniformes; family Danionidae; genus Danio; species Danio rerio. The sequence continues at coordinate 53,977,094 of NC_141025.1, read as the reverse complement.
AAGTTATGTCAATTTAAATGTTGCAAACTCCATGGCAACAAGCTCTAAAGGGACAGTTCACTACAAAAACTTAAAATATGCTTTCAAAGATGTGCTAACATCATAAATAAACAGCCAATTTGAGTTTGAAATTACTACATTCTCGCCTAAAAACTATTCAAATCTCATTTTGTGACACAACAGAGAAGTATTTTTGTTTTTTCTTTTTTTTTTCTTTTTTTTTGCAGGTTTTCTCATACACCATTAATCTTTCGATGGTTGTGTTGCTTGCATTCTGGGATACATGTCGCAAGTCAAACCTCTTGATGCATTTACGACAAATGTGGTGGAGCAAGAACACATCTAGTGGTTTTAACTGTACTTGGCAAGATGTGAACATTGAATTGAAACTGTACTTCAACAACAAGAAACTAAACACTTCATTTCACAAGAAAACAAGAACATTAACGCAATTTGAGACATGCACATTTACTTCGATAGCATTAATTAATTTTTTTCACAATGGAAGTCAATGTGTACCATCAACTAGGATTCGTAAAAATAACATATTTTGTGTTTAAAAAAAAAAAAAAAAAAGAAACCCATAAAGGTTTAAAACACGTTATAAAGTAAATAGTTAAGAGTAAATAGTGAGGACATTTTCAGTTTTTTTGGGGAACTATGCGTTTAAGCCAGGGGTTCTTAACCTTTTTCACTTTGGAGCCCACTTATATATATATATATATAGGTGCTGGATAAGTTGCCAGTTCATTCCACTGTTGCGCCCCTTGATTATTAAACTATGCCAAAAAAAAATATGAATGAATGTATAATATATATATATATATATATATATATATATATATATATATATATATATATATATATATATATATATATATACATATATATATATATATATATATATATATATATATATATATATATATATATATATATATAGGGCTGTCAAATGATAAAAAAAAATAACGTAATTAATCACACTTTTTTTTTAAATTAATTATGATTAACCACAAAACACCATATTTATTACATAAATAAAAGCACAGGCTTTTAAGTGCAATTTGAATTTCAAAACAATCAATGCCAATAACAAACAAAAATGATTTCCATGTTGTATTCTAAGTGGACTACACACACACACACATACACAGACAGACAACGCGCACAGTACAGTGCACCTGATGAGCAATGGAGGAATCCCTTTAGATTTATCAACACGCACGGTTGCGTACATCTAATTTGCTTAAACTAAGCGTTCTAAAGAATGGCTGTATTTTACAAGCAAAAAATTCTGACACAGCAAGGTGAAACTTATGAAATGTAAGGGCTCATAGAAGTAGCTTAAAGGCAGAGAATAGGGCTGTCTTTAACAGCTTGCGACTTCATCTGCCACTTTCACTACAGTACATTTACATGGACACAATACTCTGCTTTTATGATTAAGATACTACTGATTAAGAGTCTACCATGTATGCAGCAATATTTGATTACCTTAAAGGATCATGTGAGTCCCGAACTGCAGAGGTTTTTATTTCCATTCGCCATGCGGTATCAAACTCTATTAAAATATCCTGAATGAAAATGTGCTAAATGAGAGTAAACTGCTGAACTGCAGTTAAAATTTAAAGATTAAAAAATGAAACGCTCTGCAGAGGTCAATTTCAAATCAAGAAGCTTTCTTCCTGTCAAACTGCAGTCAATTTGTGTAAGACTTTTTATTCATCTCTACAAAGCTGAAAATTAACCTATTTGTAAATGTAAAATTCTACCAATTTAATGTCATTATGATAGTTTTGCAATAGATTAAACCATTTAAACATGAGCATGGCGTTCTTCTTCTTTTTATTCTTTATTACACAGTCCAGATGGTGCACAGTTATTAGGACATCTGGTCAAGTGCTCTCTCATTCCAACACTGCACTAATGACCACAGTCAACACTCATCTGGAGACCACAAGTCAAAAGATAAACAAACTCCCATCATTATGCGATGGCTCTGAACAGAGTCCACCTGCTCTTAAAGAGTCTGGCCAGTATCTTTAAGATGTTATGCAAGAAAGGCAAAGTAATCAATAGGCTGTAAAACAGCAGTATCTCTCTATGTTATCTAGAGCAGTCAGAGACTACAGCACATCAGCGGACTGCACAGTGATAATGAGGTGATAGTGAGAGTAATACAGCTCTATTTAAAGATAAGATGGCTGTTGCAGGACTAAATGTGAAGAGCATACAGGGTCCTCAAACATGGAGATTAACTGTTTCAATCTATCTTCAGGATTAGCATTTATCTGACACACTTAAGCTGTGAACTATTAAATCTAGCTTGTTGTGATTGTAGGGGTCAGAACTGACCACAGGTCACAACTTTATCACTTTCACACTAAGTTTAATGTCAAGACACTTCAGAGATAAGATTAGATGGTACACTCAGATTATTTAACATCAGTTGCAACTTTCTCTGTTTTGTGGTTCATCAATATCCACATTACTAAGGCCCTGTTTATGCGAATACATTTTAGTTTTAAAACGCATACGTTTTTACTATGGTTATGCCTTCTGTCTACACTACCCTGGAGTTTAAGCCCAAAAACGTAGCATTTTGAAAACTTTAAAGAGGCCATTTTTGTTTTTTAAATTCTCCGGCTGCGTATCAGTCTGGATGGGGGAACATGGAGACATCTGAAAATGGAGACATACCTGCCAACATTCGTGCTACCTAATTGGGGCATTTTCTCAATATGAAGTAGTCTACACAAAGTTCAGACTTGCATCCTTTCCTTGTAAATTCAAACTTCACATGTTTATAAGGAATTCACAAGGACACATTAGGTAAATCTTCAAATGTAACAGCAGTTGCATAACTTGCATAACTCGCTTTATTCGCGTGTCAAATCTGCTTCATTCACGCACCAAATTCACTTCACAATAGACGCGGATGGGGTATATGCCGAAGCATGCTAATAGGACTTTTAATTTGCCAGTAACCTGGGTTAAGAGCTTCCGGCGAATTGAATGCCAATGCAAAATCCGGTGCGTTTAAGGTCTGTTTTCTTTAAAAATCAGCGATCTCCATTAGCTGAGTGATATGCGATTTAAAGTGGGTCTCAGATTGTACAAGAAGCACTGCATTAAATTACATTTCCCCCGCCATATCTTTATAATATGAGCATTTATTTTACTCCAGTATATTCAATGGAGCTTCTGCGTTAGCCTGCCGATTCTGACGGGCGAGTGCGAGTAAACAGCTTTTTGTCTCGTTTTACGCTTGAGCAACCAAATAAATGCTAAAGTTTATTTAACTGAATGTATTTTAATGACATTACAACATCGATGCTTTATAAGGAACCGTATAAAATGGAAAAAAAGTTCACAATAACAGGTCACCGGAAGTATATCAGCATGGGAACAGCACTAGCTCGGCATATACCCTATTTGAGTGATGGGCAGGGCTTCTGTCTGCCTGGTGATTCTAGCTTCATTGCTAAATGACTAACATAGATTTTAGTGAGAGAACAGCTGTGTTTATGTGCTTTATGAAGACTGAAAAAAAGCATTGATTTGTTTGGAGCCGTGTCTGAGTCTCATAAACTCCTCCAGAAACTTAACCAAGATGATGGAGGCTTTCAGCAGAGCTTCTGACTGAGACGAGCCCTGCTTAATGAACTGTTGCCGGTGTCAGCAAGAGGATTTTCCCCCAAGACACCAACAACAGGCATTACGTCATAATCACGCCCCCACAGGAGCAAGCTCCTGATTGGTTAACACAACACGCGTTAAGCGCATCAATCACACAAAACACTAAACTCGCTCCACGTCATTCGCGCTGCCTCTATCACATATATCGTGCCGCAGGATGTCTATTTGTGGCTTTGCATTGACTTAGTATGTAAATTACTCACGCTTAATGCTTCTTCCCCATCTGGTGTGAACACAGCATAAAGCACAGTTTTTTTTTTTAACGAAGACGTATTAGTGTAAATGGGGTCTAACTAATTAATTACCTAGTTAACTAACTAAATTACTAAGTCAGTCATTTCCGAATTTATTGTGTTATCAAAGCAATTTTTGTAGCTGTATCCCAAAACCTTGGTATTTAATCTGTTATTTACTGCAATAAACATAAACTTCATATTTTTACGGTAAAAGTTTGATGCTCCTTTACTAGGAAATAGATCATTCAACGATGAGGTTTCACAGATTGGGTCTCATATACACAGTATATATTAAGCTCTTTATATTCACATTCATGTTTGTTTATTAATTATTTTCTATTTCTGTTAGCCTTCATGAAATATACAAAAAAACTAAATTATTCTTTTTTTTCTAATGCTTGGTCATTTTAGAAAAAGTCACACAAAAAAAAAAACAAAAAAAAAAAATAAAACTAAACATTGATTAGTTTTTTTTTTCTGCTGATAAAATAGTGCAGGGTCATTTTTGACCCGCAAGTTATCAGGAGTGTGAAATAAAGTGAGAGTTCTAATATGTATTATATCTCTCTGCGTGTTCTTGTGTTCTTACCAGAAAGATGTTGAAGATTACAAGCAGAATCAGCATCCATATATATCTGTAAGCCATGTGCAATCCAGCCCAAACGCACACCAGAGTCACCAGAGCAAACAGATACAGCATCATGGGCACCTCTGCAACAACAAACAACAAGAAATCGAGTTAAAGCTCAATTGGGTTTGCATGATCAAATAAGCTCATTTAGATGGAGAGAGAGGGGGAGAAAATAGATGATTTCTAAGGTGCAAGATGGCAACATTTGAAGATAATATATCTGTAGAAAATTCACAAAAGCTTTGCTCATCAATTTTCAGATGCATGCACGCTGACTATGCGTTTTTTAACGTCTGCTGCATGCACTGATGCCAGCAGCCACGGGTGCTGTTTTCAGTTATAGAGTGGGCTGGCCAAGCATGCTTCAGATTTTCCATAGTTCAGACTAGCTTTTCACATGCAGCTAGAGCCCTTTGAACAGATTTCGATTTGGCATAAGAGCCATGTGGGCAGGTTTATTGACCTGGGGCTGGAGTCCAAGATGGCTGCCAGCGACACAAACAAACAAACAAACCCGATAAACAACAAAAGAGAAAAAAAATAAAGTGAATTGTCTGATTAAGCAGGTCACAGTCCAGAGATTGTTCCGAGGTGAATGAGGGCAGCCATGGGCGCAAAAATACAGTACTTGGCCTAAGAGTGTTCTTCATGTGGGCAAACAATGCGTCTCTGTGCCAAAAGTCACTCAAGCTGAGTGATTTATTTTAACAACGGTTATAAGATTAATTACTTAAACATTTAATCAGCTTCAGGAGGTGGGAGGAAAAATATGTGGTGCAAACACTCTGTAGTTAATTTACGCATCAGTATAAAGTAATGATTTACTCATGACATAATGAGATCATGGGCATAAACACTACAGTAAAGTGTTTTGTTATTGTGTATGTGAACGCTTGACAGATAGTACTCACAGAATACATATATAACTCAAAATATCAAGAACTCAAATATATGAATAATGATTTGGTCCAGTATCTATGTTTACATGGACATAACTAAATTATCCATAGTGTATATGTGTGAATGAGTGCGTATGGGTATTTCCCAGTACTGGGTTGATGGTCACCTAGATACAAGAGATGCCTTAGAAAATCGTCAAGGAAACCAAGCACTTGCGCTTGTCACTTCAGGTCAGAATAACAATACAGGTGAAATGAGTGCCATATAGCAGCAGTGAAGAGACACTGCTTTAAAAAAAAAAAAAAAAAAGGATGTAAGGATGTCGCCAGAGTGGCTTTTTGGGTTTCTTTTCTTGTGCATCCCAGCCACTAGCTCCCTATCTGAAAGATTTTTTAACATAGGTGGTATTATAGTCATTCATCACAACTTGTAATGTTGCAGTATTTGAATAATGACAGATGGTTTCTTTACTTCAAAGCTCAGATTTGATTATCAGAATTTGTTTTGTTTACAGAGTATGAGGTTTACTGTATTATTATTATCATTATTATTCACACTTTACAGATGTTGATCTACCTTAACCATTGCAGACACTTTGTAACATTTTATTTATCAAGTTTAAGAGTCTTAGAAATGTCGGTAAATTAAAATAAAGTGGTTAAAAAAAAACCTAATATTTTGTCACCTTTGAATTATAAGGTTCTATCTGACATTTGTCAAAATTGAGTTTCTGACAAATTCTTATTAAATTACAATTTATTTACATTATGGGATGTTTTTTATAAGTTGTTTACATTTTAAGACTTTTATTTTAAAAAAACAAATGTTATACACATACTGTTGCTATGGAATGCAAAAACTTTAAAGCTCAATATCTCAAAATCATTCAGAACGCAGACAGAACCTTATGATTCCAAGGTGACGATTTCTAAATGTATTAATAAAAATATTCAATAATTAATGATATCGAATGATATGAAACATGATATCATGATACTTTTTTTGCAATATCGCCCAGCCCTAGTTAAAACATGCACAAACCAAAACATAGTTAGGTAAACAAAAGTAAATAAAACATTTAAAGACCAATTAGACAAATAAATAAATAATATTAAAGTCAGCATGGAATGTTAGAGCTGAGACTTTTATTTCTGTATGTTGATTATCAACTAGACACAGAGTAGGGTGTAGGGCTTTCTTTTTGCACGTCACTCACTTGTAGAAAACTAAAGTAAGGTAAGAGGAACAAAGTTAAAAATAATAAGGCTTAAGCCATCAAAGTGACATCAACAAAGTAAATTGCCACTCCAAAAGCAGATTCAATTAGTCAGACTTTTTTTTTCTTTCAGTGAATTAACTTGTACAGAATGTTCACCTAAAGAATAACAATGTGTGCAAGCAAAATAAACATTGCAAATTTAGATTTCACACAGACTTTAAAATAAGTTTTGAACTTCTTTTAGGTTACGTAATTATGCTTTTTTTGGCTACACTAACACCTCTCGCCCACCGGCGGTGCTTGTGATGTCTATGTTGGACACAGCCAGGCAAGGCTGCGACTGATAATTAGAGAGAGGGAGAGGCAGTGTGTGATATTGTATCTTTCAGCAGGCCTTTTTTGCATCCACTCACCTCCCCGACCTCCTGAGAACCCTGTTTTTAATTCCTCCATTTAATGAGGGAACAAACAAGTACGGCTCCAGAATGGAGAGAAGGCTGACTCATCCATCATGCTCTCCTCTCATTACATAAACACAGACATGAGCTTGGGCACTCCAAACAATGGATGAAGACCTGCATTTCAGCTACCATTTGATTTCCAACTCACGCCTCAACGCACTCAAGAGGAAATTCAGTGGACAAACAGAATATTACAATATTAGCATTTTTCCTTTGATGGCTGTAATTGATTGGACAATTACAGACTAATACATTAGCTGTGTTTGTTGATTGAGGCACATCAGATTCAACAGCAAATGTTCAGAACACACATTTAGGGCACAGGAATATTCATTGATTTAACCTCCACAACACGGTGTGCTTCCTTGTCAACGGTTATCACGTCCCTGATGAAGGAAAACAATCCTGCACACACCTGCAGCCTTGTTCACGTTGTCTAATCAAATTAAGCAAAGCGAACTCAGCGCAAAATCATGAGAGACTTCAAATAATCCTCAAATTCTCTAAGCACCATTGTTGAAACGCATGCATGCACTGCAGAAAAACAGCAAATGAGATTATAATTGGCTTTCATTAGACCGAACAAGGGTGAAGAGCTTCAATCTAATCCAATCTCGGGCTTTCTTTAGGGACAAGATTTTCAGTTTGAGAACATGGCATTTACTGTTAGCGGCGTGAAGTGTGCTTTACCAGCAGAACTAATGCACAAGCAATAACATCTGTTCTGCTTTGATGTTGATATGACTCTGATGACATCGTGAGTGCTAAGAGACAAGCGGAGTCATAGGCCATGCGTGACTGACACATCTCTGCGGTGAGCCAGGGAAGACAGCAGAAGCAGGCAAACATTATGAAAGAGCTGGCAGTGAAAGTAGGCCACACATTCCTGATCTGATAGACAACACATGGCACAGGGCCGAAGTTTAAGACCGGGTTAAGACTAAAATGGCACAGTCGTTCCGTTCACCTCCTGGGGTTTGGATTGCTGTTTACTTTTACTGATGGTGTTGTCTTAGAAACGTTGGTAACACTTTTCAGTGGTCATGTTACGGTGTAAACGTCGACAATTCAGATTGTGTAACGGAGCAAATGCCCATGCGCACGCCACTCACGAGTAAGATTATTTGAACATTTTTCTGACATATGATATACGTGATATTTTATGACCTGGCAAAATCCAAAGCAATCTTATGAAATTCTGCACTGAAAGGATAAGACATTACTTTGTCTCTTTTCTAGAGAAGGTTTTTAGATGTCATGCTTTCAGACAGAAATCCAAAGTGTAGCAGCACTGAGATGAGTGAAATTAAATGGGAACTGAACAATACCCTGCTGAAAAATCCAGTCTAAACCAGCCTAGGCTGGTTGGCTGGTTTTAGCTGGTCAACCAGGCTGGTTTTAGAGGGGTTTTGGCCACTTCCAGGCTGGTTTCCAGCCATTTAAAGCCTGGTCTTAGCTGGTCAGGCTGGGAGATGACCAGCTAAAAACAGCTTGACCAGCCTAGCCAAGCTGGGAGTCCAGCCAAAACCAGCTATATCCAGCTTAAACCAGGCTGGTCAAGCTGGTTTTAGCTGGATTTGGCTGGTCATTTTCCAGCCTGACCAGCTAAGACCAGGCTGGAAATGGCTGGAAACCAGCCTGAAAATGGCCAAAGCTCCTCTAAAACCAGGCTGGTCAACCAGCTAAAACCAGCCAACCAGCCTAGGCTGGTTTAAGCTGGATTTTTCAGCAGGGTAGGCTATGCAAAAGTTTGGACACCCTCTCTTTTGAGTGGATTTCTAAACCTGTAGTCACTTAATGTTGATTATTGACAACACAAAATTGATTTGAGTGACTCAGTGAACCTTAAAACAGGTGCAACTAATCATGAAAAGGATATTTAAGATAGCTGATGGCTAGTCGTGCTTCTCCTTATTGTGAACCGGAAAGTAGCAACATGGAAACCTCAAAAGAATTTCCTAATGACCTGAAAACTAGGATAATTAACCAACATGAATTAGGAGAAGGATGCAAAAAGCTATCACAACTGTTAAAAGTCTCTGTCTCTAGTCAGAAATATAATAAGAAAATGGAAGGCCACAGGAACACTTCTTCTGAAGGAAAGATGTGCTAGACCAAGAAAAATATCTGTAAGGCAAAGGCGAAGAATGGTTAGAATGGTCACAGACAAATCACAGACCATCACCAAAAAGCTCAAGGAACATCTTGCTGCTGATAATGTCATTGTACATCGTTCATGAGTTCAGAGCATTTTTCACAAAGAACAGCTCAATTGAAGGTGATGCAGAAGAAGTCTTTTCTGAATTTTGCCAACAAGAAGAGTCATTTAAGATATGCAAAGGCTCATCAGGAAAAGCCTGAATCATATTGGAAAAAAATATATACTGTGGACATATGTTGGAGGGTCCATCATGCTGTGGAGATATGTGGCAAGCACAGGAGCTGAAGGTCGCATGAAATACACTCAGTATCAGCAGAATCTGAAGAACTATGTTCAGGAATCAGCAAAGAGGCTGAAGTTACGAAACAGGATTTATTAGCAGGACAATGACCCAAAGAACAGTTCTAGATCTACCAAGGAATTCATTCTCAGACATCTGAATGATCTAGAATGGCCATCTTAGTCCCAAGAAGTGAACACAATTGAAAATCTATAGATTGACTTGAAAAGGGCCGTTTATGCTCGATAGCCATCAAACCTGACTGAACTGGAGACATTTTGCAAGGAAAAATGGCCCAAAATGCCTTTAGCAAGGGTTCAGGGACTTATCCTTGACTGTTAGATAAGTCTACAGGCTGTTATTTCAGCAAAAGGTGGCCATACAAAAGATTAATGTCACTAATCTGTTGGTGTGCCCAAACTTTTGCACCTGTCTGTTTTTGTTATGACCTAAATTACATTGCACCTGTTGATTAAATAAATGTTATGTCAGAACTTACATGCTGCTTTTGGCCTAGCCCTAGGGTATAAAATATATCCAGATGAAATTGCTGATTTGAAAGGCTAGCAGGCTAAGGCTTTCATTTATGTAAATGATCACCGGTGGCCAAACTTTTGCATAATATAGTTACTATTTTTCTTATTTTTTCTCTTGTCTTCTTTTCTATGTTTTTTTTTTTTTGTTCCATTTACAACTATCGAGACAGCTGGAATTTGAACATGTTACTATGCTGTATTTTATGCTATGCAATGTTGTGCTCTTAATTAAAATTAAGTAAAACAAAAAAAAAAGAAAGAAAAAAAGAAAAACTGATTGAGAACTCGTAAGCTGCTCGGCTCATACTTTTCTTTCACACTGCATGAGTCATGACTATATAAACATAAATGATTTCCACACAATTACTACTTGCAGCAAACAAAAACACTTACACACACAAAAACACACATGAGCATGTATGACAGCAAAAAACGCACTGTGTATGCCTGCAATTACAGTATCACTGCATGTTAATTGAACAGTAAAAGTTAAGATAAAGATATAAAACATGTGAAAACATAAAATTTATAAGCATAATCAGTACTGATTAAACTAATCCTAGCACAGCAGCAACAACATGTACTTCATAAATATACCAAGACAATAACTGACAATAAAATGAACACACACATTAAAAAGAAAGTATATAAGTACAAAGAAGCCAGGTGTGAGAAACTGGATTAAAGAAATCCATTTACAGACAAACCCAAATGAATACACAGGGCTCCTGAAGATACACAGAGATCTTATGAAGAGAAATTATGGATATGTGCAAGAAACTGACAATAATGAACAACATTATAACATTATTACCTTTAGTCCACAGCCTCAACTGTGAACAACGTGTGCTCATGACTATCTATTGACACATAATGATGCGGATTAAAAGTAATAATGTTGTAAATAACGTTCACACCAATTGCAACACACTATACAACAACAATGTATCATAAGGAGAGATGGTCTCATTTTTATTTATTTATTTATTGTTAATGATCTCTCAAAATACTTATAGCCTTTGACTTGCATTTTATGAATCACCAGGGACGAGCAATCTTCATTACTGAAAAAAAAAAAAAAAAAAAAAAAAAAAAAAATATATATATATATATATATATATATATATATATATATATATATATATATATATATATATATATATATATATATAAAAAGAGGATTTTCCCTTACATTTTAATTGAACCGTAGGTGAGTAAACAAACAGTAAATTTTCATTTTTGGGTGGACTGTCCCTTTAATTACACAAATGTGCCTTTATTATTGCTACAGTAATCATTTCACGCATATATCCATAATTACATCATTTGAAATAGTTCCCTGTGCCCTGTTGCTTTTATTGTTGTGCATATCAGTATGCTCTTTGAACGTGTTGTTCACTCTCCGTGTCCTTCCCTCCCTCCTCTCCCTGACTTTCCATCTCTGTAAGCACATTCCAGGCTGTGGTCTGATTCTGGACGCCTCTGAAGCAGCAGGTTCCCAAACCCTGAGGAACCTTCTCTATTCTGGCTAGAGCACTTACTTTCTCAATCAAAAGCAGACTCTTATAAGGCCATACGATTCAAATAAAAAAAGCCCAGCCTGCACAACCACCTCTGATCATTGAATCTTTCCACTCATATCTCACAACTGACTTTCAGCAATTTTTAGATGCAATTTAAGTATTTACAGTTAACACTCTATTATATTGTAAATTATTGTTATGGTTAAAAACATAGTTTTAATTTTAAATATATTTAAAAATTGGAGTTTATTTATTTCCAGATATTGATGTCATATTATCCTTCAAATATTATTAAATATGATTAACTTATTTCAAAATATATTATTTTAATTTAATTATTTAAATTTAATTTTATTTTATTTTATTTGCTTACCAGTCACAGTGGCTAGTGCTTTCCAAGGTTTTTGAAATTTCTTTCAAGTATGTGACAGCAAGTCTTAATGATAATAACTGTCTTCATGATGGAGTCATTTATTCATCAAATTTATTCAGAAAGTTGATTCAATCAAGAACATAGCAAGCACACATCTTTACGAATGCTTCATTAAATAATTGATTCACTCGATTAGTTCAAAAACACTGTTCTTCACTGGACTCAAACCCCATTGTCGTGGTAAACTCCTCAAGTCTGCCAACATACATGGCGAGCTACCAGCTAACTGGTAACAGCAGACCATACTGAGGTAAGTGGTCAGTTGATAAGCGTGAAAAGGAACAGTATCATACTGCCCAGTAGTGTTTGCTTTAAAGACGAATTTCAGCCATACATACTTCTGGCTACATAAATAGCAATCTCCAAATACAGGGCTATGTTTTTAGAATGAGTCTATGGAAACTCTTTTGGAGAGACTCGTCGGAGTCTTTTCGCAAGTGATTATACAGGTGCGGATATATCTGTACACTAAAAAAAAAAATATTCATTAGATTTACTACATTTTTAAAGGTAACTGGTTGCAAAAATGGGCTGAATTTAAACAAACAAATTAAGTTGAACACTTTTCAATTTAATTTGTTTCAATTCAGCCCATATAATTTGTTTGCAACCAGTTACTTATATATATTTTTTTTTTTTAGCAAATCAAATTATTCATTTTTTTTTCAGTGTACCAACTCTGTTACTTGACCCTCCAGTGTATTCATGTTGCTAACTTGTAACCGTTGTGCTGGACGCTTTTCTCCAATCTGTCTCTGAACTGAATATGAAGCACATCAAGGAAGGTGAAGAAAGTTTACCTTTACACATCACTGATCCTGCATTTGGTGCTTATAATTTTTAAGCCCTGCTAATGAGCATTTCATAAAATACATTTGATGTATTCATTAGATTAATCTATTAGGTAAACAGAATGTGGCAAAGTGATATACAATCCAGAGGCAACTTTCCACAGGTTAAAATACAGAAAACCATTCCATCCAATCACAATCTAGAACTCTGATGCGATGTTATGCTGAAAATGGAAAGCAAATGAACACAAACTAAGACATTTCAGATGAAATAAGAGAACTCAGAGTGTGGCTGGAAGGGCATCCGCTGCGTAAAACATGTGCTGGAAAAGTTGGCGGTAAGCCGAAAAGAAAATGAACGACTGAATGATTACAGTCACATGAAATGTTTTAACAATTTTTTTGCTACATTTTTTTTTCGAATGCCTTAGGACTGCTGCTGTTTAAGGAAGACAAATGAATTCACAAATTGCATCTATAATATCTTACTTTGGGTTCTGAAGATGAACAAAGGTCTGATGGGATTAGAATGACATGAGAGTGAGTTATTAATAACTGAATTTACATTTTTGGGGTAAAATGACCCTTTAAGTGACCTTGACTTCTTTATTAATTAAAATGCAGGAACAGACTGTATAATAAAACCACATCCACTGTTTTGTTATTCCAGAGTTTGACCCTCAGCATGAGAAGGCAAGCACTGAGACGCACTGGGGAAAAACAGCGGGGCCTAAATGCGAGACAGCGCTCTGGCTCCTGTTGAAGATGCCAAAGCAGCTGTCACAACACTCCACCAACAGGACAAAAGAGCTTTCTTTGTCTCCCCCTTGAGTGAGTTAACATCTGTCTGGCCAATCGCATCATTGATAAGGAAAAAAAATATCAAGAGTGTAAACGGGAAAAGATATGAATGGCTAAATAAAAGGGACTGAGTAGAGAACAAAGAAGGTCAGGAAGAGGAGAGATCTTCCAGTAAGTCTGCTGGAACACCAGATGATATTGCGAAAAGAAAAAAAAAAACAAAAAACAAGGGATAAAGCTGGACGAACACACTAGATCAACACACTCTCTGGAATCAAACACTTGATATCCTTTGTGTATATGTGTGTGTGTGTCATCAGACATCCTGGCCCTTCCTCTGAACTGAGAGTGTGGGGAACGTGTCTGGCCTCATTCCAGCGTTCTGACCAGACGTTCCATACAGCATGTTCTGCGAGAAATGAGACCCCTCCAGGGAAAAATAACAGTGTTTGAATAATAAAAGGATGGATTGACTGTACAGCAGTTGTATGAAAAGGGATACGAGACAAAACATGTTTTCAAGAATTAAAATAAAACAGCAAATGAGCAGTATTTTACTCCAGTACATTCATTCATTCATTTTTTTTTTTGGCTTAGTCCCCTTATCAATCAGGGGTCATCACAGCGGAATGAATCGCCAACTTCTTCAGCATACGTTTTACACAGCGGATGCCCTTCTACCACCAACCCAACACTGGAAAACACCCATACACACTCATGCATACAAATACACTATGGCTAATTTAGTTAATCCAATTCACCTATAGCACATGTGTTTGGACTATGGGGGAAACCGGAACAGCCGGAGGAAACTCACACGGACATTGGAAGAACTTGCAAACTCCACAGAGAAACCACAACAGGCCCAGCCGGGACTCAAACTAGCAATCTTCTTGCTGTGAGGTGACAGTGCTAACCACTGAGCCAGTGCCACTTACTCCAGTACAATATAGGATATTTTTTAAATACATTTACTTATTTGCTGACCTAAAGTACCTGAGCATTAATTATGAATTATGTCATGAACTGAGGGTGATGCTAGGGTTTCTTTTTTAATGCAGATAATATTAATAATAATTCATTGTGATTTTAATTTTCTTAAGACTATATCCTATTTGTCAGTTGTTTCTAATAATTTAAAATATAATACAATTTTCTATGGTCACTTTTTTATTTTACATTTGTAAATTAAGGTCACTAGGTTTTTACAAAGAGATATCTGTCATGTTGAATGGCAATGGACATTTTGCCATTTATTAAAAAAAAAAACATACATTATTCATACAATAAAGTAGTAGTAGTAATAGTAGTAGTAGTAGTAGTAGTAGTAGTAGTAGTAGTAGTCCTATCAGTATTACTAGTAGTAGTATCAAAAGTAGTAGTAGTAATAGTAGTAGTATTAGTTATACAACAACAACAACAACAACAACAACAACTACTACTACTACTACTACTACTACTACTACTACTACTACTACTACTACTACTACTACTACTATTACTACTACTACACCTACTACTACCACCATTACTTCTACTACCATTACTACTACTACTACTACTACTACCATTACCATTACTACTACTACTACTACTGCTGCTACTACTACTACTACTAATACTACTATTACAACTACTACTACTATTACTACCATTACTACTACTACCACTACTACTACTACTACTACTACTGCTGCTGCTGCTACTACTACTACTACTAATAATACTTTTAGGAATGTCTAAATTTTTAAGGATTTAGAAACAAATTCAAATATCATATATTAAATAAAGCATTAAAATAACTTACATTCCAACAACCTATTATATAAACTATCAACTTCATAAAATAATTTTCAGCAGTTAAACAAGTTTCCAAATAAAACATATCTTCTGACTTAATGAAGTGATTTATGATGATTTCAGTAAAACAAACAGATTCCGACTCTAGACTTTGGGTGAAATCCTGGGAACATTATGTAACAGGAGGATAGTGTTAGTGATATAAGCAGTAAAGCAAGGTCATAAAGATACGAGATTCAGAAGGGTGAAACAGACAACACTTAGAAGCAGCTGAAATATGATAGCCATCAACAGTGGTTTAGACTCTGAAACCTTGCCTTTGTGACACAGCGGACTGTAAATGCATTATGCAATTGTGAAATAGTGGGGAATATTGTGTATGACCCAGGGATCAACTGTCTGCAATGCACAGTTATTACCAAGCAAATACAGTGAAAACAGATTCTAAACTCAGAAAACATATAGATAATCTATGTCTCTTCAAAATCTACTGAGATTGAATAGGGTTCCAAGAACAATTACATAAAAAGCCCATAAACATATATGAGCTCTGTGTGTTTGTTTATATCAAAACGTGGCCCTATAATCATAAAGTATCTGCAAATAAACATATCTGTTTATCACAGTTTCTGTATTTTGAATTTCACAAGTGTTTTCCGTTTATTTATGGTTGTGAATTGCATTATGGGACCTTGATCTCAGCTCTGTAGACTTCTGAAGTTGAAAAATCAACTGTAAAGTTTAACAAAATTATATTTACTGACATAAAAAAAAAACATAAAACAAAAAAAAAATCACTTATTTTAACATTTTAGGGTTAAACTTAGTAGTAATGTCTAATGAATGAGGAAAATGACTATAAAACCTTGTTAAATAAATATCAAACCATAGTTAAATCACATTTCAGTATAGAAAAGTCATTAAACCTAAAAAGGAGGCACAACTTCACAGTCCCTATAGTGAGCAATGATCAATGAATGAATTAACTATCAAATAACAATAAAAGTAATACAATATCAATCTTACAGACTCAGTCATTCATTTAGTTTCTTTTCGGCTTAGTCCCTTTATTAATCTCTGGTCGCCACAGCGGAATGAACCGCAAACTTATCCAGCACGTTTTTACGCAGCGGATGCCCTTCCAGCTGCAACCCATCTCTGGGAAACATCCACACACACTCATTCACACTTATCCACTACGGACAATTTAGCCAACCCAATTTACCTGTACCGCATGTCTTTGGACTGTGGGGGAAACCGGAGCATGTGGAGGAAACCCACGCAAATGCAGGGAAAAATATTACAGACTATTATTTGTTAATGTAAACATTCATAAAACCTTTTATTTTAACAATGTATTAAATGTCGAAATTAACATTATGAATAATAAATGCTTTAGAAGTATACTTCATTATTAGTTCATTCATGATTTCTATTATATATCTCATAACCCCTAAAGCATGCAGTCTGTGAGCAATAGCAGTCATACTCCACGACACAAACATACCTCATTAAGAGAGCTGAAGGATTATTGCTGAGCCAATAATTCTTTTCCAAGAAAATAAATGCATTTTGAGAAAGCACTCGTTCTTTTAAGATCATACTGAACAACTGCAAAGCCAAATTGAATCTTTAAATAGGGCTGAGGTAATTATCTCCTGGCAGGCCTCGAAAAAGAACACCTCTGCCTAGCGGCTAAAGGTTGACTCCTTAATACTTGCCTCTACATTATAATGGGATTCCACATAGGCTGAAAAAAAAAAAAAAAAAAAAAAAAAAAAAAAAAAAAAAAAAAAAAACAGAACATTTTATAGAGCACCTCAGAATATCTCACATAAAGCAAGTCACAAGCCAGGTTTCCATCAAAGTTGGCAATGTCAGCCAATAAATGCCATTTTAATGATATCATTATCAGCCTGATAACAAAATTAGGCAAATATCCACTTCAAGCGCTTGCTGCACACCACTTTTTTATTGTTTTACTGGTATTTAGATTTTTGATTATTGGTATTTTACTCGATTTTATTTATATAAAAGAAAGTTGGATGTAGAGGTCATTTCAGTGGCGCAGTGGGTAGCACGATATTCATACAGCAAGAAGGTCACTGATTCGAGCCTCAGCTATGTCAGTTGGCATTTCTGTGTGGAGTTTGCATGTTCTCTACATTATGACATGGGTTTACACCGAGTGCTCCACTTTCCCCCACAAGTCCAAAGACATGCTGTATAGGTGAATTGGATAAACTAAATTGTCTGTAGTGTATGTGTGTGAATGCAAGAGTGTATGGGTGTTTGCGGCCGTGTTGGGTTGCGGCTGGAAAGGTACCCGCTGCTTAAACATATGCTGGATAAGTTGGCGGTTTATTCCGCTGTGGCAACCCCTGATTAATAAAGGGACTAAGCCGAAAAGAAAATGAATGAATGAATAAAGTTGCCTGTTAAAAAGAATAATTGAAGAGTTGTGCCCTCTGAAGTTTCAATCAAAAATGAACATTTTTGTTCAGCCGCCTTTGTTTATGTTGATATATTTCATTGTAAGGACAAGGAAAATGACTTCTTTGCCATAAAAATGATATTACTGAACATACACACATGATCCTGATAAAAACGCTCATTTTAGACAATTTCAGATAGCATTTAAAGTTTTTGCAGCTAAACAAAATTAATACTTATCAGTAATAATTGATAAAGTGCAGAGATCAGTTTAAACTTTCATGAAGTTAAGGTTTAAAATAAAATCAGTTGCTGTGTTTGACTTTTGATTTTGCAATCATAATGAAAAAAAAGGGAAATAAATATATTAATCAGCTGATACAACATCGATCAGCCTCCAAATCTAAAGAGTAAGGTTTTAACAATACATGTATTTGTATTGAACCATTTGGTACGAGACTTTCAGTTCGGTGCACATTAAAAACCAAACGATTCAGACTAATATCCAAAAAGATAAAAGAGAAAGTGTACGAAGTATAATGTTTTTAGTGCAACAACGCTCAACAAGGCATCCCAAATGACATGACAGGCGACATGCTGCCTTCCCCGCCCACATCTAAACAACAGATTCGAACGGCACAAAACAAATCACTGAGGCGATCGGTACATTAGCTGTGGATATGAGACTTAATCGGTAGTGGATATTTCGGGTTTTAAGAAAAGGTTAAATGTAATAGAGCATTGTTACATTTTTATTATTCCTTAATAAGCCCATTTCAGTCAGATAATAATTTCTGCTTTCAGATCTACTGAAATGGCAGGTGACAGTCAAATCAAGCAGATTTGTGCTGTCTGAAAAGAAGGTGGAATATAAAAAAATACTGACATTGAATCAAAACATTGATTGAAACTCAATTCCACTTAAAAGCTGAATTGTTCTTTTATTTTTATTTGTTTAAAAAGCAAGATCATACTTATGATGTTAATTTTAATACATACAAAAATAATAATAATAAAATAAATAAATCAGACAAATCCTCTGGATTTTTTCTTTTTTCGCTTTGTCGAAAACATACCGAATCGTGACACCACTGTGTCGTATCGAACCGAACAGGGATTTTTGTGAACTGTTACACCCCTACTAAAGAGTTATCATTATCAGTATTGGTCACAAATTCTATACTCTTGCATCCAAAACAAATAATAATAATAACTGCCACAAAAACTTTATCAAAATACTTTCAAGTAAAGCTGATGGAAATGCTAAGTATTGATTAAAGGAAGTAAATGTTATCATATTTTCCAATTAACTTTAGCCCATGAATCCTATGTAATCTACTGTATGTTATATTTTAGAAGTTGCAAAAATTGTTTTGGAGTTTTTTTTTTTTCCGCAAAAATGGGCTTTCAAGCAAATATGGTGTCACAGGCACATTTTCAGTGCACTGGTAAAGCATGTTGTATATTGGGATCACCTTTACAGATGCCAAGCTTAACCCATGCTGTGTCATGGGAACTTCCAGAAGTGCCAATGCAAACCTCATATGTTGTATTATGCACCTGTCATCAACAATAGTCTGAAAAGCAATAAATGGCCACCCTTTGTGATTATTGTAAACATGCAGCCTTTAGTTGGGGGAAGAATATGAAGGTATGTCCTATCCAGCACACCATAAACCTGTGGCACAAGATGCGTCACAGAATTATGGTAGACCCACAATAAGTTTTGCAAAAAGATGGGTTCCTTTGAACTGAATCTGACAATCAACAGCTGCATAATGCCATTGATTTTTGTACAATTATTTGTGAAACTGAAATCATAACAACATGGCAAATTTGTCTGAATACTCTCTTCATTTATTTTCCATTTGGTGAAAGCATGTGGATGGGGGCTGGGAGTTCTTTGTGATAAAACAAAATGATATATGGAAACAGCTTAAGGGCAAAATTTTGTTGCAATCCACCAAAAACTATTTGACGATTCCCTTTCATCACTTGTGATGTCATCACAAACACCAGCTTATCAATAAAGGCTAGCTGCATGGAAACAGCTTGTAGATGGAAAATGTTGCAAATGTTTATCCCTAACACATAACGGTTGTCCATAAAAAACAAAGGGAAAAAAGGTGTGCAGGTAAAAACAACAAAGAAGATTTAGGAGCTTGTGTTTGTGCTGTAAGAGTGTTCAGTGGTCATCATATTGAATCCATTGGTTTTGTACTGTATATCTTTCATCATGTATATTACTGGTACTGCAGTAAATGAACGGTAAATTCATTAACCCTTAAAGACCGAGACAGCCGCCCGCGGCTAAAAATAAGTATTGCTCTTAAATGTTTAATAACTTTTGATCCGCTGATCCGATTCATACAATTCAAAGATTGGCATAAAGAGGATAATCTCAGCTTTCCAGCGCTGTAACATAGTACATTCGCGGACTTTCAGAGGCTCTGGAATCAGTGCGGTTACGTCATCAAAATTTGACAACGCTGATTTGACAAAGAAACGCTCGTCACTGTGTCTCCGGACAAACCAGATATGATGCATTGATGCATTGTCCCTCCTCCATGCCCAGATTGGTTCAAACTCACAATCTCTCAACCAATAAGCATAGGTTTCGCTTTCTGGACCAACAATGAGCTTTTTGAACAACACGGAATGAGAGATAGGCTGTACATTTACGCGCGGCTAAATAAAACGCAAAAAAAAAGTTTTGCATGAAATAATTCTCATACTAAGTACTTTTGCATGCACAGCAGCACAGAAACATGACAAAACAGTGACACAGCAAAGACGAACTGCTGCTCTTGCTGTTTTCAAAAGACGCAAATGAAGGTGCGGCTGTTTGTCTGCATTGCAGACAACCATATCCAAATCCACAGACAGTCATGTCCATGCTGGCACATAAAACCTAAGGATGGTCCATATTGAATCTAGTTTAGTTATGTAACTATTTATAGTATAGTAAATATTTATATCTATTTTTTTACTGAGGATTTGCACCATGTTTATTTGGACTTTGACGCATTATTTATTATTTTCTTATTTTTTTATTTGTTCATTGTAAGTGGTGTTGTTTATAGTAACTGAAAATATATTATTTGGAAAAAGTCAAAATTGCTTCACTGTTCTGTTATTTTGTAACATTTTTTTTTTTCTGTTTAGTTCATTCCCAAAACTTTTGGGCAAATACATTGTCAGTAAATAAATGCATTTTTTCCCCCATTGAAAAACGCCTTGGAATAACATTGAAATAAATTGCTATAACTTGCTCAGGGAATGGTGGATGTAGACAAAATTTATTTTGGAAGTATAAAACATCATAGCATGTATTTCTAAAGAAAGAAAAACAAACTTCATAAGGTTTTGTTTGTAACAAATAGAAAATGCCACTTTTTTAAAAATCGTTTCTGGAAAATTCTGGAATATTTTCTGTCTGTTCATATGTTTTTGGACCAAAAAATTTTTTAGACTGGACCTTTAAATGATACAGATTGAAACTTCAGGTTCTCCTGTTTAAAATGATATATGACACTTGAGGCTGACTACTAAAATAAAAATAAAAACTGCTTTTAAAAAAATAATAATATAGGCCTATTAGGTGCCCACAAAATACCTCTAGGTCTTTAAGGGTTAAATAGTCTTAAGAATTGAGTGTTCATGTCACAGTGTTTCTTCCGTTTGTCTGTGAGAGCATCAGTGCTGTTTCATCCGACCTAAAATGTAATCACTGAGACATTTGTATTCTTTGCAAAATTCAGCCACTTTTATTTGGAGCTGCTTGTGTGATCGATTCGAGACCTATATGCATATAAACAAGCCTAATCTTGGGTTGTGCCACCGTTAGACATCAATCATGTGAGCAAACAAACAGTCTGTGTGGCACTAATGAGCAGCACCTCCAGTTCCACTTTAGATAGAACCATACCTGTCAACCTTTCCGTTTCCGGGAGGTTTGGAAGTTAGGAAAGCAGTTGAATGCTTTCATTATAGATCTGTGCATATTTAAAGTGACACCTCTGTTATTTAATGTGATCAAAGTAAAAATCTAAATAAAGGATTTATTTGCTGCTCTTTAATCAGAATGTTTAAATTATACATTGAAGATAGGTTAATGAGATTTAATATGTTGATTTAATTTCCTTATAATAGCTATTCATTTGAATAGGCTAAACTGTTTAATTTACTTACAGCTTTTTCTTATGTATACTATTTATTATATCCTTTGTAAATAATAATAAAAACATATTACTGACAGTTTCTACTGTTTATTTACAATGAAACAGCTACATATTTAGTAATTTGGGGATTTTTTGGGCGGGTGAGTATTTCTTATTTTTACTTCCCAATGTTGACAAGTATTGATAGAACATTTATTAAACATGTTATTGTCTCATTTAAAAAAAAAAAAAAATAATTAAATATATAAAAAATATATATATATAAAAAAAAAAAAAAAAAAAAATATATATATATATATATATATATATATATATATATATATATATATATATATATATATATATATATATATATATATTAAGAAAAACAAATCAATATTGTTAGCCTTTATCACCCAGCCTTACAACTCTGTATCCTGAAACCTCATAGAAGACACTTTCTTAGGACAGCTGATGCAGGTCACACACCGGATGCACCACTCAGCGGAGCAACACGGCACAAACAGGACAATATCGCACATCAGATGAGCACATTCGAATGTTGTTTAATATGAAACTATTGAGAGCACCACATAAATATGAACAGTGTCCTGAGTTGTAGCTGGTCGTCGCGGACAACTGCCGACTTGCTGCACCGGTGTGCGTACCCTGATAGAAATCTATGTTTAAAATTCTAAAATGCATGTCACTGCGTGGCGCATCGCCAATTTGCGAATCTGATGTGTGACCCCCTTGAGCGTTGCATTACAGTATCTTTTGTATATAATTGAATAGTAATAATTACAAAAAAAACAAAATATGACATTTAATATGTTGCCAAAATTCTCAAACGAAAACATTGTAACCATGTTCTTTTTTTTCCTGAAACTTTTCAGTTCCATCATTTTTCAAAATAAATTTCAGCAAAATACAGACGGCATTGAAAAATAATATTCCCATAAACTTTGCAAAACGGAAATAAAATGGAACATCCTTGGAATGTTTGCATTACTAAAAACATGTGGTTTGTCATAATTAACTTTTATTTTTTTGTTACCAAAATCCAACCCAGGCTTATTCTGATTATGTATTTCTTTATACATTTCTGGAGAGAGCAAAATATGTCCCATTTTTTGCAGTTTTTGTTTTTATGAATCCACCAGAGGCCGATGTGTACGCTTTTTCAGATCTCAAACTTATCGTATAAATCCACCAGAGGCCCCTGTCGACTGAATGATTTACTGACCAATCGACCTACCCCCCCCCCACCCCCCCCCCTTCCTAAAAAAACCCATAGTGTTTTAAAAAGCACCGACTGACCTGCACACCCACTTCCATAAACCCAAGTGTTTTAAAAAGCAATCCAGAAAAACAAAAGTCTTCGCCTGCTTTTTACCATGTTTTCAGATTTTTCCATATTTTTACTTTGTTATATACTTGTTTATATTTTTTGGGCTTCTGTTTTTGTCTTGTTTACTTTCTGGAACCGTTCTTTACTGGACTCGAACCCCGTCGTCATGGTCAACTCCTTCCTGCGTCTCTAGTCCGCCTACCTGACAGCTAGAAAGCCGTTCATACAGAGGTAAGCGGTCATCTGGTAGGCGCGAAAAGGAACGGCGTCATACTGCCTCATTGCGTCTGTTTTAAAGACGAAATGCAGCCGTACATAACTTTGGCTACATAATTTGTGATCTCCAGAAATGTATAAGGCTAGGTTTTCAGAATGAGCCTATGTATATGTCTTATTCTCCTTTTTATTTATCTGTCCCCCATATTTCTTTTAACTTCTTAAATAATGTTTTTATAAGATATTTTATAAGATATTGTTTGTGGAATTACTAATATAAAGTTTGCCATCTGGCTAAATAATTTGATAATAAAATGTTAAAATCAGGTAAAACTGCCTACATGTCTGCATGGAGTAGGATGGACCAGTCTAATTATTTTTTTTCCACATTACAATGTGTCTTTATGAACCTATACCTAAATTTAGCTTCCTACAAGTCAACTGCCCCACCTGGAAAACAGTTTTCACTCATTTCATCCCAATCCCCAGCTGAATGTTTAGTTTGTCAAGTAAAAAAGTTGTAACACACCCTGGCAGAATCAACACCTTACAGCAGCTGAGTGTTCAGAGGAGCGAGTGTTTTCAAAACGCATATTTATCTGACTGTGCTTCTCAAACAGTCATTGAACACATCCGGCATGAAGGAGCAGACCTGCAGCATAATGTATTTGCTTACGTCTGTGTGTCCTGCCATATGAAAAGGCATGAGTAGGAGTTCTACAGTGAGGTCATTGTGTTTGCAGGCAAAGGGTGGGCTGACGGTGCAGCCCTCTGTAATAAAGTTGAGTGGTTTAGGATTAGCCCGCTGTGCGGCGAGCATGCTTGCGCACAAAGAGGAAAGCTAACATTGCACATGGCAACCCTTGCTGACCACCCACACGCACACTGTACAATACCAGCATTTAAAGCCCAGAACAGCATTTACAGCTAAACAATACAACCATCACAGAGGATTAACCAGTGAAAGCCGGTGTTTTACATGCTAATTGTGCAAGCATGAGTTGGAAGGTGCTGATATTCCTCTTTTAAACAGGGATCATTTTGAGGCCAAACATAAAGGTGAATTTTGTAAATGCTAAACAGACAAGATGAGGCTGTAATGCAAGGCCGACAGTCTGTTTGTTTAGAAGTGGAGGAGCAAGTTGCACTACATTTAATCCGATAATTGACAAGCCCACACAAAACTGCTGATGGCTATTTGAAAGAAATGACTAACAAACAACCACAGAAGGAGAAAAATACTTGAAAGGTGTGTGGCAATTTGGAAGTCTGTGTAATACTTTCCAAGGGAAAGCACCTAATCATCCCTTCCTCTCAGTTTGTCTGACATTATCTTCAGTTCATTATTTTTAATGTCCTGATTTCCTGTAAAGTGTTCATCACCATGCCAGATTTCTCTGTAACGGTTGGATAGCTCGAAGCTAATTATTCCCCGAAAATTTTTGACAAAACGTGTACACACCTGAGCTGTTTGTTCGACCTCTGTAGATGTCATCATAGGCCTTCCACTGCTGAGTGACTTGATACGCGTGGATGAAGATCACCAGTACTCCTACCAAACAAATGAGCGGAACCAGGGCTGCCGTACAGAGAGCCGCATATACATTTGGGATGAAGCACCTGCAAATGAGAAACACACAGACAAACATAAATATATTAATAAATAGAAAAAAAAAATATATATATATATATTTATATATATATACATACACACTCACCGGCCACTTTAATAGGTACACTAAATTGCTAATCAGCCAATTACGTGGCAATAACTCAATGCATTTAGGCATGTATACATGGCATGGTCAGGACGATCTGCTGCAGTTCAAACTGAGCATCAGAATGGGGGGAAAAAAGGTGATTTAAGTGATTTTGAACTTGGCATGGTTGATCGAGCCAGACAGGCAGGTCTGAGTATTTCAGAAACTGCTGATCTACAGGAAATTTCACGCACAACTATCTATAAGGTTTACAGAGAATGGTCTGAAAAAAGAAAAAAAATATCCATTGAGTGGCAGTCCTGTGGGCGCAAATGCCTTGTTGATGCCAGAGGTCAGAGGAGAATGGCCAGACTGGTTCCAGCTGATAGCAAAGCAACATTAACTCAAATAACCACTTGTTACAACGAGGTATGTATCTCTGAGTGCACAACATGTCCAACCTTGAGGCGGATGGGCTACAGTAGCAGAATACCACACTGTACCACACTATATATATATATATATATATATATATATATATATATATATATATATATATATATATATATATATATATATATATATATATATATATACAGGGTTCAACGCTAAAGATTTTTTATACGGGTCCGATCGGGCCATTGGTTGAGATTTTTACTTGCCCTGCCAAAAAAAAAACTAAAAAGTTAATAGCTAATTGGCCACATATTTTAAATAATGGCAAAATGATGCCTGTGAATCTAGAATTTAAATATGTTAATAAATGTATAATGAGCAAAATTCAAGATTTTATGCAAATGAAAGAGCAGTATGAAAAATGTGCAGGTATTTTAATACAATTCTAAATAATTTTTATAAAAATGGCTTGCCAAACAGACAACTGTTTTTTTTTTTTGTTCTTTCTTTTCAGTTCCTTAATTTTGTACCAATGTAATTGTCTGCTTCTAAGACTTTAGAAACAGATGTTTTCTTTTAGCTTCATTGTTTAATTTTGCCACCATGTTGCCATCTTCGCTGTACTGGTTGTTACTGGGTTACAAAAAAAAAAAAAAAACGCGTTCATCGTTACTGGCCGATAGGTAACAATCCTGTCTACTGTCCCGAGTGTCTTTCACGCTGGCCCCGGGCCACCAGGCAGTTCTAATAGTTGAGCCCTGATATATATATATATATATATATATATATATATATATATATATATATATATATATATATATATATATATATATATATATATATATATATATATATATATATATATATAGAGAGAGAGAGAGAGAGAGAGAGAGAGAGAGAGAGAGAGAGAGAGAGAGAGAGATGTTTATCAGGTTTATATGTTAAAGTATGTGAAATGAGTTCGGAATAACACAATCTGCTTCCTTCTGAAATATTTTGACATCGACATTTCTCCTGAGAGATTTCTTTTTTGTTTTTCTCTTACTCGTTTCCATCTATCTGAGGAATTTCTTCCAGTCAACCTCCAATGTTTTTCTCCTGCATGCAGTTATGAAGTCTGAGGACTGGTATTTGTAACGGGAAAGCTTTGGGAAACTCAATCCAGAGTAATCTTGTTATGACGTGATCTGTATCAAAATAAGCAGCAGTTGCATTCTGTTCACAGGCCAGACATCGCTCTGGTCAAACAAACAGAATGGACAAACACAGCACGTACTCATTTTATAGAGCAGAAATGGCACAATGTAGACATAATAGAATTTAAAGCATGCGAAATGTCTGTAGGAAAATAAACAGGCCATTTTTTACTAGACTTCATTTGATTAGAATTTTGAAATGCTGGCCTGGTTTAGAATACGCATAGAACTATATAGCTTCACATCTGTTTTATATGTAGTTGAATAATAAATATAAGCAATCAATATAACATTTTCAATTACAGTTGGTCAAAATTATTTGCCCTCCTGTATTTTTTGTCTTTTTCAAATATTTCCAAAATGATGTTTAACAGAGCAAAGAATTTTCACAGTATTTCCTATACATTTTTTTAAAGGGAGAAAGTCTTATTTGTTTTATTTTGTCTAGAATAAACACAGTTTTATAGAAACCCAGAAGGGATGTGATAGTGGTGGTAGGGGTGGGGGGGTGTTGTTGGAGAAAAAAATAAAATAAAGCTTTTGCATTCCCTCTCAAAGATGTTTTGCGAGGGAATACAAAGATGTTTTTATCCACAGACACTTCCTGTTCATTTCATGCATATCAACCCTCCCGTTTTTGGTGTGATTTTCTCATATTTTCCATTCCATCCTGCTATCATCATATCATTAAGTATTTTCCAATATTTCTCTCATATTTTTAATCTTGAAAGTATGTTGAAATTCAAATTAATATAAAAAATGTCTGCATTCACTTTCTTTCTGTTAAAGCTGTTCATCGATCACCCTATATATGCAAACCTCTCAATCAGTGAATGCATGTGTGTGAACAGGAGGTGTTTATGGAACAACAATCTCGCAAAACAAAAGAAAACGCAAAACATCTTTGCAAGGGAACACAAAGTTTTTTCTCCACCCATTTTTTTTTCTCCCACCCAGTTTATTATTTTTTTTTCACCCATATTTTTCCCCACCACCAAACCCCTTCTGGGTCTCCGTACAGTTTTAATCAATTTCTTAATCAATATTAATATACTATTGATATTTACTTTATTATTTGCACCCGTAAGTATTTTTCGATTGTCTACAAAACAAACCATCATTAAACTATGACTTGCCTAATTACCCTGACTTGCCTAATTAACCTTATTATTATGTAGTCATCATGGCAAAAATAGAAGAAATGAGTTATTAAAACTATTAAGTTTAGACATGTCTTGAAAAAATCTTTCAGAAATTGAGGAAAAATATACAGGGGGGTTAATAATTCAGGATGTAATTAATAATTCTGACTTCAACTGTATGTGTCTTCTCTGGCAAATCTTAGATACAATTTAGATACAATTTATATTAGGAAGTGTAAAAGACTATAGACAGAACCAAGCAGGACGCCTAATTAAAACGAATCAGATAAGGGCAGTCAGATGGCCTAAGTGTGATAAAACCTGATGTTAAGGCAATTGAATAACATAACAGATCTTTCATTCATTCGTTTATTTTCTTTTCAGCTTAATCCCTTTATTAATCTGGGGTTGTCACAGCGGAATAAACCGCCAACTTCTCCAGTATACAGTATGTTTTACAGAGCGCATGCCCTTTAAGCACCAACCCATCTCTGGGAAACATCCATACACACTCATTCACACTCATACACTACGTGCATTTTAGCCTACCCAATTCACCTGTACTGCATGTTGGACTGTGGGGGAAACCAGAGCACCCGGAGGAAACATGCAAACTCCACACAGAAACGCCAACTGACCCAGCCGAGGCTTGAACCAGCATCTTTCTTGCTATAAGGCTACAGCATTACCTATTGTGCCACCGCGTCACCCCACAACAGATCTTACAAGATAAATTTTGGTTTAAGATTAAGACCTTTTGCTTAAGGTGGTACTTAACTCAGTGATCATATCTGAAGTGAAATACTTAAAGGACATTCACACACCTTAAGACGGGGGGTGGGGGGGTATATGTCATATACTATGACATGCATGATATGCTTTAAAACAGGGGTGACCAATCTCAGTCCTGGAGGACTAGTGTTCCTGCAGGGTTTAGCTTCAACTTGCCTCAACACACCTGCCTGGGTGTTTTAGGTATACCTAGTAAGACCCTGATTAGCATGTTCAGGTGTGTTTGATTAGGGTTGGAGCTAAATTATGCACAACACCGGCCCTTCAGGAACAAGTTTGGTGAGTCTTGCTTCAAAAGATGAGACACAAAAACAGCTGCCATCCAGTGCATGTTTACACAGAATAAAAATGCTTTTTATCAACTCTAGGGATGCACTGATATGGATTTTTTGACCGATATCTTTTAAGAATTGGAGGCCGATAACCAGTATATTAGCCACTACATATAAATATTTCCTTAATCAGCTCACTGAAAGGCAAAAACTTACTGTGTGAATGGTCACTTATGCATTTCCCAGCATAGTTTTATTAATATTTGATCTACTAGACCTATTCTGCTATAAAGATTTCCTGAGCCTGAATACTGACAATGAACTTTTTAAGACTCCCTCCCTCTAGTACTATAAGCATCAACTATAACTACAGATATTAAAAACTGTTTAGCTTTAAAAGAAAAAAAAAAAAAGAAAAATAGCTAATAATATTGCATTTATACCTAAATGAAAATGGTGTTAGTGGCAATAATAATAATAATAATAATAATAATAATAATAATAATAATAATAATAATAATAATAATAATAATAATAATAATAATAGTTAAAAGGTGCAAAGTTATTAAATGGCAAACAACAATAAAAACACAAAAATGTATTCAAAATATTAATGCTAATGTTGGAAATAGTGATGCAACCAATTTATTTTTCCACATAATGCGAGGTTTGATATGTGTTTAAATCTGACATTTACCTAATACACTTTTAATTCTACAACCATGCAATCCCCCTGAGCCAGTGAAGCTGTGAGGTACGGGAAGAGGCGAGAACTGCTGTGGCCTGTGAGGTGAGATGACATCATTTGTTTGTTCATGGAAAGGGAGATGTTTGGCTTTCATGAGTCAACTGGGAGTTGACTTGTGAAGAGCTGCTTTGAAACGGGGCGGAGCGGAGTGTCCTTAGTCTTCTGTTATCACTACAGGCTTGGCTGGAGCGAAACTGAACGTATGCACAGTCACAGCTTGCGACCTCATAAACACTGAAGGGCTAAAAATAGCAGCTTTTGCCAAATTATCCTTAAAAGACCCTGACCACACACCATCAATGTAAACAATCTTCGTGTGTGTATATGAGAAAACAGCTTAAGTCATTAAAAGAGGAAATTAGTAACTATGAGACTGAAAAATAATAATAAAGGGATCCTTTACATTTGTGGGTACATCAAGTGATAATTAGCAAGTGAAAAAAAAATCAAAGCTTGTCAAAAAGAAAACTTCTATACAGAACTATAAGGTAAAGTTCATTGACACATTTAAAGTAACTGAATATAATATATCCTCTTTTCTGAGATATTTAGGGATGTCCTAATGTGGAATGAAATGACTTAAGTTAAATGTACAGTGTGTACATTTTACTGACAGAGGAACAATTTAAAAACAACAATAACAAAGACGTAGCGTATTGACATTGTGAATGAGAGTGAAATCATTAGCTGCATTTCCACTGACGCATCTAAAGCAAGCATACCAGTTTCCACAGTAAATTCTGAAGCCAGATTTGGTCCTATCAGTGCTTGCTTGGGGTCAACGTCTGACCTTTTTCAACTCACCAAATATCTTGGGCCAAAGCGGGCTAGTGGATACCCTTCCAGCTGCAACCCATCACTGGGAAACATTCATACACACCCATACACTACGGACAATTTAGACTACCCAATTCACCTCTACCACATGTCTTTAGACTGTGGGGGATACCGGAGCACCCGGAAACCGAGGCGAATATGGGGAGAACATACAAGGAAAACTCCACACAGAAACACCAATTGACCCATCCGGGGCTTGAACCAGCGACCCTCTTGCTTTGGGGCGACTGTGCTACCTACTGCACCACCGTGCTGCACAGAAGATAGAAGTTAAAGTGACCTCTTAGCCCCGCCCACTTTTAGCACAACTACCAAACTAGCCAGACAGATCTTGTGCTCTGCATTAAGTGTACTTATTTTTTTTAAGAAGTGCGCATCAGGGTCCGTGCCAGTGAACGGCGGTGGGTATGTGGCTGTGTGAATGTACTATGTGCACGCAACACACTTGAAGTCCTGTAGCAAGCAATAATAAATAACTAGATCTGGCCAATGGCCCCAAATAGAGATATAAATTAATGAATATAATAAATGAACACAATACAAAAAAGAAAAAAAAAAAAAAAGTTTTTTCAAGAGTTTATCTTAGTAGAGAAATATAGTGTGAGGTCAGTGTACAAACAATGGAGGTCTATGATGGGTTAACATAAAGACAGCTGTACAAACATGAGGTGTGTGTTTGTGTGTGCGTGTTGAAGAATGTGACAGTGCATATTGACAAACTCACAGGTCTCCTTGCACCAGGCCATACACACTATGAATGCTCCATCCAAATCCCCCCAGCAGGACCACAACCAGAACAATGATGACCAGAGCAGGAAGACCCCAGCTGAGCAGGAAATAGAGCAGATACCGTCTCTCCGTGTGCTCATCATTCATCACTAATATCTGCCAGAAGTTTATGGCCTGCAAAAGAGAACAGCAATGGTTCTGAATAATAATAAAAAAAAAAAAATGGATGATGATTAATTAAAGTATTTATAAAGCAAGATACAAAAAAAAAAAAAAAAAAAAAACATCTGATGGCAGTGATCTTTATTTCTTTAACACTGCAACACCAACAATATCTAAGTTAACCTAATTTATTTTAGCAGTCGAGACAATTCATCAGAGATTTGAAAATCTACATTAAAATCAAGTCCTGAGGAGACGCCTTCATCCATCAGTATTAGCTCCATAAATGGATAGGAACTGCAGCAGCTCTGTTTTGCTGTGCTGGAAACTTGGATAAGAGATGAAGAGAAAAGAGAAGCTGGCAGGACATTGTATTAGCTTTTGGGTGGCCAAACACTCTGCAATCCCTCTCCAGTCTCTTTGTAATTATGAAAGAGGTTGGCACTGAGCCATTCAGATTACCCTGTCTCACAACTTCTATTGATCTGGCATTCTAACTGTGCCAGTGTAGGGAGTCTTGGGGATCTATTGGAAGACTATTTTAGCACAGGCTGAAAATCAAGTCTCTGTGTGTAGGAAAGAACTGTTAGATCGATAGTTCTCATTGATAAAGTGTTAAGCTAAAATACAGTCTGGAAGAGTCACAGCTAGTTGCCAAAAGAGAAACTTTGCAGATATTGGCAGATATAAATCCTGCATAAAATGGGAACAAGGGTTATTCATTCATTCATTCATTCATTCATTCATTCATTCATTCATTCATTCATTCATTCATTCATTCATTCATTCATTCATTCATTCATTCATTTATTCATTCATTCATTCATTCATTCATTCATTTAATCTATCCCTCACTGCTAAAATTCTAACAAATGTATCCATCCACAATATCTATCTATCTATCTATCTATCTATCTATCTATCTATCTATCTATCTATCTATCTATCTATCTATCTATCTATCTATCTATCTATCTATCTATCTATCTATCTATCTATCTATCTATCTATCTATCTATCTATCTATCTATCTATCTATCTATCTATCTATCTATCTATCTATCTATCTATCTTGTCTGTCTGTCTGTCTGTCTGTCTGACTGCCTACCTACCTACCTACCATCCATCCATCCATCCATCCATCCATCCATCCATCCATCCATCCATCCATCCATCCATCCATCCATCCATCCATCCATCCATCCATCCATCCACAATATCTATCTATCTATCTATCTATCTATCTATCTATCTATCTATCTATCTATCTATCTATCTATCTATCTATCTATCTATCTGTCTATCTGTCTATCTGTCTGTCTGTCTGTCTGTCTGTCTGTCTGTCTGTCTATCTATCTATCTACCTTCCTACCTACTTATCTATGTACCTACCATCCATCCATCCATCCATCCACATATCCATCCATCCATCCATCCATCCGTCCGTCCGTCCTGTCTGTCTGTCTGTCTGTCTGTCTGTCTGTCTGTCTGTCTGTCTGTCTGTCTGTCTGTCTATCTATCTATCTATCTATCTATCTATCTATCTATCTGTCCGTCTGTCCATCTATCTATCTGCAGTATATACTCATTCATTCATCCATCCATCCATCCATCCATCCATCCATCCATCCATACATCCATACATCCATCCATCCATCCATTCAAGTTTCATTACCTTATTTATGACATGTTCCATTTATTAAAATCATACTCATTTGCCTGCTGTTTAGTGATAAAGACAAGAACATATTCAAATAATTCTCCCTAGGGCACAAATACTTTCCGCTATGAATCATAACTTACCTTTCCCAGCAAAGACAACGTTTATGTGATTTATTCCATGTGTGTTTTCATAAACTCACACCCACTTCTGCAGATCAACATGCTTACATAAACATAACGTCATACATACTGGCACTCAGACCTCTGGTCTATCCGCAGTTTCTTTTTTCAATCCTCCCAAAACCAATTTGTTATGTTTTTAATGAATTATAACCATTTTGTTGTAATTAGCCAGTCAGTTTATTTCATGTTCTCTTGCATAATCTTTTAACAAAAGTTTATTAAGTGCTAACAGAGATTACACGCTCTTTGTAAACTGCAAAGCCCCTAGTGTTTTTCAAACCCATTGAGGAAAACAAGATAATCCCAGTATGTGAGCAAAACAACCTTTGATTTCAAGGAGTTTGATTTAAGTGAGGGGTTCCTCAAGGGTCAATGCTTGGTCCCATGTGTTTTCAACTTCAACAGCCATGAGCCCAGATGTTTGTGTTCTGTGTGGGTCTTTAGATGGATTAAAAGCCATGTTCTTTTTCATTTCATTAAGCATGTTCAGGCAAAATCCTGTTTTTGCTTCAGGAGAACAAGACGACCTTCACAGCTACAAGTGAGGTGACTTCCAGAGACAGGTTTCTGTGCTTAGAAGGGATTATCGCACAAAGGAAAAGAAGCAGAGAGCAGGCGAAAGGGCAAAGGATCCAGCAAGAGTTGGTCTCTCAAAGGTCTCTAAACAGCTTTTGCAGGCGTGCACCTGCCTGCAAAATCTCCACCAGAACAATCACACGTAGCTGAAACATGGCATGCTGCACGTAACATAAATCATGTGCTTCCTACCAGACTAAAATATGTGTATCAGGATAATTACTAAGCTGACAGTGAAAAGGTATGATCAAAAAAGTCTTTATTTTGCTGAAAGAAATACAAGTCGTCAATTAGTTTTCTTCACACAACCCAAGTTTCCCATTCATGGTGTTTTTTTGTGTGCAAACACTCATCTTGAGCAATAAGTTAAAAACTAAAGGCCTTTGATAATCTCTTGATTTTTAAAAGTTCTTACAAGATTACATGCTAATCATACTTACAAATACACATCAGAGGTAAAAGTCACACCCAGAAACTAGATTAACATTTTGAAATCTGTTTTTCTGAGGAGAAAAAAAGCCTGTTGCTTTTCCTGAGTGCAAGTTATTTCAAACACTACCCACTAAATAATGGCACTGAGAGTGTGAGTTTGATGAAAGCTTACAATTGTGAAATTGCTCAATGTTCAAACAAAGGTTTGTACCACACCACGACTGACCTATGAAATCTTGGAAACTCTTAGAGCATCCTGATCTTACCTTCAATTGTTTAAAAAGTTGAATGATAAAAAAAAAAAAAATTAAAAAATTAAAAGTCTATTTAAAAGTCACTCTTATAGGCTACAGTGTTTTTTTTTTTTTTATTTTTTATACCAAATTTTGAAAAAAAGGTCAAAACATTATTTAAAAGTTTTATACTTAGAGGTCGCCACAGTGGAATGAACCACCAACTTATACAGCATACAGTATGTATTGTATGTGCCATGTGCCATCACTCTGTCTCTTCTTGTCTTGTTTCTTTCTTTGAAATGGCAAAATTTAAACACGAGTAACATAAGATATTCCAGTAATGTCGTTTTAAAAAATGTTTAATAACAACTTAACTAACTATATTACACGGTCAAGCTGTTTTGCTTCCATCTTCATGACAGAAGCGCTGCAGTTATAGGTCATTTCTAGTTAATAATGTCAGAATTTACCTGTATTTTGGAATGGATGTGTGAATAGTCTATTCCCAAAAATAATGGAATGTCCGTGCCTGTGTGAACCCCTTTTTTTTTTTTTTAATTTACCTGTGAAGTTGTTTTGGAAATTTTCTGGATATTTACCGGTATCGCTGTGTGAAAGCGGCTATTGGAGCGGCTACCTGGAGGACAAGGACATATACAATACAAAAAAAAATATCGTACAGCACAACCGATTGGTGCAGCGTATCGAGATCAAAAAAGAAAAACCACATGATCTAAACATGCAGCATGAGTTATCTTACAACGTGAGGGACAGTTTAAGCACAGTTATGCAATAAACGCATCACTAGAAGCTGCTTCCTGCATATTCTATCGTTATCTACACTTCAAAATCAGAATTATAATGGTGAACTTTTTGTTTTTGATCAAATTAGGAGAATAGTTCACACTATATAATTTAACTTATTTGGTCATTAGTGGTATCATCGAGGGAAGGACTAATTTGGATGTTACATTCACTGGGAAACTCTGAGTATGTACACTTTTAGCAGACGATTTTCAGAAAAAAACGCTCCACCACGTAGTGTTGGTCCACACAGGACACCTAAAAATCTTTGAGATTACATGACAAAATGGAAGAAATAAAAATCATTGCAGCATAAACGTTCATACTCAAAACAGGGAAAATAAATAGATCCAAAAAAAAAAAAAAAACGTAAAAAAGATAGAAAAAAATTACAGTTAAATCTAAGGCACAAGTGCATGTATTTCTTTATTGCACTTTTTAATTGAAGATCAAATTAATGTCAGCCACAGAATGACTGAGCTCTTCAAATCACCTCCCACCACCTGGAGCAAACCAAAAAATAAACGAAAACGCTGATAAACTGGTGCTTTCAACCAGTTCACAGAAATGCTAACTGTCCCAGCCAGGGCTTGAACCAGTGACCTTCCTGCTGTGAGGTGACATCACTACCCACTGCACCCCAGTGACACCCGCCAAAGTGTTTTTATGTAACTTTAATGTATTATATATGGTTCGGCCTATTTTTTAGTTATGTAAGATTTAGCTTAATGTTTAGGTCAGATTTATGCAGTGTAAGTTGAATTTACTTATAAAGTTAAGTTAATTTACCTTAAAGATTTAAGTAAGCACCTAATGATCAACTTGTGAGTAATCACTGACAGCAATTTCAATTTTAGAGTTAACAAACCCTTGCAGAATTGTTTGCACCTTACCATTATTTGCATTAAAATGATTGTTTAAGTACTCTAACTCAAGTGAAAACACAATGTGTTCAGGGCAAACATTTGCTTTCACACAAGTAGATGATAACAGTGAATTTTTACCTGTACCAGCATCCAGCTGAACTGGCTGAGGTGGAAGTAATGGAAGAACAAGCCGAGAGCAGCACAACTGTCCTCTGAAAACATACGTCCCCGAAATGCAGACACCAGGAAACAAATCTGAGAAACACAGAGTGACAGAAACATCAGCAGAAGCCCTGGAGTCCTCATACACTCAGCAGAAAAAACACATTCAGATGACTCAAGAGTTCAGCCCCAGAACTGCTTCTCAAAAGTCTGTTCTTACATCATTTATGCTTTTAATATTTTTGATGCATATTTGAAGAGCTGGCACTGTCAGGTCTTGACCAGATGTCTGAAGGACTGTTACATCACACTGCTGGATGGACTGTCAGAGAGAGCAACAGCTGAGAAATCTGTGTATGTGAGTGTGTGAGAGAGATAGAGAGTCTACTGAGTGTAAAATGTAAGTAAAATAAATAAATCAATGCCAGCACCATTTTTTTTTTTTTTTTTACCAATATCAAAGGTATTTATTTGTGGGCAGCAAACAGATTGTAAATTGCTGTTCTAGGGTTTTTTTTTTTTTTTTTTTTATTTACTGTACATCATACACATGATACACCACACAGAGATGCATATTCACATTTCATTAAGCATCATCAATTTTTAAAATCCATTACAGTATGGCGATTTGCCCAAGGTGCTCTAGAAACCCATTTTTTTTCTTTTAAACATTGTTAAAAACATTTGAACTGTGTATTTTTTTGCAACAACTCATTTTGTTCAATTAACTAAATTCCGTCAATTTAATGCCTTTTAAGTATTAATTCCATTAATGCATATTTTTATTTAGTAAAATAAGAATAAAAAATCAGATAAACAGAAAGTGATTTCTATATATATATATATATATATATATATATATATATATATATATATATATATATATATATATATATATATATATATATATATATATATATATATATATATATATATATATATATATATATATATACAACAGTTCTGTCTGGTTCTCAAATCTGATTGGCTAAAAGCCGTGCGATATTCCGCAATATCAGAACTCCTACAGCCTCTTTACAGTTTGTGTATTACTCCGCACACATACAGCCAGCAAAAGGCAGACACTACAGATCTAAAGTTTAAAAGATGCTTTTGACTGTTTTAACAGTTGTTTAACTGTTTAACTTATGATTTGAATCCAAAGGCGAAAGAAAGTAGTTCCTCATACAAAAGGGGTTTTGTGACTCTCCACGTTTGATTTTGTTTTTATATACACAATTATCACACTCGTAGCCTCCCACCAGTGCCGATATACAGCCATATAGCACTGCTACTCGTGTGACATTGCTCAGTTATATATATATATATATATATATATATATATATATATATATATATATATATATATATATATATATATATATATATATATATATATATATATTTTGCACCTGGGCACAAAATTGTATAGGGCAGTGGTCCCAAAACAAAAGCATATTGGCCAGATTGCGGGGTTGTGGCTGGCCGTCAACCTGGGATGCTTTACATGCTTCTGTCCATCTATTGTTGTTCTACCACATACAATATCAACATACTTTGTCTCATTACTAGAATATACTGCCACAAAAAATATTTTATTCTATTTCCTTTAAGTCTATTTGCTGATGCTTGGCTTTAGAGGGAGGTTTACAGTTAACCAACTAGACTGAACCAATCTTTTTGATGTGACTAGGCATAATCTAGTTCCAAGGGCCGATGTGCACTTCAGGAACAGTGTGAAACCATATCAAACAAAATCAACTGGGCAGTTTCACCTCATCTCTGACCTTTCATGCTGCATTTGAGGACATAAAAAATAAAAAAATAATAATAATAAAATAAAAACTCTGGCAGCCATCTCTTATATACAGAACACAAGGTAATGGTTTGGTTCATAAACACTGACCCTTTCAAAGTAAAAAATGTAAAAAAAAAAAAAAAAAAAAAAAACTTTTTATTTTTTCCGGCTAAACTGAGAGTCCCTTTTGGGAAAGCTAAATAGAGGGAAAACGTTGCCTGTGGAAAACCTACAGTATCCTGGCTGCTGAGTGAAGGGAAATGTGGTGTCATTACAGATGGGATGGCACTAAATGAGGTACTGTTGGGATAATGTCAGCAGGTCAGTGAGTGCTGTGAGTGGGATGGGTCAGCACAGGAAGGAAAGAAGGCCGGGACGTCCCCATCAGGTGCATGCTGGGCAGCGTGATTCAGGGTAGTCGTGAGCTGGCATAGAAATGTGGCGATCCTGCCAAAATCCGCTTTGCACTGTAGGTGTTACTGTAGTTAGCAGGGTCATGGAACAATCTTAAAGCTCAAATAAAGCCTTGTTTCACTCACAGTCATGGTCATCATTTCAGTCTGTGACCTACTAGATTATTTACTTGCAATATGAGAGTCTGTGGAAAACAAATATTAAAGGTTAATACAGTAGATAACCTCATTTTGCTTGTGACATTTGTTATTGATCAGGACCAAATTAGTTTTTTTTTTTTTTGTTTTCCCCTGAACAAAATGTGACAGTCAAACAATCCTATTTTTTAAATGCCTTAAGTCCAAATCATTTTTATTATGTTTTATATAGAAGACACATTTATTATTAAAGTACAAATTCAATAGATCAAAAGTATCTTTTAAATTTTAAATTAGTGTTTTTTTTTATTTTTTATAGTTCATCAAGTTAATTAAAATAATATTCATTCTCTAATTTTCCTTCGGCTTAGTCCCTTATTTATCAGGGGTCGCCACAGCGAAATGAACCGCCAAATATTTCAACATATGTTTTACGCAGTGGATGCCCTTCCAGCCACAACCCATTACTGGGAAACACACACACACTCATACACTACAGTTAATGTAGTTTTCCTGATTCACTTATTGCGCATGTCTTTGGTCTGTGGGGAAAACCGGAGCACATGGAGGAAACCCACGCCAAAACAGGGAGAACATGCAAACTCCACACAGAAATGACAACTGACAAACAACTGACCCAGCAGGGACTCAAACTAACGACCTTCTTGCTGTGAGCCGACAGAGTTAACCACTTATGCCACCCTATTAAAAAATAATAATAATTTATAATAATAGGCACTGCTTCAATGATGAGCACCAAATAATTGTTATAATGATTTCTGAAATAATATCATCTTACATTGACGTTTGTAATAATGTTGATGAACATCACAATATGAGATTTTTGTATTTAATATTATTTTATTATATTCTTTCAGTATTTCCGATCAAATGAATGCATCCTACAAAAAGTATATTAATAATCTGCAAAACTTAAAATGAGAATATTTTATTTAGACAATTTCCAGAGGTGACACGGTGGCTCGTTCTTCAGCACTGTCGCCTCACAGCAAGAAAGTCACAAGCATTTCTTGTGTGGAGTTTGCATGTTCTCCCAGTACTCGCGTGGGTTTCCTCTGGTTGCTCTGGTTTCCCTCACAAGTCCAAAGGTATGCTCTATAGGTGAATTGAATAAACTAAATTGTCTGTAGTGTATGTGTGTGAATGTGAAAGTGTATGGATGCTTCCCAGTACTGTCTTAAGGTTTGAAAGCCATCCGCTGTGTAAAACATAGGCTGAATAAGTTGGCAGTTAATTCCGCTGTGGCGACGCCTGATTAATCAGAATCAGATCAGAAAGAGCTTTATTGTCAGGTATGTTCACACATAGTGTCAGGGTTCTACCCCTCTGGCCTTGTAAGTTCTTGTTTTGGTGGCAGAGTCCGGACTTTAGCTCGGTCTAGTCCTGTCCTGTTGTGCTCGGCTTGAGTTTTCTTGGGTCGAGCACTTGTTTTGTCATTGTGTGTGTCTCTGTATGAGCACCATTTGTGAACGCGCATGGACCATGCGTGTCCCCGCTTGATGCGGGTGCGTGAGGTCTTTGCGTGTTTGCAGGTGCGCTCCAGTCTGAGTGTTCACGTTCATCTGTCTGCAGTGTGTTGTTTCATTCCCAGCGTCTCAGTCCAGTTGGTTTCGGTTTTGGTCGGCGCTGGGATGAAACATGCAAGCTGCAAGTGTGAGTGCACGGTGAGTGTTTTCATTCATCCTGTACTCGTGTCTTGTGTTCAGTCTTCTGTTGGCGTTGTGTTTAGCACGTGGTGCGTGTTTACATGCACCGCATGCTTGTGTTGTCATGAACACGTGGTTAATGAGTTCTCTCATTGGCTGCATGTTCTAGTCTTGTTTTATGTGAGCGCATGTCTTATGTTGTCTCTTTGTGTCATGTGCTCTCCCGTCTATTGTCTAGTCACACCCTCCTTGTTAACCTATTATTAGTTAATTATGTTCATCTGTTTGTGTGCTAATTTACTTCTGTTTATAATCTCCTCATGTCTTCTGTCCTGTGCCAGTTCGTCATCAGTTGTCGTCGTTTCCTGTCTTGTCCTGTTCTCCAGTTTGCCAGCCTGCCCAGTCTCGGGGTAGTTTGTTTTGCTGTTTTGCTTTTTTGTTTTTTATCAATAAATACCCATTATTTCCTTGCATTTGAGTCCTCGCCCCTTTCCTCTACACGAACGTTACACGAAGGAGGGATTTGTTTTTGTGACAGACCTTGTACAGTGCAACAGAATTACAGAGACAGAAAAGTGCGTTGTTAAATAAGTGTATATGTGTATTATAAGCTTAAAGCAAGTAGTGATGGTTGTTCCACAATTATTATCATGAAGTGTTCATGAGATGGATTGCCTGAGGGAAGAAACTGTTTCTGTGTCAGGCAGTTCTGGTGCATAGTGCTCTGTAGCATCGACCAGAAGGTAAAAGCTCAAAGAGGCAGTGTGCTGGGTGTGAGGGTTCCAGAGTGATCTTGACAGCCCTTCTGCTTGCTCTGGATACAGTTCTTGGAGAGCAGGGAAGGTTGTTCCAATGATTCGCTCAGAAGTCCAAATTATTCGGCATAGTCTTCGTAGGTCGAATTTGGTAGCTGAGCTTAACCAGACAGTTATTGACGTAAATGACTGATTCAATGATGGAAGTGTAGAACTGTTTCAGCAGCTCCTTTGGAAGGTTGAACTTCCTTAGCTGATGAAGAAAGTACAGCTTTTGTTAAACTTTTCTAACAATGGAGTCAATGTGAGTGTCCCACTTCAGGTCCTGAGAGATGGTGTTGCCTAGGAACCTGAATGACTTCACTGTTGCCACAATGCTGTCCATGATGCTCAGTGGGGGGAGAGCAGGGGGAGTTTCTCCTGAAGTCCACTATCATCTCCACTATTTTGAGCGTGTTAAACTCCAGGTTGTTGTGACTGCACCAGACAGCCAACTCATTAACCTCCTGTCTGTAAGCAGACTCGTCACCGTCCTGAATGAGGCCAATAAGTGTGGTGCCGTCTGCAAAATTCAGGAGCTTGACAGAGGGGTCCTTTGAAGTGCAGTCATTCGTGTACAGGGAGAAGAGCAGTGGGAAGAGGACACTAAATAAAGGGACTAAGTCAAAGGAAAATAAATGAATGAAGAATTTACATATATTAATATGTATCTTACTTTTTATAGATGTAAACTTAGCTTTTTAATAACTTGTTCCCAACTGTATCTTTGAAAGTTACTATTATATCTTATTTATACCTTTATAACTTTTTTATTGTATTAGCATATTCCATACATGTCCTCCATAGCTTTAAAAAATTATTGAGAGGAAATTACAGGCTCATAAAATAGTACATGCTAACGTTTTATAGGGTTAGCAGCAAATCTCAGTTGTCCCTAGGTCTGTTTCTGTGTCAGGGTACAAACATTTAAACTACAAACTCATTACAGGCTCTGCAGTGACAACTTCATTAATGCACTCATAGGCAAAGCCCATGTTTTTGTTCCCGTTGTCATCCCCAGGGCAAACTCCCAGCTGAGTAAACAGATCTGATCAGGTTTCTGTTCAATCTGATCTGCTCACACACACCCTCTCAGACACTCACATCAGTAACACTAGATGCTGACAGCAGGGGCTCTTTATCCCCCTTCCCTAATAACTTTCTGGAAGATTCATTATAGATTCTGCTGTCTTATGCAACAAAATCAGCCTGATCTCGCGAGGAAACGCAAGTATTTTACGTTTTGTCAGTTTAGTGGCTAATTCGTAGAAATTCAGTCATACGAAAATGTAAGATTTTAAAAAGGAGGCGTGGCATCTAACCCCAACCGTCATAGAAAATAGTACAAATTAAATCATACAAATTCATACAAATTAGCCACTTAATCAAAAAGTTACGAATTGCCGTGAGATTGTGTTGAACAAAATAGATATTAAGAAATACTTCTGAATGCAAGTACAAAGCAATCCAACAAAGCTTAATTTTTATTTATTTTTTTAACTGCATTACATTAGTTTCATACTAAGAGAACCGGAAGGAACGTGATGGTGGGAAAAAAAAAACTGAGTTGGAGAAAAAAAAAAAAACTGTGATAGGAAAATATATATTTTTAAAAGTTTTTGTGTTCCCTCGCAAAGATTGTGTTATTTCGCAAAGATGTTTTGCGAGGAAATACAAAGATGTTTCCCATTCCCTCGCAAAACAGTTTTTTTCACAAACACTTCCTGTTCACTTCATACATGTCAAACTTACTGTTTTTGCCTGGATTATTCCGTATTTTAACATTATATCCTGCTATCATCCTATCATTCAGTATTTTCCCATATTGTAAGGGTACCAAAAGAAGGAGCTAGACATGCAGCTGAACGCTATTGGTTTACAGTATTTAATTCGCTTATGCAACAAGCCAGAATAAAAACAAAAGAGCCGCCATGTTTAAAATACACAGCCGAGATTACAGCGTAAATACATAAAATAACAAGCCATAGTCGACCCGGTCTTAAACAATCCTTGTTGTCGTCTTGATGAACAGCCACAAAGCCAAAAGGAAGAGCAGAATCTACCCTGTGCCCCATAGTTTTTACGAGCCAGTCTGAAGCGCGATTGGTTTCGCTTTCTTGCTTGCACTTGCGTGCGTGTCTATATCTGAAATAACAAACTTCTTGAGCTCATGATAATAACGTGTGCATGATTATTGATGTGCTTTTGAAACCCAATCCTGTCGGAAACTGACAAACGCGAGAGTGACACATTCACAAGCGTGAACAAAGTAGAAGCTCAACAAAACTCACCCTCAAATTGTTTCAGCAACCTAAATCACGAATAAACTGCCTTGTTCATCATCACCTTCTGGACTATTATGAACTCGGAATGACATAATTACTCTCTAACAGAGTTTACATGTGTTGGTGAAGATTACAGACACAGATGAGAGGTTTGCACTGACTGTAGGCTATTTTGCGTGATGTTTGTGAATCTAAATAAGGACTAAATGTCTGTTGTGTGTAGTTTTTCTGTAGTTGGTAACAGAGACTGTAAGGGGTCTGCATGTGTTCATATATGTTCATTTATTTATTTATTTTATATAACTGAAGATGTTACAGTAAACTATCTCACACTGTCATTGATCTGCAGTTATAATCAAATCATGTTCATAAAAAGGTTAGTAATAAACATTTATTTAAAGTATTTATGTGTATAAAGCATCTTTTTTTTGTGATAAGTGCTTCCTTTATGATTTGTGAACAACCTGTACAGCTTTACT
This sequence comes from Danio rerio, assembly GCF_052040795.2. NCBI lineage: Eukaryota > Metazoa > Chordata > Actinopteri > Cypriniformes > Danionidae > Danio > Danio rerio. The sequence continues at coordinate 53,932,994 of NC_141025.1, read as the reverse complement.
TTTGACATTTACTCAAGCGAGAATGGCCTCAACTAAAACTCTCTGTCGTACACCACAGGTGTACGACACCACACCAAACGCAAGCCTGATAAAAGTGACCCGTACCGACCTGAACTGTACCGTACTGTACCACTCAGTGGAAACGAGCCATTTGTGATGATTGGGATGGAGTTCGAAAGATGAATCATCTGAAAAATCTACCTTCTGCCACTTTTCCAAAAGATCAACTAGAAGTCAAGTTATTAATTGTTGGGTATTGCGGGGTCCCGGAACAGATCTGGGTAACAGATTCAACATGTTCCCGGAGGATGTAGAGGTGTCGCGCGTGGAAAGAGGGGGGCGCATAGCAGGGCGTTGGATGGCGGAAGGGGTGTCACGGACGCAAGTTAAGAGCCGGGGGGTGGGGAGTTGGTTGTCGTTGACGAAAGTGAAGAGGGTTGGGAAGTCGCAGAAGAAAGTGAACATCAGATGGGGGAGGAGGGTGGCTGAGGAGGGGGATCAGTAAAATGACGTGCCGGGTCAAATTTCAGAGGTGGTGGATTGGCCGTGTTCCAGCTCAAATTAAGCCCTGTTCTTACAACTGGGATCTACGAAAATACTTTTGTCAGGCAGTGCGTTTGGTTAAATATGTATTACACGAAGTACTGAAATAAGCTGACCCCTGATGTATAATTCACAAACTGATTCCTTCCTATTTCACCAAAATCTTTTTCAATTTAAAACTTCTAACCTCACAGAAAGTATGTGTATGAACCACACAAAAATAACCACACTTCGGCTCAGTCCCTTTATTCATCAGGGGTTGCAACAGTGGAATGAACCGCCAACTTATCCAGCATTTGTTTTACACAGCGGATGCTCATCCAGCTGCAGCCCATCACTGGGAAATAATTTATCTTGAAATTTACCTCATGATCATAATTTGTGAAAAACAAAACAAAAGTTGTCAGCCTTTTACAGCATCAGGTGTTCATTTCACCTGGAAACTGCAGTGTAATTACACTTATACTGAACTGTATAGTCAGTTGCCTGGCTAAAAGTAGCAGCAAGGTCAGTTTATCACAAACAGCCGCTTCGGTTCATCCATCAGTCCACCTCAGGCTTATCACTAGCCCCTAGCTGACAATTTATCCAGCAGTACAGTATATAAATACAGGCTTAACAGTTCCTGATTAATAAGACATCAGCACCCCTACCATGCCAAACACAACCTCTGATGACATAACAAAAGCCCGGGGTTCATCTTGGTTCATTTAGGAGCCTGAGAGTGGAGAAAGAGTGATAGAGAGATTAGAAAACCCTGTGTCTGGGACCCGTCTGGCCTTTAGTCGTCCCTCAGGACCAGATGCACTTGATAATGTGGATCTACTCATGCTTTTAGTACGGTCACTCGAGCTCATAACAGGGAATGGGAGAAAATAGGGCATTTAATCTGATATGTGCTGTGTTTATGAGACGGATGTACTGCACCGCTCTGTACCATAAACAATATGGATGTAAACAATACATGTGTGCTGGACAGCTCATATAATCAGTTAAAAAAAAAAAAAAAAAAAACGAAAAACAATATAAATAAATAAATAAATAAATAAATAAATAAATAAACCAAAAGGAAACAAACAACAACGAAGTATCTGAACACCAAACAATCTGTCATGCTGCATGCCTCAACTTAGTTTATTCCAATTATTTAAAATGAACATAGCAAAAATCAATGATAAAAAACTTAAAACAAACTAATAATAATAAAACTAAATTAGAAATAAAAAAATAAGGCAAACTATTTTGGTTTAGAGCAGGGGTGGGGAAACTTTTTTCTCTATCAAGGGCCATTTACATTTTTGTAACATCGTTTAGGGGCCATACTAGATTATAGGGCTTTTCTATTATGAGAAAAATCATAATCGCAATTATTTTGGTCATAATTGTAATCACAATTATTCAAAACGATTATCAGTTAAAGTCAAAATTATTCGCCCTTCTGTGAATTTATTTATTTTCTATATATAAATATTTAACAAATGATGTTTAACAGGGGAATTTTTCACAGTATTTCCTATAATATTTTTTTTTTCTTCAGAAGAAAAGCTTATTTGTTTATTTTCGACTAGTTTTTAATATTTTGAAACCTATTTTGAGGTCAATATTATTAGCCCCCTTAAGCAATTTATATTTTTGAATCTACAGTTATACAATGACTTGCCTGATTATACTAATTAAGCCTTTAAATGTCACTTTAAGCTGAATACTAGAGTCTTGAAAAATATCTAGTAAAATATAACGTACTGTCATCACAGCAAAAATAAAAGAAACCAGTTATCAGAAATGAGTTATTAAATCTGTTATGTTTAAAAATGGGTTAAAAATAAAACTTTCCTTTAAACAGAAATAGGGGGGGAAAGGGTCGCTAATAATTCAGGAGGGCAAACAAATCTGATTTTATATATGCACGGGTATTTTCCTTCCTGTAAATAAGAAAAGGGAAGTAAATACAATAGAAAAAAATAGGAAACAAACTGTGCTTTGAGCATCTTTACTGTAAGAAAAAAAAAATGATTTTGTCCATTTGTTGTATAATTAATAATAAAAGCAGTCGGCAGCAGGAATATTGTGCCTTTATACTGTCACTTTAAGAATAGTGCGGCTCTGATATGGTTTCTCTTTCACATCTTTTGATTCTCAGCTTGTTTGTTTATTACACAAATGAGGGTTAATATGAATAACGTCCCGGAGGCCGGACGTTCCCCACCCCTAGTTCATTACCAAGTGAAACAAAGCTCTATCAATAAAACACGATCAATAAAACAAAATACAGATAATAATAAATACAATTTAAATATTGTAAATAGTCAGTTGGTGTTTCTGTGTGGAGTTTGCATGTTCTCCTCTTGTTCCCATGGGTTTCCTCCGGGTGCTCCGGTTCCCTCCACAAGTCCAAAGACATGTGTATCAGGTGAATTGGGTAAGCTAATTTGTAGTGTATGTGTGTGAGAATGAGTGAGAATAGATATTTCCTAATGGGTTGCAGCTGAAAGAGCATCCGCTGCGTGAAAGATGTACTGGATAAATTGGTGGTTCATTCCGCTGTTGCGACCCCAGATTAATAAAGGGACTTAGCCGAAAAGAAAATGAATGAATGAATGAATGAATCTTTACTTAGTATTTTGATTATTTTTAACATAAAATGATCAATCAAATAAAAAAAGATAATTATTATGATTATATTGGTGATGTATTCATGTAGTGATAAAGTATTTTTGGCTACATCACATATATATGTGTGTGTATACTCTAAATATACTGTATATACATTATTATTAAAACAAATAATAATAATTTTTGATTATTAAAATAAAACTTTTTTGTTCATTAGTTATTTAACAGAGCAGCTGGATATACATAAACAAAATTCTCTACAGATACATCCAAACCACAGGGATATACAGAGCTTAAAATAGCCCTGCACCAAGCATTAAACACACTATGTCTTGACTGACAGACAGGCGATGTTGAAATGTGGATGACAGTCAAGAGTAACGCTACTTCAACAAGCGCATTAAAGTTGATCTGGCTGTGCATCTAGTGAAGTTTGAATCAATATAAAACAACAACGGTGCCTCTGTGACCTGCTTTATGAACAACACTGACCTTGAGACAGGACTACAGAACTCTCAACTTTATTTCTCTTGTGATGTCTATACTTGACAAAAAATATTGTCTTCCTGAAGAACCAATAAAAGTATGGGCCATCACTCAAACCTCTCTGCTCAGCCCCATTTATTCGGCATCAGTCCAACAAATCCAGACATCCTATCACTCAAACTGAGTGGGAAAAGACGTGATCTGTGAGTGGTTTGTTCAAGGACTCAATTCAGCTAACAATCTATAACTCCATAGATTTCAGTTACAAAGTAAATGTAATTTGTTCTGCTATCCTGCAAAATGACATTGAGATTTAAAATGATTATAAAAATTATAATATTACAAAAATTATGCAACGTAAAAAATAAACAATAATGCCTGTTATTATTATTATTATTATTATTATTATTATTATTATTATTATTATTATTATTATTATTATTAAAACCTGTAAAGAATGGCCGAGGTTATTCAGGTTGCTAAGGAAATTAATAATAATAATAATAATAATAATAATAATAATAATAATAATAATAATAATAATAATAATAATAATAATAATATATTGTTTGTTTGTCTGTTTGTTTATTATTTGTTTATTCATGTTTACCCTGCATACTTAAATCTTTTTAACTAAATGAGACATTTACAGTACATGGCAAAAAAATCTATAAAATATTTTTCTCAACATCTTAACTTTCTAGATATTATAGTGAACTACGATCAATGTTATTTGAAACTTCATATTTACAACCAGCCCAATCTAAATAAATAAATAAATAAATAAATAAATAAATAAATAATCTGGTTAAATGTTTTATTTTATTTGACATGGTATATGTATTCTAAAATATAACATCTTCTAAAAAATAATAATAATAATAATAACCCATGCAATTGCATTATACGCAACGCTATTCTATAAATCTTCAAGACTTATTTATCTGGGAAGCAGGTATGAATGCATTCATCTTTGCAGTGTGGTTTTTGAGCAGTTTGCAGAACCACTGGTGTGCTTTGAGCTATATTTAGAACCAGTGTTAGTCACACACGCACCTCCCCCTTTTCCAGATGCGACGAAACAGAGGAGTCAAGCAGTCTGTGGCCTCCAGCTCATTTCCACACACATCAGTCAGACAGGTAAGCCATACACTACAATGGACGTGTGAAAACAGCTCAATGACATGCTAGCTCTGTGTACAAAAAACTCAGACAACTATAATGACCAGCTGATGGAAATTTGTGCATGCAGACTGAAAGAACTGCAGGGTAATAATAATGATATATAGTAAAAGATCTGTTCCTCCTGCATTTCCCCTCAGAAGAGAGAGTCGGCTGGGCTGCGTCCGGTCTGGAGGAGGCAGATGTGTTTATCATCAAGCAACATGGGAGAAATGTAGTATATTTGGCTTAAGTGGTGTGCAGTCGGTGCCTTAAATAGTATTGGCCTTTTGTCAAACAATGGTCAATGTTTGGATGATGAAGTGTGTTTTTAGCACTTTTTCTTTCTTTTTTTTATTGATGTGAGGAAGACAACAGGTTTAGTTGAAAAACTAAAAATAACAAATAAAATTAAATAAAATAAAAATACTGAAATGAAAGAACATAAGTGATAATATTTAAGTGAACTATGAATGAAACAAAATTAAACAAATTAAAAGCAAATTAAATGAAAGAAAACAAAAAACTATACATGAAACAAAATGACACACCAAAAAAACTACAATATTAGTAAAACGAAGCAAAACAAAATGCAGTTAAATGAAATGAAATTGAATTAAAATGAAAATGAAAATATACTAAATGAAATAAAACAAACAACAACTCAAAAACATCGAAAATGACACCAAAATACAACATTTATTAATTTTCTTGTCGGCTTAGTCCTTAATCCGGGGTCACCACAGTGGAATGAACCGCCAACTTACCCAGCAAGTTTTTACGCAGTGGATGCCCTTCCAGCCGCAACCCATCTTTGGGAAACATCCACACACACACACTCATACACTACGGACAATTTAGCTTACCCAATATCACCTGTACCGCATATCTTTGGACTGTGGGGGAAACTGGAGCACACGGAGGAAACCAACACAAACACAGGGAGAACATGCAAACTCCACACAAAAATGCCAACTGAGCCGAGGCTCTAACCAGCAACCCAGCAACTTTTTTGCTGTGTGGCAACAGCACTACCCACTGCTTCGCCCCAAAATACAACAACAACAACAAAACAAAACAAAAACAAACAAAAAAACCACTAAACGCAACTAAATGTAATGAAAACAATAAAAATAATAATAAAACACACACAAAACAAAACAAAACAAAACAAAAACTATTTATGTAGCTAAGCTTTGGTGGTCATTGATTTTTATTATATGTAATTAAACAAAATGGAGAAAACAAACAAAAACAAAGGCTAACTCAATTTCAGATCATTTGTAATATAAAATACTTGAAGGTTTGAATATTGGAGAATATTTTGTTTGTTTTATTTGTTTCTAGTAGCTCCATTTGTTCAGGTTCATGCTGCCAACTACCATCATTTTCATAAATTGTATCCTCACATCATTCTATGTTTTGTAAGATAAAACACTGTAGAATGTAAAGAGATGTGTGTTCTGATTCTAGATCTGGGTGAATCATGAAATATGTATAAATAAAACATACCAAAAAAGGATAGTTATATATAAAAAAAAATTGCATGGATTATACATTATACATTACATTATACATTTTTACATGTTTCTATATCTGTGTGTTACAAGTTCATTTTTACATAGTTATTGTCTATTATTGTCTATTCTATGTATACTGTATGCTCTTAAAGGGGACCTACAGTACTGTGTTATGCAAAAATCACTTTCATAAAGGGTTTAAACACAGTTGTGTGGCAGCAGTCTGTGAATATAAACAACTTCCAATGATAAAACTTTGCTAATTGTGTTGTTTTTTTATATATATATATAATCACACAATTTGCAATTTGCAACTTTTTGATTTAGTGGCTAATTGGTATGAATTCGTACAATCTAATGTCTACAATTTAGTACAATTTGCTCATACCCAATGACAGTTGGGGTTAGGGGTGTGTTGGGTGCAACGCCTCCTTTTTAAAATCATACATTTTCGTACAACTGAACTCGTACTCGTACAAATTAGCTACTAAACTGGCAAAACGTAAAATACTTACGTTTTCTCGTGAGATCAGGCTGACATGTCACCAGAGGGGGACAGCCTCACCCATTAGTGATGATCTCTCCCTCATTAGCATAGGACTTTAATCTTGTTTTTGAATCTGCCACTATGCTGACACATTGCAATTTGTACCTTTTGAAAAGCACAATCTAATTTGAATTTAAAGCGACAGTCACCAAAACAACGCAATTAAGATCAAAGCATAAAAAAGACTTTTTCAATGACTTATAAAACTTTATTTGTGTGGTATTTTGAGCTGAATCTTCAAATAAACTCTCTAGGGACTTTTAGAGACTTATTTTGCGTCATGTAAAAAGGAACATAATAGGTCCCCTTTAAAAGTAAGGGAATGGATTTTGCACTGTATTATGTACGTTTCTATCCTGTATGCTGTAATGTATGTCACTATTAAATGTATGTCACTGTTATTTGCACAGTCTGGAGCCTGCACCTAAGCTTTGTACTAATAATAGTACATGCAAGTACATAGAGATGTAAGTGATGTGACATTAAAAGTGACTAGTTTTGATTAACTCTATATTAACTACTTATTGTTACTCATGCTTCAGTTTCAAAATATCTTTCCAACTTGTTTTTTGAGCCTTTTTCCCAATTTTTTTTATGAGCTCAGTTTAACCTATCATTAAGGAGGATGTCAGAGGGTAAATATGCTCCTCTCAGTGATCCACTGATGGTGACTTGATGACACACTGCGCTAATAATAGCACTGGCCAAAAAGATTACATCACCAGCAGAGAGTGCGGGATGAGTCAGATCAAGCAGACGGTCCCAGAAATTCAATGTGAGATTCATAACACCATCCTGCTTCTCAATAGCACTTATTCTTTCACTTTTCTTCCAATAACAACCGGTCTGAACAAGCTCTTCCCAGTCAAAGCAGCCTCTCACAAACGTTCACCTTCATCTTTACTGGCATTCTTTCTCATCTTTGAAGATCCCTAACTGCTCACGATGACAGGGCTTTCCCCAAACTGTCAGGTCTGACAGGGATTTTATTATTCATGTTTTTCATCAGCCTAGTGAATATGGTGAATATGAAAAACAGTGGAGGTGGGACTTAAGTAAAGGGTTCATATGCTTATAGATGTGGGATGTCTGCACATGAGGTCTGACTCATGTATGTATACAGATCAATATATGTATAGAATGAATCATTACATTTAAGCATTCTTAGGGCTATTTTGACGATCCATGAGCAAAGTGCAAAGCGCAGGGCGCAAACGCATTCAGGGCGTGTCAGAATCCACTTTTGCTAATATAAGGATGGAAAAATCTACTTTGCACCGTGGCACATGACCTTATTTTCTTAATAAATTATAGGTGTGTTTTGAGAATAAATCAGAGTCCCTTTAAGAGCCAGTTGCGCCGCGCCATAAGCGCATTTGCTATTTAGATGATGACTTTGTTAGTGGAAAAACTGAGCATTTCACTAGAGAGAAAACTGTTAAACAGAGCATCTGCAGCAAGAGAATGAGAGATAAGGCCTCTCATAATCTACTTTCACTTTCGTTCTCGTGGACAGGGAAACCTTGTACGCACAGACATCATTTAGCCTATAAATAATTTATTATGATTGTTAAGCGCAAAGATTTGTTTTAAAACTATTTCTATATTCAGTTCTAATTTCCAGCAAACGAATAAATGAACAATAATAATGAAGTGTGCCAAAAAAAAGTTATATTCAAATACACATGCTGTGCCCCATATGGTCTAAAACCTGACAGGTGGACAAATCTAAGCTTATTTTATATAAAACAAATATAAATATGTATATAATAAATAATACTGCTAATAATGATGACATCATTGTCACAAATTAACTGAAAAAGCCCCCCGAGATGAAGAAGGCATGAAAGTATGTCTTTTTATATTTATGTAGGCTAGAAAATAATATTTTTTGTAATATTTTAATCCTTTATTTTTATATTCTATATATATCCTTTTTATATCCTATGTATATCCTTAATATTTTAATTATTTTTCATTTGTAAAGTTATTTGCATATTGCTCTACATCTTGTGTGTATTAGGCAGTGTGTAAGCGAGGCACACAACTAACGCTCTCTGCGCTGGACAATAGACCGGCTTTGTTCTGGTCTATTGAAAAATCTATTATAGTTTCTCAAAATAGCAACGCGCCAGCAGTTCGCCTCAGAACGCCTTCCTTTTTAGACCAGAACGCCTATGGGCGCAATTATAAGCGAAAATGCATTTGCTATTTAAACAGCGTGGCACAAAACGTCAAATTGACTCTTGCGCCAAGCTGAAACTAGCAAACAACACTGCCAAAAATTTGCCACATTGCACCAGGTGTATGATAGGGCCCTTAATGTGTTAAACTATTTTGCTTTGTTTGCTCATTTTGATTATTTGTTTATTTTTTTGTAGCTGGTAGTGTATTTTAATTTTCATAGTCATGTTTTGTTATTTATTTAGTTCAGCAAAGGGAAACAGTGGCACGGAAGACTCACTTGTTTTTTAATTATTTTTACGAGAGCTAACAGTCAGGGAACTGTTTTGATTAGCTGCCCTATAAATTGAGCCTAACATTTATATTTTTGATACTTTCTGATTATATAAATTTGGAGAATAAAATTATCATATTTTGCAAATATTTTTGGATTGCATTTCTTAACTCATAATATTGTTAATTAACAAACTCAATGAATTTTTTCAACACATCCCATAATTTATTAAACATGAACCTTTACCAAATGGTTGATATGTCAGTTTATTATAAAAGAACTAGACTTAATACATATAATATGAAAATCAGAAAATAACACTAATTTTGTTTAAACACAATTAAAATAAAACATTTTTGAAATTATATCATCTTTATTTATTGAAATATGCCATGAAATATTTCAGATTTTTATTTAACATGTTTTTTTTTGTCTTATTTTTTACAATAAAACTATCATCAAGTGTAGTAGAGTTTTTTTATTTTTTATTTTTTGTACCCCAACAATGTTGTGTGTGTGTAAACCATTACTTAAAACAGTCAATCTTTAGATGACTTTGACAATCATTATGTAAAACTGTCAAAATATGGTCAACCATTTGGTAGAGCAGGCAGTTAAAGGGTTAAGGTAAAATCCCCAAACACTCAGCAAAATCCAACATATTATCATAATGCAGATGCACAATATTGATATTTTTGCAGTTTAAAAGGTACATAAAATAATTTTTTATTATTTAAACTTTTAGAGCGCTGTACTATACTCTGAACAGAATAAGTTCAATTTGGGGGGGGGGTTGAGAAGGGGGGTGGGGGATATTAAATGATATTTCAGTAAACAGGATAAATCAAGAGAAACAATATAAAATTTTATTGACATTTTGTATATGTCTTTATGGTCCAACCCAGGCTCATCCTGATTGCGTACCCCTATATACATTTCTGGAGAGTGTCAAATACGTCCCAGCAGCTACATTTTTTGCAGTTTTTGTTTTCACAAATCCACCAGAGGTCGCTGTGTAGGCTTTTTCTGATCTCAAATTTCTCTAGCGAGTGTCATTCGTGCCTGCTGTTCTGACATTTCTGCTCTGATGTTGACTGACTGACACTCCCCCATTCTCAAACCATCCCAACCAATGGTGTTTTAGAAAGCACCAATTGACATGCCAACCCCATTTCCTGAACCCAACCGCAGTGTTTTTAAAAGCAATCCAGAAAAAGAAAAGCCCTTATGACAGCCTGATTTTTACGACATTTTAGATTTTACCACATACTCAACTGTTATTTACTTGTTTATTTTAGTTTTTGACTTTTGTTTTTTTGCTTTCCAAAGCCTTTCTTCACCAAACTCAAACCCCGTTGTCGCGGTCAACTCCACTCTGCGTCTCTAGTCTGCCAACAAACATAGCAAGCTACAGGACAAACTGGTAACAGCGGAAAAGCCGTCCACATGCAGATAAGTGGTCAGCTGGTAAGTGCGCAAAGGAACAGCTCCACAGTGCCCCGTAGCATTCATTTTAAAGGTAAAATGCAGCCATACATACTTCTGGCTACATAATATGTGATTTTTTCAGAATGATCCTATGTTGTTTAAATCTTGTATTTGTATTTCATAAAAACTGGATATACTTCTCAGTGCTTCATATTGAAGTCTGTGTCATCTACATCCAAACAAACAGATTTTCACAATCTGTGGCTTCAAAAGGAAATTTTTCAAGAGCTTAAGTAAAAAAAAAGAAGTTGTTTAGTTGAGATGATGAAAAATAATTTTAAATGTTTCATTATTTGGCAAACATTTGATAAAAGAGGGTCTGCGCTGAAGCAATACTCTATTAGTAAGTCTCTTTTACTGACAGAACGTGATCTTAATTAAGGCATTTCAGTTAGGGAAGTTGTGACCATTAGGCAATTGTGTAAATTGAAATCATTGAAAATCAATATCAAAAATCAAAAATTTATGTTGAAATTAACAAGTAATCCAGTGCTCATGCTTATGCAATGCTATTTTGTTACGAAACATGTTACTCCCTTTAGACGTTTGACACACGCACACACAGTTTCTGACCACTGACATTCAATGGGACATTATTACATCCTTGGCACTTGTCCGGATGATCTAACCGCTTTTTATTTAGTTGGTGATTACATGTCATCCCCTTATGCAAGCTTGCTTTCAGCAGTGACAGCAAAATCTATTGTTTTGATAGTATACACAGTCAGCTTCAGCTATGAACATTTTCTCAGAAGAAATCAAAGAAAGGTTAAAAAAAAAAAACTACTTTGGACAATACTTGCACAATATTGTACTATGACAAACAAAATACTAAAATATATGTAAATGTATGTACTTTGTGGGGAGTTAAACTGACCTGTCTACATATGTATAACCTTAAAAAAGCTTGGTGTCGGTAGAAAACACTGAAAAAGCAGCAGTGATGGTGTTAAAATTTCAGGTAAACTTAGTTTTTGAGTTTGGCATGAATAATGACGTTTAATGATCAACAGTGAGCAGATGTTTGCACTGAATAAACATCAAAGATAACAGCTTCTTATGTTCACCTAGCATAGATTTATATGTAACACATTATAGAATAAATAAACACCCTAAATAAACAATTAAACATAACTTAAATTTATATTATTATAAAATGTATATTTATATTGTGCATGACAATATTTTAATAGATGATTACTATATAACAACTACAACAACAACAACTATATTATTATTATTATTATTATTATTATTATTATTATTATTATTAACAACTCATATTATTATAATACTATTATTACTATGTTTCTTATAATAATAATACAAAATATTAATATTTTTATTATTATTATTATTATATTATTATTACTAAATTTCACTAAATTATTACTAATTTTTCTTATTATTCATATTATTATTTCTTAATAATAATAATAATAATAATTATTATTATTATTATTATTATTAGTAGTAGTAGTAGTAGTAGTATTTATATATTATTATTATTATTTTTATAATATTAATAATAATAATAATAATAATAATAATAATAATAATAATAATAATAATAATAATACTTATTATTATTATTATTATTATTATTATTATTATTATTATTATTATTATTATTATTATATTTTATAATATTATTATTATTATATATTTACTTCACCTTATATCCAATATATGCTACAAAGAATAAAAATACACCACTTAAAGCTTCCAACAGACCTGCACATTTAAATGCCTTTGAAAAGTGGTGACAGGAGCTTCAGTCAGCCTCTTTAAGCTAGCTTTAACTGACTAACACAGAAGCAGTGACTTTAAAGTCTGCCTTCTCGTTCTTAGAAAACCTCTTTGAAGAGTCTGAGTGCAATGAAAGCAAACAAGCTTCGGCCTCTCACATCTAGACTCGCAGACAGTGTGTGTTGCTGTTGTCACAAATCTCCAAGCTACCTGATACTGTTAGCGCTCCCCTCTTCAAAACAACACATGCTATCACCCGTCTCATGCCAGACTGCGGCGAGCTGAAGAGCAGGCCTCAGTGTTGGCTATCACACTCACACGCTTCAGGTCAAAGGGTGCAATGACATCCAGCCAAAATAAAAGTGTCCATGGGGATAAACAGGCATAAACAGACCTTCAGGATAACACTTATAGAGGAGAAAATAGGACAAACGACAAGGGACAAATTCTGTAAAAAAAAAAAAAAAAAAACTACTTCAAAAACTGATAACTGACATGTCATTGAAAAAAAAAAGCTGCTTGAAAGTGACTTAATAAAAGTTAATAGCAGATAAATCCAATCCAGAAGGACTACAGTAATCTCTTGGAGAGCCACTTTAGTTTTAATGGCTTTTTTTTTTTTTAACTTGACAAACAGTATCATAACAAGCACATATTTAAATACACACTTATACATTTGAAGTCAGAATTATTAGCCCCCCTTTGATTTTTTTTATTTTGTAAATATTTTCCAAATAATGTTTAAAAGAGCAAGTAAATTTTCACAGTATGTCTGATAATATTTTTACTTTTTGTTTTATTTAGGCTAGAATAAAAAAAAAAAAAAAAACATTTTAAGGTGAAAATGATTAGCCCCTTTTTTTATAAGCTATTTTTTATGTTGATAGTTTACAGAACAAACCATCGTTATAAGATAACTTGCCTAATTGACCCTTCGCTAAGCCACAACCAACAACCACCACCCACCAATCGTGGCTTAGCAACTGTAGCTAAAACCTGAAACCCCAGAAGAGACATGCCAGCGTGGATCAAGCTCTGTGAGGAACACTAAAGGAGCGAAGTTAAGTTGGCTTTGTTTTCGATATTCACATTTAGTGATAGATGGCAATATCTCACACACCTCTTACGTTACCCTAAAACGATCTTAACGGTGTTTCCTACAAAAATACGAAGCAAGTCATGTTTCACAGCAGTCTTTTTCGTTGTTGTTTTTTCACTCAATATTATGAGCACTGCTCTGTTTAAGCCCTCACGATAGTAGTCATGCTAATAGCAATCATATTTCCATCTGTTTTAAGCTACGAATATTTGAAATTACATATCAACAGAACAAAACCGAGATGTGATCACAAACTGAGCACTTATATACTAATATTTTCTGTTAGGGAAAATCTATTTGTTCACTTCTGCTGTTTATACTTTGATTTGCATTTCAGTTTATTCATTTCTTGCACTTAACTACAAATTAGCATAGAAAGTGGCACACAAACATACAGACAGTAATAGGTGCTGTACATTCTTATGAGTCAATAATGCTAATATTCAGCACAAATCCATCAGTTTCCCATTTCTGCCTGCTCTTTCTGTGAATTATGTTGAAGCACTGTCCATGTGTGTTTCCTCATCTGTTAATAAAGCCTGGTTTATACTTCTGCGTCAAGTGACCGGCGTAACTCTGTTGGTCTGCATTAACACTTCCGAAACGCTAGTTGGCAGTTAGGTGTAAATGTTCCTCTGTGTCGAGTTTCTTCACTGCTGTTTTGTTTTCCTGAACACTTCCGGGATGTACAAGTGTCTCAAACTCGCTCGTTTTGAGGCAGGAACCGGCGGACGTGCAACAACTTTAACTATGTGGTAAACACAAAACAAAGCTTTCTATCCGGAGCTCCTTCACGGGACTCCACACTTGTAAACAATTGCTCCATCAGGCTCGCACCATTCACGCGGCTCTCGGTCCCGGCCAGACTCATCAGTGCAACCAAGCCGACCAATCACAGAGCTTGCGCTACACGTCGTAGTTACAACTACTACAAATGTAGTTACATTTTTTGACAGGTGCACGTCAACGACGCCGACGGCCACAGCGAAGGGCTATGCGTCAGCGATGTTGCATACGCCGGCGTTTAGCATAGAATTATAAATCAGCCTTAACGCTATATTTTATTGAACAACAATAGTCTATCAGGCTTTTTGGCTGAAAATGGTAAATCATGGTTTCATTAGTTATTATTAGATTATTTTTTAATCTCACCTCTCCTGCTCTGCATGAACTAAGCTGTTAATGGTCAGCGTATGAGGCAGCTAACCTAATCTAGCTTTAATTTTGATTAAGTTGTTTTCCAATCGGTTGCGTATTATGTCGTAAATATATCCCTTTAATGCATACTGCAGTCCTTTTTTGTCTGGCTTTCTCAGATATCTCACCTGATCACCAAAAATGACTAATTATATCTCTGGCAATGTCTGACACCGTCGCATTCACACTGTAATGCCCCATTCTTACGGAGCTTCAGCGTCAATGCTTCCCATTCACTTTGAATGGGTGACGTCAGGCATTGCCGAACTGCATTGTGGATCCGTTTGCGCCGCTTTAGAGGCGTTGCTCGCTGCAGAAGTTGGGACTAGCTCAATTTTTCAAGCGCAGACAGAAGTGTCAGCCAATCAGAACGCTGTATGCAAATACACTAGCTAGACAGTGGCCTATTACTGACTGAAATTCATTGGCTAATGCAGCTATGACGATCGCGTCAGCCCCAACTTCAGACACGCCTTCAGTCAAGCGTTGGTGCTGCGCTGAAGCTCCATGTGAATGGGGCATGCCAGGCATGGAAGCTTGACAGGCGTAGCAACAGAAACTAAGGAGGGCAGGGCTTAGCGAAGGGTCAATTACCCTAACCCGCCTAGTTAACCTAATTAACCTAGTTAAGCCTTTAAATGTCACTTTAAGCTGCAAAGAAGTGTCTTGAAACACATCTAGTAAAAAATGTGCTGTCATCATGGCAAACATGAAATAAATAAGTTATTAGAAATGAGTTATTAAAAATATTATGTTTAGAAATGTGTTGAGAATCTACTCTCTGTTAAAGAGAAATTAGAGAAAAATAAACAGGAGCGTTTCAACTGTATATACACATTGTAATAAATATTACAATAACTTTCCACAACAGCAGTATAATCTCACACCAAACCATGCTTTTAATCACCAAACAGTAAAACCCTCATTCAGCATATATACATTGTTTTTTTTAAAATAAAAATAAATATAATAAAACAAAACAATAGACAATTATTATTATTATTATTATTATTATTATTATTATTATTATTATTATTATTATTAAATTAACAATTATTTTCCCAGTGATGGGTTGCAGCTGGAAGGGCATCCGCTGTGTAAAGCATATGCTTGATAAGTTGGTGGTTCATTCTGCTGTGGCAACTTCTGATTAATAAAGGGACTGAGCTGAAAACAAAATAAATAAATGAATGAAAATAACAATTATAATTTTTACTCCATTGATTAGCTTATACTTAGCTTTAATGCAATATTGTATCATTTAGCTGCTAATTATACATTTCACATAAATTAGTACACTATATTAGTAGGTTACTGTTTTCAACTTTACCCTAGCACCTGCTTAACAACCACTTAGAAACACACCCTAGATTATTCGAGACTGCCCAGAATCCAGCCTAACCAGCCTCTGTCTGTCTGTTTCAAACTCTTTCAAAGACAGTAAACATAACTCTAGAGACCCAAAAACATCTTTGTGCATACTGATTATAAATTAGTCCTACTACTACTACTACTACTACCAATAATAATAATAATAATAATAATAATGATGATGATGATGATGATGATGATGATGATAATAATAATAATAATAATAATAATAATAATAATAATAATAATAATAATAATAATAATAATAATAATATTTCCAGCTCTGGCCATAACAATATCATTTGGTGCTTAAAGACAGAAAGCCCTGTCTCAAAAGCTTTGTTTGCTCATATCCTAACGAAGATGATGATGTTAAAAGAGGTTCTTTTAATATATATTTGCATTAATTATTATTAAATTACATACATAATAAATGACCCAGGGTTTAAGTGGGTGTAAATCATTGCCATGCTTTCATATATTGCATATACACTTCATATCCTGATTATTTGGCAGAAGGATAGAGCTACAGTGACCCCTACAGACACAATACATCAACGCTTCCAGGAACAGCAGTGCTTTACAGCTACTATACTAATAACCATAAGTAAACATTCATGTTTAGACAGTTAATCATAAGGATAAAGACTGTTGACAGTTTGTTTTGGCCAAATCACCATAGGCACTGCACACAGTCAACGAGAACTAACAAAAGAGCCTAAAATAGGCCTGAAGTTTAATGAAACGCCTGTTGATGGTTTCCTTCCTCGCTTATCTAACTGCACATCCTGAAGCTTCTTGGAAATCTGACAGACGCCTGCTCAAACTGTCTTTTCTGGAATGAGCACAGTTGGCCTTTGGCTGCTTCTTTCAGTGCTCTGGGTTTTGTCCTTGTAATGTGTGCACATGTTTCTCTTTGGGGAAACGCAAAACCAGACCACGGTCAAGTTCCAGTTTGGATGTGCTGAAGCACTTCACTCAGAAACTGATTCTCAAACTAAGCTGTAAAAGTAATACTTGCACATGCGAGAAATCAATGTCATGTTTTTCACATGGACATGAGCGACCGATTCTGTGCCAGTGCTGACCCTCATTCTTTCCAAAATCAGCAAACAAACAAAGAGGCGATGCGTTGCCCTGTCTCACCCTCCAAAGTTCAGGCCAAATGAACTATTCATGCTTCCCAGGTTTCCAAAAATAGAGCATGCAGGCTGTTGGAGTCCAGAGGTTATCCAAAAACCGTGCTGACAGGCCTGTGCTGATATAGGGCTGTCCTGGTTGGCCGCCAAGTCTGACCTGCATTAAGAGATGTTTTGACCGGCTTGAAAAACTATGATGAAGAGGAGACTATATGAACAATAAGTAAAGCTGGTAGAAGAGAAAATGCTAGACACAGTGAGTATATATAGTATGTAGGCTTTTTTCCCCATTTTCTTCTAGGTTTGCTCCATTTTGATGTAAATGTAATTGTGATTGAAGAAGCTAGGCTGCATTAGTTGGGTCTGTTTGTTCAGTTACCCTTACCAATATTATAACATTCAAGCTAATACATATACATGAGATTTTAAAAACATATTGTTTTGATTTTGTCTAATTGAAAACATAGCTTTGATTTATTTCTTTAAAATGAATAAATGAATGAATGAATGAATGAATGAATGAATGCATGAATTATGTAAAATTATAGTAGTACTTTGACAACAAAATTCCATTCCTGAATCAAATTGTAGCTTTTCACCTACTGTCAGTATTTATAATAATAATAATAATAATAATAATAATAATAATAATAATAATAATAATAATTATTATTATTATTATTATTATTATCATTATTATTATTCATTCATTCATTCATTCATTCATTCATTCATTCATTCATTCATTTTCTTTTCGGCTTATTCCCTTTATTAATCCACAGTGGAATAAACTGCCAACATATCCAGCACATGTTTTACACAGTGGATGCCCTTCTAGCTGCAACCCATCTCTGGGAAACATCCTCACACACTCATACACTCGAACCAGCTCAAACCAGCGACCTTCTTGCTGTAAGGCGACAGCACTACCTACTGCACCACCATGTAGCCTAATAATAATAATAATAATAATTATGAGAAATAATAACAATAACAATAATAATAATAATAATAATAATAATAATAATAATAATAATAATAATAATAATAATAATATTATGACGACAACAACAACAACAGCAAAATAATTACTATTATTGTTATTATTGTTATTATTATTAGTAGTAGTAGTAGTAGGAGTATTATTATTATTATTATTATATCTTATAACTGAAGGTTTAATTTTAAAAGCACATTATTCAATTTTACATTTCACAAATTATTTTGTTACATTAATTAATTATAATGATATTAAATAAACTCTAACTTAAAGTTTCAAGTTATATATTTTGTTTTAAACCACAAAAACTTTAAATACCATTACGGTATTAAACTGACTGACTTAATCAATCATTTGAGGCATAATACAATTTGAAAGACTATACATTGGCAAGTTAAAGTAACAAAAATGTAAGCTACCCTGATTTATTGATCATATCTAGGCCCACAGATTTGCACAGATTTTTAGGTCATCAATGAGTCTATTCATTTACTGGTGTAAACATGTGTAAATTTATATTATATCAGTTTTTAAATGAAGTTCAGTACTCTTATTGACTGATATGGAAATGCTCATATGACTTATTTACAATACAGTAATCTAGTCTTTTAGTAGATATATTATATGAGACAGATGCATAAATTTCTATTGTCAACATTTAATAAAATTTAAAAAGGTCTTATTTTTTACTTCATATAATAAGGTTTTAGTTCTGATACACCCAAAATCCTTCCACATAAATCTGTATTTTTTTTTTTTTTACAAAACTCACAGCAGAAATAGAAACAAACATCCGCGGATTCTGTCTGGGCCTAATCATATCATATTTACAGTCTACTTTTCTGTTTGCAGTGGGCTGAGAGGCTACTTTATTGTGCAGTCTGTAGAGATGCTGTTGAGAACTGTGTTAAAGGTCAGGTCAACTCTGCATTTGTTTACACAGTTTTTTTGGTAGGAGAAAGGTGTTCAAGGTCTGCTATGGGTCACTCAGGGTTCATCACAGGCTAGTTCTAGTGCTGGGCGATAAATGCCCATGTCCACAGTTTCTAGGAGGACATAGTCTAAGCACACACACTAATCAAACTACACACCACGTGATGACATCTCAAAACATGCAGTGTTTGCACTAAACAAACGCTTTCTGGAAAAAACAAAATGGACAGCTGACACAAAACTTCACAAGAGTAAAACTATATTAAGTGCTCACGTATACACAATCAATAGTCAGAATGAACTAGTTTACAGTACATGTCCTGGAGGAAACAGCAGTGCTGGATAGGCAGCAGTAATGGTGTTAAAGTTTTAGTTAAACCTAGTTTTTTGGTTTTCTATGAATAATACAATGACATTTAATTATCAACAGAGTCTGTAGGGCAGAGGTTTGCACTGAATGAAGTAAGTTTGTGGAGAATACGTTTGAAAAGAAGGGAAAAAAGGAATATTAATGCAGTAATTGTCTTGATTTATTCTACAATCCTGAAATGTATTTTGTATGTTGATAATAGGTTTCTAGGGTGTTCTAGATAAGGACTGTACAGGCCAAATTATTGAAATTTCTGTTTGATGTGGGGCAAAGAGGAGGCTTGGTTCCCTCTGTATGATTTTTTTCTGTCATTTAATAATAATTACGTGTTATAAGTCTGATCATGAAGAAATGCAGTAGTAGAGATGTTTTCTAAAAGCTGCTCTATTGTATTTGCCTTTTTTTGCGACAACTTCATTATATGCTTAATTACCATCAAAATACCCTAGTAGGCCACTTTTCCAACAGCAATTAAGGATTGAATTAAGGATTCGCCCCTTACGATTATGGCCTCCCAATCATCCCCATCCATAGCTGGTGTGTGGTGAGCGCACTGGCGCCATTGTCCTGTGGCTGCCGTCACATCATTTAAGTGGATGCTGTACACTGGTGGTGATGTGAAGAGAGAGACCCCCCTTGATGATTCTTTAGCGCTTTGGGTGTATGATCATACACAATAAATGCGCTATATAAATACACATTACATTACATTACATTACATTACATTAATTAATTAATTCTAAAAGGGATTAATTCACCCAGAAAGGAAAAATTTACTCACTCTAAAACCATCCTCAATGTACTGTATATGACTTTCTCCATTTAGATGAACACAGTCAAGAGAAGTATTAGGGGTGTGACAACCAACGGTTCGGAATGCACGTGAGCTGTGGATTAATAGGTCTAACTTTCTTTGAACTTGTAGATTAATCCAAAATGTATACTAATTGCAGAGATTTTGCATTTAGTGTCATTAAAATCATGTGTATGAAAGCATTTTGGCTACCCTGTGAAATATACTGATGACAGAAGAAGTTGTGGTGATTTATTGATTTAAGATTTGCATATGTTTATTAATCCTAGGCTGCATTCAAATCTGTGTTTGATCGAGAAAGATTACGTTTTTACACTTTTTCAGTTAGTTACAAACAATTAAATAACAGAAGTACTGAGAGAACAGTTTAAAGTTCATATATAAACACATGTTTATGGTAAAGATTAAAATCAGAGTTCAATGGAACTTATCGCTGGTGAATGTTGTAGCAATTACATTGTGTAACCAATTTTGTATAAATAGAAAGCAATTGAAATTTGTCTCCTCCCTTTTTTGCTGATCTAAAAAAAGGTCTGATCCGTGACTCAAAAACCATAGGTTGATCAGAACCGTGAAATTTGTGATCTATCACACCACAAAGTAGTATTGTGCTCTATAATAGAGTTATTTAGGCCTTTTTTAACATTCTAAAGAGTGCACAAATCTGTCATAAAACAGTTTAAGCTTCAGTGGAAGTAGATGAACAAGAATATCTAAATTCCAATAACTAATGAAAAGTAGAAAACAAGAGGTTAAAATGTCAGAGGATTTAACAGTAAGAAAAGAAGAGCTTGAGCTTTTTTTGCACAGCCATATTCAATTAGTTTGAACTAGAGTACATAATCATAATCATCATCATGATCATAATCATTATCATATGTTATACAGTATGTGGATATACGTCAAAGTTATAGAATGCCGTAGTCTCCTGGCTTTACACTGGGTTCCACACAACTTATTTTTTTCCCAACATGACAAGTCTATTAAGTTAACTTAATTTTTACGTAATTAAGTGGATTGATCATAAAACAATTAATTTGTCTCAACCCCCCACCCCCCCCCACACACACACACCCACATAAAGAAGTATCATGTTATTTAAACTCATTTTAATTAACTAGTTTGAACAAGCTGCAAAAGTATTTTTTTGGTGTGTATTGATTTGTTTTGTGCATATTTGTGCTCTTTTGGAAGCTATAAAAATGTCTAATATCCAACACCATTATACAGCATGGAAGAGCCAGGATAAAGTTTAAAACTACTTTGACTATGTTTGTCTGAAAGAAGAAAGTCATATACAAAGAGGATGGCTTGAGAGTGAGTAAATTGCAGGGTATTTTTGATTTGTTTCTTTTAACTTAAACTGTTACTTTAACTAATAATTTAATATCAGTGGTTAATAGTTATTTAAGAGTAAAAGTAATGGAAAATTAATCAGGAAGATTGTCTTAATCTCTTCACAAAATTTGATAAACTTCATTATAAATGACACACTCTGTTCCCCAAAGTAGCATATTAAAGGCAATAATGTTGTAAATGTTGGATTTTAATATATATTTACATATATATTTTTTTCACTTTACCAGCAAAAAATATTACATATATCTGACTTCAACAATATGAATAAAGTTTGTATGAAGTGCTTTGAGAATTTATATTTTTTCTCCCAGAATAAATTTCACACCTAAAAGCAAATAGTAATGACGGATCAGAAAAGCCAGATAATATAATAAATATTGCATTTAATGTCACAAAATGAAGTTTTTAATGATTTTTATGTGAGAATGTAGTTCTTCAAAACTCAAATCTGTGATTTATTTATAGATATCATGTGTAATTATAAGCGTGCTTCGTCGATAGCAGAGATTCTGACCTCCATGTATCTGGCAAGATGAGGCTCTACTCGGCTAGACATTATTGAGAATCGCCCCTGTCTTCGATGACTCTATAATGAATGTGTTATGAAATAAAGTTTTAACCATTTTTTATGCGAGAATGTGATTGTTCTAAACTCGAGTCTGTGGTATATTTATAAAGATGCACATTTTAATTGTTGTTTTGTAAGATATGTGACCTCCATGGTGAATGCAGGTGCCAAATCCTCATGAATCCGCCTAATGCAGGCAGGTCATTCTGACATTTAAGCTGAATTTTAAATTATTTTGGGTGTTTAACAGTCTTTGTTTATTTACTTCACAGAATAATTTGTCCAAAAAAAGGAAATATAATAATAATAATAATATATAGAGTGTGTAGAGTTTTTCATGGTCATTTGCAGTACTGTATTTAGATGCACAGTAACTGATTTTTTTTCCCAAAATTCCTTGTAAAATCTAAAGTAGCATACTCTTAACCATGTTCACAGTATAGAAATGTTGAGAATACATTGGTATACTGTGAAAAAAAAACAATATATACAGTAACACACTGTGCACAGCTTATGCAGTAAGAAACTGTTGAGAAATGCAGTATAATACTGTGAAAACAACAGAAATCGTTTACAGTGTATATACACATTTTTTTCATGTGTTTTTCATGTGTTTCAGCTAAAAATGAGAGCTTGAAGAATGCCTTCTGAAATTTTCATATAAAATTAGGATTTTTCTAGGGTAGTTTCTGTAATTATATACTTAGTCCAAAGAATAGTATAGCTTTATTGCCTTTAAAGTGAAATAACTGAACATAAAAATAAGAGGTTAAGAAAAATGCTAATTTTAGAGGAAAATTTCAGATGCCACTTTTTTTTTTCATTTGAACTCTTCAAATATTCTTTGATGTTTCTCTGACGAAAAAAAGGCACATATGTCTCAGATGGTCTGAGAGTTAAAGAGTTAACAGACAACGAATATAAATTTTTCGGTTGAACAATCCTTTTAATATGCACCGAAATTTAGCAATCAGTTGTGTGGCACAGAAGAAAGAAGCCTGAAGTCTAAGCAAACCGCACGCTGTGCTGCATGCATCCAATTTGCCTTGTTCTCCACAGGCCCACATACAGCCCTCTGTCCAGTTTGAGCCAGACTTTGTGAAAGAGGTGCGCTGTTGCTCTGAATAAGCATGTCCTTTCTTGTCATTCGAGCGAAAAACAGACATGGGCACAATTTAATTAGAGGGGGAGAACTCTGACCTCTTTAATACCACCCTTCTGCCATCTTCTGTAATCAGATTTCATTGTGGAACCATCAATCGCTTATTGGTTCACAAAGCATTGTTTTTTTTTTTTAGTGTTTCAAGTTCCCCCCACACACACAAACATTGGTGTTGATGATTTACAAGGACTCTCCATAGTCATAATATGTTTTATACAGTACAAAACACTGTATTATGGTCCAACCCATACCCCTAAACCCAAACCTCACCGAAAACTGCTGGCAAATTGTGAATGTCAAATTTTGAATTGCTTTTGACTTTGAATTTCTGCCGTTGTAAATCACACAAACCAGTGCACGCACACAAACAAGCACACACACCTACAATGCAAGAGGAAGAGGGCAGAGGGGAGGTTTGAGAAGTCCAGAGATTTGCTTCCTTTCGCTTGACTTTCTCACAGGCATTGTTTTGCTCTCCCAGACATTCTGACGTCAGCCAGAACATGAGTGTCAGGTTCCCACTTATAGATTTATTGTGGATGGACATTCCCGGTCTCAAATCTGGCTCCCACGACCGACTGAAAGCATACCCTTGAAGACTTAAAACTTTCATCCGATTTACATTACCAAAACTCTCACTGTACGCATTATGTTTCTCCTCAGCCCCACGGCAATTATAAACAACAGCCTAAAGCCACTGTCATACAAAATATCCACAGATGCCACCAAAAATGTAATATATAATGTACCCATTTGTGTCGTCTTAAATTACAATTAGCAAGTTATACATACAGTATGTAAAATAAATGATATAAAATAGATGAAAAAGTAGATGATAGGTAGGAGTGTTTTTTTTATGCATCATTCCCTCATAGCTAACTAATGGTAAGATGGGTGTGGTAAAGAATATGGTGGCTGAAGCTGTCAAAAAGATGTCAACATGGAAGGACGGCCGCTAAAAACAGCAAATGATCAAACCTTGAAGATTACCAAAACAAAGTTTTATTTTTATTTATTTATTTAAATATATATATATATATATATATATATATATATATATATATATATATATATATATATATATATATATATATATATATATATATATATATATATATATATATATATATATATATATATATATATATATTTTTTTTTTTTTTTTTTTTTTTTATGTATATTAACTAGCATTGGTTAAATGTTCGCCTAAATATTAACAATATGTGCTGGCAAAATAAACATTTTAAATTTGGATTTCATGCTTTTTTCACACTTTATACTTTAAAGTAAAATAAAAATTTTCGAAAGTAACTAACTATAAGACTTTTAGCTCAATAAAGTACTAATTTGCTGCTTATTAATTTGTAATAATTGGTAAGGTAGTAGTTGGGTATGTGTTATGGCTATAATTAGGGATGGAGAATAGGATCATACTTATAATTACCAGACATACCAACTGGGAAAAAATCATTTCCAGGTGGGACTTGTGATTTGCGAGGTGGTCGAGGGGTTGGGTGCACGACGGTTTATTTCTTTGGGGCGGCCATACAGGAGTCTCTATGCAAATGTGGGAGACTCCCAGAACTTCCGGAAGACTTGGGATGTCTGAATTACTAATAAACAGCCAATATCTTAATAATAAGCAGGCAATAAGACCGTTGTTAAAGTGTAATTAAAGTGTTACTTTTTCCCTTTTTTTTGTTACAGAAATGAATAAAGATTGTGAATCAGGGGTTATTTCATGCCAGTAAAACAATAATACTAAAGAACAAACTTCATGAGTCATGAATCATTTTGTTCACCATTTGTTCATGCTCACTTTCCAGGAATTTTGCAGCATTATATCATATATTTGCATGCTCCTAACTCATTCAGTTGGTTGACCTAAAAGAGGTCACAATGTGTCATAAGTGTTTTGTTTTTTGCTTTTTTCTGTAATATACAACACCTAGACAGAAAATATGGCACTTTAAACTATTAAAATGTTCATAAAATTATAAAAAAAAATATTTTTTACTAACTTTTCAAGGTTAAAAGATAATTCAATTCAATTCAATTCACTTTTATTTGTATAGTGCTTTTACAATGTAGATTGTGTCAAAGCAGCTTTCAATAAAAGATCATTGTAAATTGGAACAGTGTAGTTCCGACAAAAGTCCCATAATGTAATTCACAACCATAAATAAACAGAACTTGTGAATAAAAATATGGAAACTGTTAATTAAATCAGTGTTTTTTTTTGTTTTGTTTTTTTCATTAGTGTTAATAAAAATCAAAATACTATTTTCATTAACTAACATTAAAGAGCCCCTATTATGGGTTTTTGAAAATTACATACCACGCAGTGTGTAACACAGCACTAATGCCCGGTTTACACATGGCTTCAGCATCAACGCTTGACAGAGAATGTGCCTGAAGTTAGGGTTGACACTATTATCAAGCCAATGAAATTAGTCAGTAATCGGCTACTGTCTGAGCTGGTGTATTTGCATACAACAATGTGATTAGCTGAAAAGTTGAACAAAGTCCCAACAGAAAGTCCCATGTGGCACCGACGGACCCACAATTAAATTCAGCAATGCTTGACCTCACCATTAAAAGTGAATGGGAGGCATTGACGCTGAAGCCTCATGTGAATCGGCCATAAGTGAATGAAAACATCCAGCTTTCTAAATCTGAAAAGTGCACCTTGTTTAAAAATATTCATTATTTTTAAATAAAATAATCAACTTAAGAGTCATTTAAATGATTCATCAATAGTTCAGATTTTTTGTCAGTTTGTATTGACGTTGACGCGAAACTATCAGATATGAAGTGCTGGATCCGGTAAAACGTGAACGTGCCTTTTCCTTCAAACACTAACTGAGTGTGGGTGTGTGGGACTGATCATGACTGATGAGTGAACATTCTGGTGGTTAATGCAATAATCTAGCCGTGCAATGGGGGATTCGTCGACCATTTGTTAAAGAAAGCATTAGACTAATGCATGTGGCTTTGTCAGAGCTTGACAGAAACTTAATGAGTACACAGTTTACAGATCAGTTTCTTCCTTCATTTCACAAGTGTAAGTAAGTATGATTAACATGGTTGCCTCCTTGTTTTCTCTAGCTTGCAAATTATGTATTTAATTAAGTTTTGTTACTTGTAACCACCCCACACAACTTGTACTGTATCTGGTAATCTCTTTATATTCTCATATAGCATCTAAAAGCATGCTGAAAACACGACACGTGCTGTTTTGTTTACGGATTTAAATGCGTTTGTAAGCTTGCAATCCTCTGCTGTTTGTTGTTGCTATGGTCATCGTCAGCTGTTCCTACACACGTGTGGCAGTCAAGTTTCAAAATAGTTTAGCTTTTGCCACTGTATTGATTAATACTGAATGTGTGTTGCTGTCTTTACTTATGGCTTAAAGCAATATGCTAGTGTTTAACTGCATTGCTTTAATGAACTCCTGCATTGGGCTCACACATATACTCTGCATGCACTCTGGCTCTCTCTCTCTGTGATACAGTTGACCAATCGCAACAGACTGGGTCTTGGAGCAATCAGCACAGATAACCTTCGCACTAAGGAGGTGTTTGGGGACAAATGAATCGAGACAATCAAATCATATGGTAGTCGTTGGGATAATCAGATAACACTAAATGCATATTATAAGACAACGAAAGTGTTTTTTGACTTTGCATGCATATCAGCCTGTTGTCAAAGATCTTCAAAACCAAAATATGACCTTTTATAATGCATAATAGGGGCTCTTTAATAATTTCAAACTGATTCGGAGAATGTCGTTTAATGTAATGCTGTTATTGTTATCTAAAGATGGGAATTGTTCTGGATTGTGACATCACAAACTTTAACACAAATATTTTATCATGATGATGATGATGATGATTGATGATGATGATGATGGATAAACTGTGTTTTGCTATAATGCTTTAAATAGTTTTTGTTTTCCTAAAAATTATGTGACTTTTGACGTGTATATGTTTAATGAAATGTTACATTTAATAAATCTTAGAGCAATTACTGATATAGATATTGAAATTTTGTTTGCTTTTCGTTACCTGTCATTAACAAATATGGATAAACATTTAATAATAGTATTATTCATTATTGTGTTCATGTTAAAAAATACATGAACTAACATTAACTAATGGACTAATTAACAAACTAAACATTACTTTAACAGTGTTTAAATAAGAGCATTTAGAATTAAACTTTTAGTGCTGCATCTCAGTCAAAGCCTGACAGACAAACGACACACTGTTTTAGAAGAACTTTAAAACAAAATTGACTGCACGCTGCACATGACAAGGCGCAGAATATTAGATTGAAATATCTTAACCTTTAGACAAATCAGACACTGGTGGATCTCAATTCTCGGATCTAAGCTGAAATAACCATAACATTTGTTTGGACATCCTGACCTCAACCACCTCCTTCTGGAACATTCAATTCAACACAGAATTAAAAGAAAATATATAGGAAAATACTTCATTTAAGATAATAATTTAAAAATAGACATATACTGTAGTCTCTGTGCGACAATATGCACGGGTGGTCAACTGTCTCCATATGTGTTTGTGTACATCTTACACATGAGCTGCAGGCATGTGAATCTAAATGGCACCTTCCCGAAAAGCCTTTTTATTGCTGTAGCTCGCGAGCTGATTACCCCTGCTAAATGTGTGTAATTGCTGCTCATAAGAACAGCCCTATCTGCACTGACATATTGGGCCAGGGGAGCAAGTCTGGGTAAATTTCCACTAACTACAGTCTTGAGTTGTCGTCCTGTTTCACCCACACGTGCTGTCACGCAGGTGGTCAAGAAGAGATGTGTTGCGTTTACACCAGATAATCAAACCAAAAATTAAATGTCTAATCACAATTAAAATTAAGTTTTATACTGAATTTTTAATTTACTTATTTAGTTTTTACATAATATGGCATTATAGTTCAATAATAATAATTAAAATTACATTATATATGAAATTTCTTGGGGGGAATCTTCTCATCCACCACCAGTGTGCAGCATCCACTTGGATGACACAACGGCAGCCATATTGCGCCAGGCTGCACACCACACACAAGTTGATTGGTGGAAAGGAGATCATGATGAACAGGGGCCAGTGGGCAAATTAGATCAGTCAGGACCTCTGTTTAACATCTCATCCGAAAGACGGCACTCACTGAGCAGTATAGAGTCCTCATCAATATACTGGGGCATTAGACAGAGCGCATGTTAAGCCCTCAGCTGGCCTCACTAACACCACTTCCGGCAGCAACCTAGCTTTCCCATGTAGTCTCCCATCCAGGTACTGACTGGGCACAGCCCAGCTTAGTGGACAACAATGTCAGAATAGCAGAGAGGTAGCTGCAGTTCAAAATGTCTTCATGTAAATTTTCACATTTCGAAATCCAAATATTAATCAGTGATCATTGTAAGTATTGTAAGTGAGCAGACTTAAGTATTCCTTAAATTTGGTACCTCACTTTTGCATTTTGCTAATTCCATTTAGTAATTATATTACATTAAATTATAAATGTGCAAAACAAATAATTGGTGATAGACAAGTGCAAAAAAGACTCTAAAACTTTAGTTCTGAAGACATTTTCCATTTTCTACCTTATCATTAAATCTGTCTGGTAGAAGATATAAAGTTCCTTTAGTGAAAAAGGCCAAGTATAAGAGGGCATGCATTATTATACAACTGTCATTGGTTTTGTTAAATAAGATCTTAAAATGAAATTTGCAAATGTATCTCTTTTGTATTTTATTGTACTTGTATTGTTGTGTGTGAGGCTTGTCTAAAGAAATTTTTTTAAACATTTGGGGAAGTATTTTTTAATTGAATTTGAAAGACATTTTACTTAAGGTCTCTGATGTTTTAACAAAAATGAATGTCATTAACATTAGTTTACAAAAACAGTTCAACCTGTAAACAATTTTGTCATTATTTACAAATGTTCATGCTGTTGCAAAACTTTTGAAAATAAAAACACAGTTTTGTATGTTTGATATATTTATTTTCATATACGTTATTTGTAAGCATATGCTAGGGTAAATGTTAGCATTGAACCAGGCTGGAAACTGATGTTTAACCCTTTCACGCGTATGATCACATGGCTGTGATCAGTCTTGGTTGGTCTCTGAAGCATACGATCACACCGGTGTGATTGGAACTTACAGAGCACACGTCATCAACTGATAAAATTGAAATCTGATGGCATGCACTGAGGCACAGAAAGAGGTGTGCAGTGCTTGTCATAAATTACAATTTATCCATGCTTTAAAACAAATAAGATTTATTTTAGGTTTCAGACATTTAAATACACATTACTACAAACAAAACATAGTACTTAAGGTTTGTAAAATACATACGTAGATCATTGGGGATGGTGGGTCATGTGATAAACACGCGTCACCATGGGAACTTTACAATGCAATAGATTCTAAGTAATGAAAAAAAAAAAAAAAAAAGCTGAGAGTGTTTACAACTCACACGTGAAAGGGTTAAAGGGATTCAAGTATTCAAAATTGTAGTTTAACATAGTACTTTTTATTTTGCTCATAACTTCCAGAGAGTAAAAGTGCAGATGCAATCTGCCATATGAAATATATTTCTAAAGGTTGTGTGCCGACTATGCATGTCAACTAAAAATCTGCATGCAAAATAAATAAGCTTATTTGGTCATTGGTCATTTGCAAGATATATTAGAATGGCATCTGAATGTTTTGTGAATTTCCTAATTTGGAATGAGTTTCTAAGTACACTCTATTATCAGATATCTACACAGGTAATGCTTTAAATAGCACACACTGATTTCTAGAAGACACACTCTTTCACATCTCAATGACGCACATGTTCTTACTGGGAACTCCGGAATCAACTTACAACAAATCCCTATCCAACTGAAGAGGATATTTATCTTATAACCTTTTAACATCCTTTGACAAAACATGAGCCCAGCTGTTGTCGGTACCGAACCTGGATGACGCATGACTTCTTAGGATGGCCAGCCTGGAATTTTCCATTCAACACAGTCGAGGTAAAGAAAAGCAAAACAATTAACGGATGACAGAATGCGACCGGGTTTTTCTGAGCCCTGTTAAGTAGAGCCCTGTTTGTTTTTGTCTTTTTCTATAAGTGAGCAGGACCAGTGGAAAATTCCAACTCTGGTCCACAGGTATCAGACCACTGACTAAATGACCCCCCTCTTCTTTGGACAGGGATGGGTGCACAGGGATAGTTCGGTTGTCAGGGTTTATTCATACTAGCCCATTTGGATGTGTTCGCCCAAGCTGCAATGACATAGCTCTTAGAAAATGTTATCTGCCCCCCCACTGAATCTAGACAGGTACAAGGCACATGCATCTGAATCTAAAGGGGCTTCGGTCTCACAACATGCTCTGAAAAGGATACATGTAAAAAGATACCTGTGCATTCGCACAAAATAACCTGAAACCAAATAATCCACTTTAAATCACTGATTTCAACAGTCGTAACTCCTTTGGGAGTTTCTGATTCCATCATTGTGTATTCAGGTTACAGTACAATATCACTGATGCACACAGTACTTTAATGCATCACACTTGTGTACAAACAGTTCAGCTTTCATTCAAAGTCTCACAAAACATCCCCTTTCTGCTTTGACTAAGTTTAACATGACTCCAGGGACGCAGCAACATCATACTCTACCTTAATATGGCTCAAAGACAAGCCAGACATCCTGACGGTAAACTAGGCCACATTACGCAGCAGAAAGCATCATGCTGACGTCGTAGCTGTATCACATTTCTGTGGAGCAGCGTCCTAGATCCTGATACTGATTCCCAAGCACAAATTGCAAGTGGAGTTTAGCCTCACCATCACATTATCAGTCTGCTGTACTGTATTGATGTAACACACATTGAACAATTAGACCAGTGGTTCTCACTGCTTATTTTGTATGCCTTCTATTGCTTAACACACCTGATTTAGATAACAAGCTCGTTAAATCCCCAGTAAGAAACTCTGTTTAGATCTTTTTGAAATTTAGTGTTGCTTTCCCTACCCAAAGATGAGGCAAGAGTCAGTGGTGGAAGTTTATTTTTGCAAAAATACTTCAGCATTATAGCCCCAGCCTTGTGCTGTGGTACCGTCATTTTTCTGATGAGTGCTTCAGCAATCTACACACTTACAACTTAGGATTCATCAGCTGTTTGTTAAAGGAAGGATCAGAAAAAAAAAAAAAAAAAAAAAAAAAAAAAAAACTTTGTCAGACTTTGTCAGACTTTGTCAGAGCTTGGCAGGAATTTTACAGTACACAGTTCATGGATCAGTTTTTTCCTCCATTTCACAAGTGTAAGTAACTTAATTGCAATTAAAATGGTTGCCTCCTTGTTTTCTCTAGCTCTAGCAAATTATGTATTTAATTGTGTTTTTTTTTACTTGTAATGGGTCCACGTGGCTTGTACTGTATCTGGTAATCTCTTTTTATTCTCATATCTCGTCTAAAACAACAATGAAAACATGACGAGTGCTGCTTTGTTCAAGCATTTCAATGCGTTTGTAAGCTTGCGATCCACTGCTGTTTGTCTTTGCTTTAGCCACCGTCAGCTGTTCCTACACACGTGCAGCAGTCAAGTTTCAAAATAGTTCAGCTTTTGCCACTGTGTGGATTAATACTGATTGTGTGTCGGTGTTTTTACTTATGGTTAAGAATAGTGCAATATGCTGGTGTTTAACTGCATTGCTTTAATGTTTTGTTTTTTTTTTTTTTTGTGATTTGTATTGTTCAACACATTGGTCAACCTTTGGTTGTGTATAATAGTGCTATATAAATATTGATATCGCAATACCAGAATATACAGCAATCAAAGAGTGAAATTCAATACCTTTTAAGACCTTTTTTAAGACTCGTTCCATACATTTTAAGACCTTATAACCACTTAAAGGTTTCATCCCAAACACTAGTGAGATTTTAACTTACAGTATATTTACAAAATAATGTAAGAAACTAATCCAAAACTAAAAAAAAAATATTCGATACTGAATAAAAATCTATTAAATCTAGCTAATTCAGTAGGCTTGCGCCTATAGAACTGCAGAAATAACAATGTTGCCTTGATTACTGCAGTAAATAAAGCAGCATGATGTTAAATCTAGCAGGATTTTAGGCTGTTTCTCAATTTCAAGAACACAGAGAACGGACTTGCTTTCTTGGGGAGACCAGTCTTGCCAAGTTTCCTCTAAAAAAAAACTTGGGGGACTGGGAGAATAGAAAATGCATCGTGTGAGAAATGAGATGCTGCGTTCTTCACTGGTTCTTCCTAATGGTCGCATGATCATAACTCATTTTTAAGGGAAAATTATTTAAACATTACAGCATTCATACAACAATTTGTAGTTTTTTTCCCCTTTTCGCAATATATATTATGCAGACCTTACAAATGTACATTCCACCATACAAATAAAACTAATTTTAATACCAATTTCAGCAAATAAACAATATAAATAAAACAATAAAAATATTTTCATATTAATATTAACTTTCACAAATTCATTTAGGGAAATTCCTGTGATAAATAAGTTAAATCTATATTAAATGCTGTGCTGCCCATCTCCTTTATTCAGCCGCAATCACTTCTGGGACTTCTTTTTTTTTTTTTTTTGCGATCAAGTCTTTTTGCAATAAATTTTGCAATTAAGTCTGCATTGATGTGTCTTCGATATCAAGAACACATCCGGGAAGTTTCATTGTTTCATTCAGTCAGAAGTTTCATTCAAGAACGCACATTGAGAAACACCCGTATTGATTTCATAAACTACAAAACATCCTAATATTCACAGATTTAATTACAGCAAACGTTAGCATACAACCGTACATTGCATAATTTAAAAAAAAAGATATAATATTTAATACCTTGCAAAATAGCACTTAAGACTTTTTAATACTTTTCAAGGGCCTTAATTTCTCTAGATTGATTTATCAACTTCTAATACTTTTTTAAGACACTACAGACACCATGAATATATATATCTCAGCAAAACAAAACATTGCAACGTCAGATTTTTACAAAATTGTGCAGCCCTAACTCAGCCTATGTTTTTGAAACCACAAAAAAAGTACTTCAACATATATTTGACTGCAGATTCTAGGTATAATAAACACTATGGCCAGTATGACTCAAGCAAATTCTGTTTTTTTTTTGTTTGTTTTTTTTACACTACTGACATTTACAGGACATATTTTAAACTTATTATTATTATTAATTTTTTTTGCTCGTATAGTTCTTAGCGCAACACCAAATAAATAACTACTTAACAGTGTCTGTGATTCATACTTAAATACGTTTTTCTCACCTTATTATCTCCATATGTACAAAATTTCTGATGTTGAACTCATGATTGTACTCATGATGAGTCTTATGATGCAAGTCTGTTTAGCACGGTTCCAAAATCGAGATAAAAGTAATGCAAAATCAAGGTAAACCTACATGGTGACGGTGGCATTTCTTTTACGTTTCCTTTTGAAACACTATTGGTTAGGGTTAAGTCCGTGACTCACTAGTTGATCTGTGCGATAAGTCTCCTTCCATGGACTTGTACAAGTAGGATGTGTATCAGAAATATAAAACAAAATGAGTAACGTATTTCAGATTCGCAAAATGTTGACAGCACACTCTAGTAGATTTGTCATCTAAAACGTGAAATGAAACATCCCCAGAACAACATATTCCAGGTTTCACAGAAATGTACTTCCAATTTATTTCCATTAGAATTTGCCTGTGCTGTGGATTTTAGTTTTAGTGTTGGTGCAGCTGACTAACTACAATAGGTATGCTGTTTAACAACCAAAAAATTTACTGCTTGATTAAAGTATTGGTTACATTTGCTCTTACCTGAGTCCCTAAGCAGGCCACCATCATGTGTGTGAGGAGTTTGGCAGCGAACATGAGGAATCTTGCACACATCAGATGAGACACCATGGCCAAGGCAAACCCTGCGGATAAAATAGAGACTTACTGGATATGTGGTATAATAAACAATTGGCTTCTTGTCATTTTATGGTGGGAGTTTTTACACCTTAAGCACAGATAGAATAATGTAGTGAGTTACCTGAGATACAAATGAAGCCAGCAGCATAGAAGGCTTCATTAAATGAAGCCAAGCTTTCAATCTCTGCATATGCAGTGTAGATGGACAGATGCGAACAGGCACACTCTACATAATTCTGAGTGTCGTCCACCAAACGACAGAACTGGCCATCAGACAACCAGCTGGGCAGAAGAAATCATGACACAATTGTCAGGACAAGTCATATACAACAAAACTAAACCTAGACTAAAAAAAACTGCTTAGACACGTTTAAGGTTGTTGTTGGGGAGACTATACAGGACCATAAAAGCCAAAACTAAAAAAATAGTACATATCAAAGGGCTATTGCAATAATGAATGGATATTAAATTGAGGGTGTTTTTGGCCTTTTTAATCTTAGTCACTTTTTAACTTTACATTGTTACTCCTTTTATAATTAATAATTGTTGCCATTTTATCTTTGTATCGCTTGTTATTATTGTTGTTGTTTTAAAAATATGGGACTGCACTGAAGGGAAGGACAAACGTAAATTCCGTTGTGTTTTGTACAATGACAGTAATTCTGAATGGATGAATGAATGAATCTGAATGAACTAGTTTGTATAGATGTTAAATATTTACTACATAATATGTTATATTTACTGTACAACTTCACTATTAAAAATCAAAAGCTAAATTTGTTCACGCTGAAATGTTTATTAATTGAGAAAAATAAATGCTTCAGAACAATTTTTCAAGATAACTAACTTTTTGTAAATAAATTTAATGCTACTACTACTACTACTACTACTACTACTAATACTACTATTACTACTACACCTACTACTACTACTACTACTATTACTACTACACCTACTACTACTACTACTACTACTACTACTACTATTACTACTACACCTACTACTACTACTACTACTATTACTACTACTACTACTATTACTACTATACCTACTACTACTACTACTACTATTACACCTACTACTACTACTACTACTATTACTACTACACCTACTACTACTACTATTACTACTACTACTACTACTACTATTACTACTACACCTACTACTACTATTACTACTATTACTACTACTACTACTGCTACTACTACTACTACTACTACTACTAATAATAATAATAATAATAATAATAATAATCAATAAATAATCAATATATTGTGCAAATCTACCTGATACTTCTAAATTATTTTTGGACAAAGTTTTAGTCAACTTTGTGATCAGCATACTTTTGTTCAGGTTATGATTTGAGAAGTAGCCACTTTGACAGCCTTTCTTAATTCTTTGGGATTCAAATCAAATCAAGCAATCAATCAAAGAATCAATCCTGATTTTTGGAATACAGACTTTTGACAGACTTTCATGATTCTTTAAAGGGGTGATCCAGAGTGCTTTATTTAGCTGTTGTTTTTATAAGATGCAAAGCAATGTGTGCTCATGCTTCATTTGTAAACAAATCACTTTTTTTTCATATATCTCACAATCCCCAGCTTCAGCTATTATGGTTTGAGTTACTCCTTCTTTGAGGTGTTTTTAGCCAAATCGAGCACTTAACTGGGAGAGATTCTGGAAGCTGTCCTTTGTCAAATGCTAGAGCTATATCTTTTTTTAAATAATTCTCTGTACATAATTAAATTAAACTGTAAGCACTTCTTTCTGTGTATCTCTTTTGGAAGCATAATTCCAGAATCAGAAGAAGCTCTGTGGAAATAGCAGTGCTTGGACAGAATTTTAGTTTTCAAAGCTATAACATTACAGCACCTCTGGCCACACCCCTTCACAGGGCGATGTGTATGTGCATAACCTGAAGCATTTGTGATCTCACTACCCTGAATGTATTTTTATTTTTTTTTTGTAATGCCCAAATTTCATTCCCTATAGGCTTTGCTAAGCTAACTCTGTAAAAGCCAAGGTCTCCCATTCCATTGAACTTTGAGTGTCTTACATTCAGAGATGTTGTTTATGTTCACACATCTGCAATACACATCAACTAAAGTTTAAAATACAATATCGTAGCGAACCACCCCTTTAACCTCCTAGGGCATAGCACATTTTACCTCTTATGTCCTATGCTTTATATTTTGTTACAGACATACAGTGTTTTGCAGCATATGAAATGTCCCAAACACTATTTAAACTGTTCAAAATGAATAAAAAACTTTTGTTTTTACTCTCTGATAGTCAAAACATGTTCACAAATATTTGTGTATGTGTTATTAAAAAAAAACTGCTGTGTTTAAGGCAGAAATAAAAAGTACATTCTATTACACAAAGGTGACTTTTCGTGTCACCTGTATTGTGTTTTATGAAATTTCAGACCACGAGTCCACATATATGGCCATAATTTTTCTCTAAAAGTACATCATATCAAAAGATGATTACTTAGGTTTTGTTCTAATTAAGTTCCAATATGTCCAAATAGCAAAGAGAAATAATAAATAAAAAAATGCATGTATAAAAACAGCTTGGGCCTTAAGGTTAAGGATAGAGTGACTGATTTCACATAGTGGGGAAACACAGAGAGACAATAAATTAGACTTGACATTCTGTTCATCTACAGCAAATGAAACTTATGTAACACCCCAGCTTATCATTTCAATGATCTCTTATTATGCTGAATTAGATAAGTGAGCTTAAGAAATTCAGGATGTCATTTACAAGTAATCACTGTTGTGTAATAAATGGTTATGACACCGAAAAAAAATTGCATCACACTTTATTTTGATAGTCCATTTCTTGAATTTAAGTTACATTGCATCTACATGCTAACTAATCCTCATTAGATTATAAGTAGTCTGTTAGGAAGGGGTTAGGGTTAGGGTAAACTGACATGTACTTGCAAAGTTTCTTACAGTCAGTTAAATGTCTGTTGAAGGAGCATGTATCAACAGACATTAAGCAGACAATCTACTAATACTCAAATGAACCATCAAAATAAAGCGTTACCAAAAATAGTAGTCAACATTCTAAGTGAATCAAAAATGCTTTTCAAAATTGTCCTAGGACAAGAATGGGTGCTGTTCAATAGTTTTAGGACAACTTTGATGAAAGGTGATGATCTACTTAAATGTTTACTACTGAATAAAACATAATTCTAAAAGGTATAAGAAAGAAAAAGTGATAAATTGTGGATAAAAAGTCGTGGATAAAAGCTACACACACCCACATACACCAAATAATGTGTGTGACAGGCCTTAAAAAGACTTTTATCATGACAGGCTAGGAGCCTTGACCCATCAGCCCCACTGTACACACTGTATGTCCCACAAATGACTGTGAAATACATGAACAAGGTCAGTTTTTGACATCAGATAATCTGTCAGTTTGATTCGGGTGAGGACTTTTATTTGTATTATTATTATTATTTTTCTAAATAGGCATGCATGTTTTCAAGTACAGTATGTACAACTGAGCAGAGCAGTTTATGTACCATTACAGGGCTCCTTACTCTAGTGTTCCTGCGCTTTGTAATTACCTTTCGGCAGCCTGATTCCACAGCAGGCACAGAGATTGGCTCGGTTTTGGTTTTCCTCGTCGATCTGGGGTATGTATACGGTAAACAACCTCTTGACCTTCGGAAAGAGGTTTAGATCCTCTGCCATAAAGACTGACTGAAAAAACCTGCATACATACAGTCGTTAAATAGTAAGATGTAAACCAGTTTCCCACTCTCAAGTGCTAATAAGATCTCCATAATCACTGTTACTGCTACACAAAGAATTGAAATATGCTGAGAAAGAAAGGAAATAAAGTAAATGATGTACAACTGAACAATGCCATCTCCTGGACACCTGCATAAGCCGTCTTGACAATGTTATATTAGTTTTAATGAAAGAGTTTACAATAATGTTTTTTTTTACCTTGCCATTTAAAGCGCTGGGTTTTTTGTTGGTGAGGAACCAGTGCTCAGTACTGTATTCGGTGAAGTGCACTTTATAGCAAGCCGACAGGGCTGTGCTATCAGCAGGAAGAGCTGGAACCTCCAGCAGGGTCTCCGGCAAGGTAAACGTGTCTGTGTTTTTGCCTATGAACGTATGCCCGTTAATCTGCATGGGATACCAGTGGTGTGCAGCGATGGTGAAATATGGGCAATTGTCCAGTATGGTTATGCCTCTGGGAATAGAGTACAGAGGAGAATAATGTTTGTAAAATAAAGTGAGCTCCGGTAAAATCAGATACAAACATTCATTTGGAGTGTATATCCCACCTCTTTCCTTCTGCCCCACACTTAATGTCTGTAAGCAGGCTGTATGCGAAGCGCTCTGCCACTTCAGACAGCTGGCTCACACCTTGAGTATCCGTTCGATTGGGGTTCGCCATGGCACACAGGAGTTCATAGGTCAACCCACGACTGCTATCTTTTAGAGGAGTCTGTTCAGCATCACTCAGAATCTGTCAATTAAGTGAGAAAAGATTGTCAAAGAACAGTATAATATCAATTACATTTAATGTAAAAGTTCCCTAGCAGGCACAGTACGTCATTAGGAGACATGGGACGTTGCATTTTGTTTGGAAATGAAAATCGGGTTAATGTTAGAACCCAACGACAGGTCAACTTCAGTGTCCAAAGTTCAACATAAAATCAACCAAATATCAACTACAGCTTGACGTTGTGTGGAAGTTACCACTATAATGTCTATCAGATGTTGGATTTTGGTTGCCATACCTGTCAGTATAAATGTCAGTATTTGACGTCAATATGACGTTGGTATAAGATGTTGGTTCACTGTTGGATTTTGGTCACTTTCCAACACAACCTAAAATTAACCAAATATCAATGTCATTTGATGCCATTATTGGACGTGAAAATAACGTTGTCCTTAGACGCTGGCTAGACATTGAATTTTTGGTCACTTGACATCACAACCTAAATCTATTGTAGTATTAACCTCTTATGGCATTGTGTGTCTGCTGGGCCTGAGCAGATCTCAAACAACAGTATTGGCCCAATCAATGCATGTTTAACTGCTATTGCATTTATTTTACATTAGCTGTGTGGAAATACAGAAGCAGTCAAACTCTGTTCAGTAGCAGTTAGATTGCCTATCAGCTTAACCTTCACTAGAAAACAGCACGGTTTCTAAGATAACTTGTATCTATAAGTATGGTGATGCAACACACTGAGAAAAAAAAAAAAATCTTTATTGGCATTGATAGTTCAATGAAGAACCTGTATCTCATCTATGGAACATTTTCATTGACCAAAAGGGTTTCGTTTTGTTTTTTGTATTTTTGGAGGAGCAAAAAGAGTGAAAAGTTTCTGGTGTAACCCAAACTGGTTCTTCTATTGCATCACTGTAAAATAAACACTGAAACAAACAAACAAAAGAAAGGAAAATATGTTTGGATTTTTTTTTTAAAGAGTGAAAATGCAAGGCTATCAGCAGAAACTTAATATTAAATTACTTGAATAAATTCTAATTAGGTTAAAATAAATGTATTTAACTTGAAATATAATTTAGGTTGTTATTATTATTATTATTATTATTATTATTATTAGCAACATATAATTCTTTAATTTTTAGTTCAATCTGCATTTAAAAAATAACTTCAAGCAAACTGACAAGAACACATCACATTTACAACTGAGAAAGCAGCTTAAATTGTAGCAAGTCAGTGTGTGAAACATTAAGGGTGTTACTCTGTTTCCAGTAATAAAAAAAGCAGAGCTTAACTGAGAGACAAAGCTTTCTTACCAAGACTAGATTTTTTGTTTTACACAGTGGAGCTTTATAGCTGCACACATATGCATTGCACTGCCAAGAAAAGCGATTTCTATGAAATTAAGGAACAAAAAATACTCTGGGGAAAGCTGTCTTAATTAATCTCAAGGGGTCAATATGTGGTCCCTCATTGTTCTTTTGAGCTACTGGATTTCCTGAACTACAGCATTTTAAAAACATTCTCATGAGCCGGCCAACTTAAATTCTTGTCTCTCTAAAAACAGATAAACTTGGCTTATTTAACCAAAAATACCATAATATTATAAAATATAATTCTACAATTTAAAATGTGCTTTCTATTTTAAAAATGAAAATGCAATTCAATGCTGTAATAGGAAAAAAGCTGAAATGTCCAGCAATATTTTATCCTTAAAAATACTAATATGCTCCAAAACAGTGACAAATTTTAATTTACTAAAAAAATAAACATTCAAAGCTTACAGATTGTCACTTCCACAACCCAAGCTCATTCTGGAAAGGTAGCCCTGCGGACGTTTCTGGAGACTGTGATTTTACGTGGCCGGAGGTACGTATGGCCGCGTTTAGTTTTTTCGAGCAAACGCTACGGGGCGGTGTGACACCGATCCTCTCCTCCTCTTCGCGCTTGCCGGCTGACGGTTCGCCTCCGAGTGGAGGGCTTTCCCGCTGCAACCAGTTTGTCCGCTTAGCTCGCAGCGTTAGGTCGACGGAGCGGAGGCCCGGAGGAGGAGGAGCCGGCCACGGGGATGACCGGGATCGAGTCCGGGGAAGAGCGGTTCCAGAAATCAGGTAAGATGAATAACAGAATCCAAAAAATAGGGGCGAGAACGGGGCGAGATCCGAAAACGCGGTCAAAATCAAAGACAAGGGCTTTTGCTTTTTTTTTTTTTTTTACTGGACGGCTTTTGCAAAGCGTCACTTGGGTTTAGGGAAGGAGGAGGAAGAGAAGGCCAATCAGCCGCCCGGTGGATTGTTCAGTCGTTCAGCCAGTCAGTCGGACGGACGGCCGTTTTACAGTGGCCTCCGGCGGCTTTTCACACGAGAACAGTGCAGGTGCGAACGGCGCGCTTCTGAGAGGCGTTCGAGACGTGAAAAAACGCGCACAGTGGCCTCTTGCGGATCCGCGAAAACAAAAACTGCTCGAATAAGTACCTCCCGGGACGTATTTCGCGGTCTGCAGAAACGTCCGCAGGGCTACGTTTCCAAAATGAGCCCGGGTTGCACTTTCATCTATTTAGACCAGCATTTTTTTTAACATCACCTAACACTTCAGTTTCTTTTCAAATCTTTTGCCCAATTAACTGCTTTCAAGTATTTGACATGCCTCTCATTTAATATAAGACGGCTGTAATTTACTTTTCATTAGATGTGCATGATATTTCAGGTGAGATTACGTCAAACATCAAATATAATCTTTAAGTTTTACTAGGGCTGAACAATTCATAGAAAAATCACCTTCCCTCACTCGCTTACCTTGCTGGAGGCATCCAGCACTGCCATTAGCTGCTCTGGAGTGATGTCCCTGCTAACTTTATTGATGAGTGCATGCAGGACTCGGTTGATGATGGTCTCCTCCAGAGGCTGGTGTAGCTGGTCCAGCAGGGCCCACACAGCCTGAGTCTCTGTGTCTGAAACCAGGGTGACGTTCGCCAGCCCGAATTCTGGATGAACCCGTGCGCCACCGGTAGCATCAGAGAGAACCACTTGGAAGCGTTTGGGTGTCAGATTGGAGGAACCAATGTTTGGTGTGAGGTCTATGTTCAGGCCAGCACTACTCTGTCCAATCTCAAATGTCAACGTGCCCTCTGACATGATAAAATCCTGCCCTGCTACAGCCGGCCAGACCAGACTGGGTCCAATAGACTCTACTTTTGGAAGCTCCTGTGAGAGAATATGAGGCACAAACACAATTATTGTACAGTTAAACATTGGAGTTAACACAATGGATTACAATACAATGATTTTTTTTCCCAAGAAATTTGAATGTATAAGAGACAAGGGTCAGATTGAAGAGTTTTTTTTTTTTTTTGTAAATATTTTATTATATTGATATTTTTTGAGTAAATTTAAATTCTTTTTTTTTTACTAAAAATTTTAAATCTCAGAAAAGTGGAATATTGAAGCAAAGGTTTCTAGAGATTATCTATTGAAAATGTAGAAATGACTGCCAATATATTTTGCCAGTAATTTACCAAAAGCAGCACAAAAAGTAAAAGAAATATGGCTTGGTAATTGAAATGTTTAGATTTTTTAGATTTTTTTGCTGTAATTCCAAATGCTTAATGAGTTAAATAATGACTTTTTCACCATGCCAGTTCTCTGCAAATATCAGTAAACTGCGTACCACAAAACTTTTAAAGATCATGTTTAATTATTTATTTAAATAATATTCTACCATGACTAAAATATTGCATCTAAAATATTGAAATAATACAGTGGGGAAAAAGTATTTAACACACACACACACACACACACACACACACACACACACACACACACACACACACACACACACACACACACATATTGCTAGGTGTAATAACAATGGAATGACACAAGGAGAATGTACTGAACTATTGAAATAAATCTAATATTTTATATAAAATAAAATAGGATGACTGTCATGTGGAAAATTAAGTCTCATGCATTGCTCAGGTGTGATTTTGTTCACAGACAACAACAGAGTTTGAATATCTTGATGGTTGTGTGGGTCTTGTGTGGTTCTTGTTTGATCTTCACTTTGAATTTACTTTTGGATTCAAGTCAGGTGATTGGCTGAGCCTGTCTACAGCTTGATTTTCTTTCTCTATAACCATTTAAGAGCTCCCTTGACTGTGTTTTAGATCATTGTTTTGCTGAAATGTCCACCCTGACTTCATCTTCATCATCCTTCTAATGTAAATGTTGGACTAAAGCAGCTAATATATATATTTTTCCAAATCATCGGCCAAATTCCCATCATTAGTCCTTACTGATCATGGCCTCCCAATCATCCCCATTCACCAAACTGGCTCTATCACTGGCTGCCATCGCATCATCTAAGTCAGGGGTATCCAGACTCTGTCCTGGTAGGCCGGTGTCCTGGAAAGTTTAG
This sequence comes from Danio rerio, assembly GCF_052040795.2. Taxonomy (NCBI): domain Eukaryota; kingdom Metazoa; phylum Chordata; class Actinopteri; order Cypriniformes; family Danionidae; genus Danio; species Danio rerio. The sequence goes on along the minus strand of NC_141025.1, from coordinate 53,889,523 downwards.
CTCCAACCCTAATCAAACACACCTAAAGCAGCTAATCAAGCTAGATATGCTAGGATACACTGAAAACCAGCAGGTGTGTTGATGCAAGTTGGAGGTAAACTCAGCAGGACAGTGGCCCTCCAAGACCGAGTTTGGACACGCCTGACCTAAGCGGATGCTTTACACTTGTGGTCGTGTGTGCTATATAAATATACACATTACATTACATCTGGTGAAAATTTCAAGTCAACAGCACCTTTAGAAATATGTTTTCTGAGAAAATGGTGATGTGTTGAATACTTATTTCCCCCACTGTTGACACACACACACATACATATATATATATATATATATATATAAACCTATGCACAAATGCATTTATATAAATAAAGTAAAATAATAAAGTGTGCCGACGCTTTTATCACAAAAAAATGATCTGCACTGTTAAAAGTGTACTAAACCTGAAAATGAATAGCATTTCCTTAAGCCTTAAGCTGAAACAGTAGGCAAATAAAACTGTACAGAATAAAGGAAAGGGTGTGACAGAGGGACAAAAAGCGCAAAAAGCTGGCATGAGAAAGCATTCCCACAGTCTAATGGACTTTGGGCGTAAAACCTTAATCGACATGTCACATCCTACTTTTCCAGTTCCACTATATGACCATAGATATTGCCTTTGAAGTATTTTCTAGGAATCTAGAGGCCTAATTGCTCAGAGCTCTTATCTTCTCCACATTCAACATCGTAGCTCATGAATTTGACATCATCTTAAGCCTCTCGTCACTAATAAGGTCACATTATGTAATATATTCCGTGGGTACTATTAACTGGACATAATTATATATAAAAAAAAAATGTATTGCTTATTAACAATTATAGTAATTATAATTACTAATTATAATTATTGTAATAATACACAAATAATACACAAATTATTACTAACATTAATTAATACTATATTATAATTATATTATATATATTTATATAGTATAATAACAAATTATATATATATATATATATATATATATATATATATATATATATATATATATATATATATATATGTGTGTGTGTGTGTATATATTTCAATTAACATAAACATATATTAATATTTCTTATTAAAATTAAATATTAAATATATTACTATTAAATTAATATTTCAATTAACATAAATAAATAAATAAACGTACTAAACGTTTATTTATGTTAATTAAAATAAATATTAACAAACAAAATAACTAATATACAGTACATACATATATATATGCACAGTATATATACAGTATATATATATATATATATATATATATATATATATATATATATATATATATATATATATATATATATATATATATATATATATATATATATATATATATATATATATATATGTAGTTATTTTGTTTGTTATACACGTCCCCAATATATACACACACACACATTTTCAGCAGGAATGTATTTGTAACATTAATAAGTAATCGAGTGTACATTTTTGGGAAGGTCTAGTTTGTAATGTTCATTAATGTGCTTATCTGTCAAATGAATCTGACCTGCATCCGGTACTTGACAGAAATAGATAATGCTGTACTGGCGTCTCTGTAGATCTGAAGGCTGACGCTTGTAGCTTTGAGGGTGACCACAGGTAATCTGGAGCCCTGGGCAAAGTACACCAGCCCACGTGGGTCATCACTCTCCAGCATGGTGATGTTGGCAAAACGGGCAGTCTGGTTTATAGCAGCACCTTCGCCCACTTTATAGACCTCCACCAGAAACCACACCTCATACTCTGGGTTCTGTAGTACACAGACCAGAAAAAAATGAGCAAGATGATCAGACACAGTGTTAAGATGGATTACTTTTGAGCTCTGAAGTACATATAAAGTAAAAACAAGTACCTTGTCTGGTTGGACCTCCAACTTGAGGGCACAGAGAACTTCTCCCTTCCTGCAGATGGACGTGCCTGAAGTCTGCAGCAGCTCTTTGCTCAAATCCACTCCATGACTGACCAATGCATGATCTGTAGTGCTGAATGTGACCCGCCAAAACACCAGCACATCTTCAAATGCTCTGGAAATATAGCAATTTTTTTATTATTTAATATGCAGTTTTAGAATATATATATGTAAAATTATTAACAATAAATTGCTGTTCTGAAAAAAAAAAAAATGTGTGAAACCTGTTTTCCTGTCTTTGCAATACAAGTGTCACGGTTCTGTTTACTGAGTCCTCATCCAGGACCTGCCCGGACAGAGAGCTCAGACTGAAGCCAACTATACCATTCTGGAGATCACTCCCTGTGTACAGAAGCAAACAGTAATTGCACAAAGAGTCTTGGGAAATTGTCTTTATGTCTTTCTTGTTCATTTGCTTTCTTATTTATTTAATTAAAGGGATAGTTCACACAAAAATTTAAATTTACTCACTAGTTACTCAACCTTGCATGGTTCCAAAACTTTGCAAATTTTATTCTGCTGAGCACTAAAGAAAATATTTTAAAGAAACTTATAACCATTGGCTTTCATAGCAGACAAAAAATAAAATAAAATAAAAAAATACTTTGAAAGTCAATAGTTACAGGTTTCATTTTTTTCAAAATATCTTGGTGTTTAACAAAAGACAGAAATTAACTAACTGAGGCTGAGTAAATGATTTTAATTTTATTTTTTTTAGGTGAACTATCCTTTTAAATTGACAGAAATTGAACGAAAAATTCAAATTGTATCAATATTTCACTGTTTATGCTGTCTCCTCTACTCTATTGTTATTAAATACATGGTAAAATGGTAAGAAAGAGACTTCATTAAAAAAAATAATAAATAAAAAATAATAATAATAATGCTGATCTTACTGAAATACACATTACTGGATTGCTGGCGTGGTCATACGTAGGCCCACACAAAATCAGCAGATTTTTAGCCCATTGAGTCTATTTTTTTACTTGTGTAAATGTGTTTCAATTTATATTTATTCAGTTTTTAAAGTCATTTCACAGATATTATTGTAATATAATAATATTAAAATGTCATATGATTTATTTAAAATACAGTTTGTAAAGTAATATGTTCTGTCTTTTAGTAGAGATATTAGATAAAAAAAAATAAAAAAATAAAAAAAATATATATATGTGTAGATTCTGTCTGGCTCAAGTCATAAGTAAAATATTAAAACTATCCAGCGCTGAAGCTGAAATAATCACTTGTCTCACAAGCATAATTTAATGCAGTGTATCCAAATTTCAGTCCTTGAGACACCCCACCCTGCACATTTTATATGTCTACCTTGCTTAACATACTGTACCTGATTCAGATCATCAGCTGGTTACCAGAGAGATCCATGAACTGATCCTTTTGTCAAATAAGAGAGACATACAAAGTGTCTAGAGAAAGGGGTCCAGAGGACCGCAATGAGCTATATGCACAGCTAGTGTTTTTCATCCAACTTCCAGTGAAAGGTTAATGTGACTATTTTTAATTTCATTTCAAGTTTTTTTTTTACAGCATCGATGTTGTAATGTAAAGCAGTGATGAAAAGCAGTGTGAATGCAAGCAGCATCAGTAGCAGCAGCCGAGCACAGAAACTAAAATAAAATAAAATAAATAAAATAAATTTCCATATTTAAAAAAAATTGCGTTTAAAAAACGGATTTAATGCAGTGCTTCCTGTCCGGTCTGAAACTTATTTTGAAATGTATATCAATCAGACAGTGATGATCACTGATTTTTAAAGAAATCAGATTTTAAATGTGGTAATTTTGTAATGGTGGCACAGTTCACCAGAAGCGCTTGGGCTGGCTAACTGAAAATGAAAGGTCTTATCGATGATTTAATAAACTAAAATAGACTAAATAGACTAAAATAGCATTTGTGAAATAATTTTAAAAATTAAAAATTTCGCAGGAGGGCTGATGTTTTTAAATTCATTTGTATATGAATGTGTTTGTTTGTTGGTGGGATTGAAGCAAATATTAGAGAAAAAAAATCCCTAATGTTGAGCCCTTGTAATGACAGCTACAGTAATTTCTCACCCAGAATAATGATTTTGGCAAAGGAAGTGAAGCCCAGCTCATCTGGCACACTGACAATCTGTGCTCCACCTTCTGCATCGCTGAGGTAGATAAAGAAGGCCTCCTGCCCCTCGGGCTCCTGATCATTCAGTATTATCACAGTGACCTCCACCTCATTCTGTCCCTCCAACAGCGTCACACTCTGCGTCTCTAGAGCAAAGTCTTCTCCCTCCAAGGCCCACGTGCCATTGTGCTCCCGATGAAACTGTGATGCATCCACCAATGGGGTTTTGAGTCCTGCATAAGCCCTGATTTTGGCACTCACCACCCCTGAGAGCCCTGCTGTCCTCCGTACTCTGAGTTGAAGCTTCTGCTGGGGCGAATCCTCCACACTGTCTTCAGAAATCAATTTCACTGCTGGCCCGATACTCAGAAATCCACTAACCACATCATTAGCACGAATGGTAACAGTAGATATGCTATTTTTCTGTACAATCTCAGGCTGAGCTGTGATTAGAGGCAAGGTGGTGCTGAGAACGCGCACGCTGGTTAAGTTTACATAAAAATCCTCATCCGGCTCAGTTAAGGTATCGTCCAGAATGGACAGGCGAATTGAAGCGGATGTTTGCCGGGAATCAAACAGAAGCTGACCGTCTGTCACTGGCACATAGTCCTTGTCAGGTTGGGCAGTGCCAGGCCATGTCCTGTAGGAGACGCTGGATCGGTTGCTGCGGAAGCCATAGAAGCGCTGGACGTAGAGTGTTATGGTCTGCACGTCCTCCTCGATGACCAGATGCTGGGAATTGGGATGAAACTGATACAATCCCAATGGCTCCACTTCGGCTACTGTGTAACCGGTCCTGATGAATACAATATAGCAAACCAATATTGTTAGCACAGACAAATAGGAGAGAGGGAGAATTATGTCTTGGTGTTGGAGGAGATTGGTACCTAAGACGTGCTCCACCAGGCGACTCGGACTCTACAGAGGTGAGGTAAATGGCATGTGCTGTGACGACTGAGATGTTATTGAGGGCAGTGAAAGAGATCAGCTCACTCCTCTGACCATGGAAAAGCATCACTGAGCCTTCAGATATGAAGAAAGAGAAGAACAGAAATGTTCATCATTTTGGAATTTTCCTTAAAGGGTTAGTTCACCAAAAAATTAAAATTCAGTTGTCATTCCTTTCCCTTGAGACCTTTGTTTATCTTCAAAACAAAACATTTTGGATGAAATTCAAAAGCTCTTTCAACAGTCATTCATTCCTTCATTTTTCTTCAGCTTAGTCCCTTATTTATCAGCAGTCACCAAAGCAGAATGAACCGCCAAGTATAGTGGCATATTTTTTACGCAACGGATGCCGGATTCAGTATTGGGAAACACCCATACACTCTTAACACTCATACACTTTGGCTAATTTAGTTAATGCAATCTATCTACAGCGCATGTCTTTGGACTTGTAAAGGAAACCGGAGCACACGGAGGAAACCCACGCCAACATGGTGAGAACATGCAAACTCCACACAGAAGTACCAACTGGTCTAGCCGGGACTCCAGCGACCTTCTTGCTGTGAGACCACAGTGCTAACCACTGAGCCACCTTGCCGCTTTGTTTCAACAGTCATGAGATCTTAAAAATCCAGGAACCAAAAACATTCCATGGGATTTCAGTGTTTCAACTGCAATCATATGAAGCTCTAAAATACTTTTTGTGGACCAAAAAATAAAACAAAACTGTAAATATGATGTTGTTTGATTAGATATTTTCTTTCCTGTCGGGTCATGGTGTGTGTATACTATGGGCGGTATAATATATTGCCATTAGACTCAGTAGATGCAACATTCACCCTGATCTGACACGGAAGACATAAGCAAAACAATAAAATAAATAAAAAACAAATAGGGTTCTTTTTGGCAAACAAAAGTAGTCATGGAGCTTCGTGTGATTACAGTTGAACCATTGAAGTCCAATGTAATGTTTTGAGAATGTTTTCTGAACTTTCTAAATGTCACTGGACTATTGCTGTCAACAGAGAATGAGAGAGAGCTCCAGGATGTCATCTGAAATATCCTAAATTATGTTCTGAATTTGTATAAAGGTCTTAGGGGATTCATATGACACGAGGTTAGCGATTCATAACATCGTTTTCATTTGTGGATAAACTAATCTATCACTACAACTGCCAGTGATCATTGTATACCTAAAACCACCAGCGGGTAAGATTTATGGTTACTGTTGTGATGTAGCAAAAAACATCATATAAAGTCATACAGTATTTTACACAGCGATCCCTAATTAAGTGTGAAGACACTGTGACACAATGGTCTTTGTAAATTTAGGCTGCTTTAGGTTTGGTTTCTGTGCACCCCCTGTTATGTAAAGATGCTTTTACATAAAATCACTGTATTAGGTGTTCACAAAGTAATGTATATGAGTCATGAAATTATCATTTTCAGTCATTAACTATTATGCTGAACTGACCAAGTACACAACACTCTCTCATGAAATCTCACAGCTATCAAACTCTTTGGTACTTGTTTGGCATCCATAAACTTTCTTCTCTTTTCATTGAATAAAATATTATACCACTTTCTGAAATTGTAAAAGGTTAATACAGTAGTTAACCCAAAAGTAAAATGTCCTTACCATCTAGTCATACTAAAGGGCTTCTAGACATTTATGAATATCGTCCTTCCGTTGAACACAAAACAAGATCTTCTGAAGAATGTTGGGGAACAAAACAGCTAATGGCATCCATAATAGAAACAAAACATACTATGGAAGGCCTTTTTTCCAACACTCTTCATTATATCTTCATTTTTGTTAAACAGAAGAAAACTCAAACAGGTTTAAGTACTGTAAATGATGGCAGAATTTTCCTTTTTGGGTGAACTATCCCTTTAACAACAAGGGGCTGTAATAAAATGTGAATAAAAGCCTCTGACAGGGAGACTTACATAATTAATTGGAAATATTACACAAATTTTAAAAAGCAGTTGTAACTAAGTTTAACCTGTTATTTGTCTCTGCGGAGCTAACCTGATCTTGGCAAAATTTCCCCTGGTTGGTATCCTGGTGGAGTTTGACCAGGAGGAAACCCAGAGCTCCATCGGACAGTAATGTTCCCATATAAGCCTGTCCGTGTCACCAGCGCCTCACACTGGCCACTCTCTATATCTAAGACCCGCAGGGCCAAAGAGGCAAATCCAACCTGCAACACAAGCAGAGCAACCATGCTGAGTTTAATTATTAAGCATTTGACACATGCCAACAATCATTTCTATTAGCTTAAGTCTACTGTAATGGTGTCTTACTGTTTGAAATTGTTAAATATTTGAATGTGACTTGCCTATTCATAATAATTAAAGTATTTAAGATCATATATAATTCCCTTTACACCAATATAAAAGGTGCTGTATAATAATCATATTGCTGTTTGATCTACAATTATGTCTTAATTTAATTAATGATGATTTGTCCTTACAGAGGTCATTAGTGCTTGCTTACAGCACTGGATCCAATTTTTTTTTTTATTATAACAATAACAACAACAACAACAACAACAACAACAATAATAATAATAATAATAATAATAATAATAATAATAATAATAATAATAATATATTAATTAAACATTGTTGTATGCCATGAACCAAAACATAAATAAATAAATAAATAAATAAATAAATAAATAAATAAATAAATAAATAAATAAATAAATAAATAAATACATTTCTGGGTGAAAAATGGATATAGACTGACAGTCTAAATAAGGCATTAATACCATTTATAAACACTGTAAAATACTGTTTTGCAAAAATGTAAACGTTTTACTACAGTAAAGGTGTTGTGACAATGTTTTGGGCGTATTGATTACCATGTGAATTATTACAAACACTATGGTTAAACTAAACTGTTTATTTATTTATTCATTATTCATATTTCAAATAAAAAAAGAAAAAGCTGCCACTACTAAATTAATATGTTAGGACATCAATGAGACATTATTGGTTAACTAGCAATTATCTATTAATAGCGCGCCATCTCGTGGTGAGATTAAATAGTGCAATATGCAATATTTCAATATTTTACCACAGCATTTGCTGCCACTTCAGGAACCGAAACAACAGCCAACTTTGATTCCAGCTGAATTCTGGGAGGGGAACCGAGCAGAGGACCAATCAGAGTCACATCCGTCAGCTCAACACTGAAATTAAAGCCGGTTACAAAGAACACCTGCAGTGGACACATTCAAAACAATAACATTAACTCAATTAAGGTTGACAAGAAAAACATTAAAACTTGAATATTAAATGTCCAAATTAAAAACCAATACATGCAATACATTAAAGAAACAGTATGTACCTTTTTTTATTAAAGTATCCAAAAACCACCAGAACAGGGATGTCCAAACTTGGTCCCGGAGGGCCAATGTTCTGCAGAGTTTAGCTCCAACCCTGATCAAACACATCTGAAACAGCTAATCAAGCTCTTACTAAATATACTAGAAATGTCCTGGCAGGTGTGTTGAAGCAAGTTGGAGCTAAACTCAGCAGGACCGAGCTTGGACATCCCTGAACTAGAACATTTTGCTGACTTTTGTAGGCCTACTTACATTAGCCCAAATGTTTCAAATGCTGTTCAAATCTAGAGGAAAAAGCTAGTATATCATTATAATAAAAGCTCTGCTGCTTTTGTGTCACATCACACTCATTTTTCTTCAGCAAACTCTTCAGTGGTTTAATTTCACTATTGTAGCATTCAACCTTAGGGCTGGGACACACCAATTTGACAGTCATCCATTGGTCAGCGTGGGGCCTTCAGTGAGCATCTGTCAGACTAGTTTGTTTGGTGTGTTCCACACACCTCCTTATATCTGGTTAATGTCAAAGCGAGTTGGCCTGATTCAGCATATAGAATTGCCATCAGCCATTAACAAAAAAAAAAAGAACGCTTTGATTGGATATTAAGCTACTAAAAAAAGCTACAGCGACAAAACCAAGTAAACAATTTGTGTCAACTGGGAACATGAAGACGTTGGCTGCAGTTTGACTGCATTTTTTTAAATAGTTTGAAATGATTGGATTGGATTAGTAGATTATTAAACATATCATGATTTGTATCTGCAAATCAAAAGTTCTGCATTCCCATTGTGGACTACTGTGCCATTTGGATGCAGAAAAACACATAATTTCATGCAGATGCAGAACAACCACTCTCGTTTCAGTTGGCTGTTGTTTGTTTGGTGTGTTTACAAGCTGATTCTTGGTCTAGATGTGGCTGGCAAGAGGGAAAAAAGTGAAGTTGTTTTCTGTCTGCCCTAGTTCTTTGACATTGATGTGTCCCGACATTAATGTAACCCCACCAGTCCTACATCACCCAACCTGGTATAGAACCGGCGACCTTCTGCATGGGAGTTGGTTGCTCTAATAAGGAGGCTAAAGACCATGGCCACTAGCATCTGTCACTAGAGCACTTTGAGAGGTCAGAGAAGTGAGGTTTACATGCACAGCACTTACTAGCTGGCCTTCGTTACATGCGCTTTGAATGCTTTAGCTCATCCATGAACATGAAGAGTTCCACAGGATTTAGTGAAGATGACAACTCCCACGATTCCACACTCAGTCACGGTGTCACCAAAATATGTTTTTTTTATTGTGAATTTGCACCCTGTAGCGCTGAAAATGACATACTGTGGCTTTAAATCACTCACCTGGCTACTAACTGGGACTCTAATGCTGGCCTCATGTTCTCCATCCTTCACCAGTATGTTTCCAGTGATCGTGTCCTCTGTAAAACTCTGCCCAGGAGTGGTAAAACTTATCCTGTATCCCACACTGGCATTGCCGAAAGCTCCTGCCAGCCTGTTGACGCTGATAATGAGTTGTCTGCTTCGGTCTGCAGCGTTGACAACCACTGACTGGTTTTGGGAATACATGACAAACACCCCATGGGGTTCGTCATTGGCACGGACCTTCAGACGGGTGATGCTGCGGTTTAAGTCCAGCTCTGCGCCACCTTCTACAGAGGTCAGACGGAGGGTGTATGTTTCCTCCAGCTCAGGCACAGAGTCGGGCAGCAGGGTGAGGATGATCTCTGCCAAACGCTGTCCTGCCAGGATGATGACTGAACCACGCAGGGCAGCGAAGTCTCCTGATGTGTCTGCATCACTGAGAATTTGCCAGAAAACCTGTGAGGGGGACAAAAAAGTTGTTTCTTGCTAAATTAAAAAATATATATTTCAAAGTTGTTTTTGAAAGAAATGTTTTTTGCTGACCAAGGCTGCATTTATCAATCAAAAGTACAGTAAAACGAAAAAGTAAATCATTAATTCAATCATTTTCTTATCGGCTTAGTCCCTTTATTAATCTGGGTTCACCACAGTGAAATGAACTGCCAACTTCTCCAGCATATGTTTTACGCAGCGGATGCCCTTACAACTGCAACCCATCACTGGAAAATATCCAAACACACTCATTCACCCAATTTACCTATACCACAGGTTTCTGACTCGTGTGAAAACCCAAAGCACCCAAAGAAAACCCATGCCAGCTTGGGGAGAACATGCAAACTCCACACAGAAATGCCAACTGACCCAGCTGGGGCTCAAACCATCGCCCTTTTTGCTGTGAGGCAATTGTGTTACCCACTGTGCCACCATGACGCCCAATTAAGTACATTTTCTGAGTTTAAAAACTATTCTTTTGAAGATGTAGTTATGTATAATTGTAACGCAGCTTCATTGTTTAGTCGTTCCACCACATAGTACAAACATTTCTGTTTCTAAAAATCTAATTATCACAGAAGTACTGCTGTCAATGTTAGTGATCAAAATAGTGTAAATCACATGCTGAAAGTAAACTGTTTCAAACTTTTAAAAGTTTGTATCGATTACAATGACGATATTTGACAGAACATGTATGATGTTTTTTAAACCACTTCTTTAAAAGAGTTTATGAATCCTTGAAACTCAAAATAATATTCATTCATTAAAATTCCTACGGCAACTATTCCAGCATATTCTTTACACCGCAGATTCTTTTTCTGCCACAACCCTGTACTGGGAAACATACACTTTCAAATGCACACACATAGACTATGAGCAATTTAGCTCATCCAATTCACCTACAGTATAGCGCATGTGTTTGCAGGAGAAACCGGAGCACCCAGAGGAAACCCACGCAAACACGGGAAGAACATGCAAACTCCAAACAGAAACTTGAACCAGCGACCTTCTTGCTGTAAGGCGGCAGTGCTAACGACTGAGGTAGCATTATTTATATATACATATATATATATATATATATATATATATATATATATATATATATATATATATATATATATATATATATATTGCGGTTATACAACAGTTTGACGGCATAATTGTGTATATAAAAACAAAATCAAACATGGACAGTCTCAAAAACCCTTTTGTATGTGAAACTACTTTCTTTCACATTGGATTGAAATCATAAGCTGACAGTTAAACAGTAAAGCAAACATCTTTTAAACTTTAGATCTGTAGTAACTGCTTTTTGCTGGTTGTATGTGGGCGGAGTAATACACAATAGGTAAAAAGGCTTTACGGGTGCTGATATTACTTAAATATATCACGGCTATCAGCCAATCAGATTCAAGAACCAGACAGAACTGTTGTATAAATAAATAAATAAATAAATATATATATATATATATATATATATATATATATATATATATATATATATATATATATATATATATATATATATATATATATATATATATATATATAATAAAGAATTATGTTTAATAATACATAGTAGTTTTCTTACCGTAATATTTCCCATGACGCCCTCTCTGCGTGTCACAAGTACTGATACTTTAAGAGGCCCTTCGCTGTCAGAAGGCTCACTGTAAATGCGCTCTTTCAGGTCCTGTTCTGTGAATTGCACTATGCCATTGGGGTCTCCAAACTTCTCAATCTACAGAAAACACACATTGTACATCACTAAATGATACATAGTTTTTTTTTTTTTTTTGATAATCTGGACATACCGTGAGGGTGACCGATCCTGCTCTGGGGTCGACACCCATCTCTCCAGAGATGACACTGAGCATGATGATGAACTTCTCTGTGACCTCCACCTCACCATGAGGCAGGATATTCAGCTCAATGCTGCGCACACCGCCTTCCCCATCTCTGAAGCTGAACGTCCCGTTTACTGGCTCAATGTCTGTGTTCATGGATGGTAAAACCTCATTTGAGTTTGGGCCTTGAATCTGCCACATTACCTGAAGAGGAGGAAACATTCCAAGCACATTTTAAATATTTTAAAACTCCGGTCTTTGATTTTAGTCTTTACAGGAAGTATGTTGCTTAAAATGAACTTGAGATCAAATTTAACAATTCTTATGCATGAATTTATTGACTGAGTAATTGATTTATACATTGGACACTGACGTCAACCTTTCCTCTAAGTGCTCTACTGTAAGTCCCACATGTAAAGAAGCTGGTATTTTATAGCTATGTGCATCAGAAATGTGAGCTCATAGTCTAGACAGGGGCTCACCGTGGCGTCTCCCAGCAGCCCGTCTGCTCTCTCTGCAAACAGACTCAGTCTGACGGTACTGTTGGGGTTTGGGATGGTGATGGCGCTTTGGTTGATGAATCGAACCACACCGTTTGGCGAGTCACTCTTGGCAATCGTTATTCGTGCAATTAGCTGAGCTCCAAGTATGGCACCTCCTGTGGCACCAGTGAGTTGCAACTCAAAAATCTCATTAAATTCACTGTGGACAAAATGAACACACTTTTCAGCACAATTTTCCAAACTCCCACTCATTTAAAATGCTATATCGTTCTATATAGCTACTCATGACCACTGTTTAGTCGTATCATACATTGAATAGAAAACTCTACAAAACAAAATGTACCAATTTATGGCATTCACAAATAATTTAAAGTCTGTGTGAAATAAACATTTACCATGTTTATTTTGCTAGTAAACATTGTTATTCTTTAGTTGAACAATTAATGGATGTACATTTATAAAAAAAAGTTTGTTTTGGTAATCTGAACAGTCAGATGGGGCTTTACTATTTTTATCCCCACCTCCACTGTAGTTACTGTTCTACTATTGGCTGAAGTGGCCCAAAGGTGAACCCAGAGCACAACATAAATACTAATAGTAGGAGTCAAGATGAGAGGAAAATGACAACAGTCGATAAGAGACTGATTTAAAGGCTCTATTTAATGATCTAGATGCAAAGTCTAAAGTGCATGGCGGAAAGTCATTAAGGGAGTTTCCAAATCCGCTTTTGCTGTTTTAAGGATGGAAAAAATATGGTCTGCACACTGGCACATGGTCTTACAGAGTTGTGCTTATTCACTTAATGAGTTATGGATGTGTTTTGAGCATAACATTCATTAAACCAATCAGAGTCTGATGTCACATTTCCTTTAAGAGTCAATTGTGTCACGCCATGGCACATTTGCTATTTACATAGTGGACTTTGTAAGAAGAAAACCTGAACACCTCAATAGCGAGAAAACAGTTAAACAAACCATCTGCAGTGCAAGGATAAAGAGCCTCCTCCGTACGGCCTCTTTACTTTCTCTTTACTTTACTTTTACAATATTTCAATATTTTACTTTCGTGGATAAGGAAACGGTGTTGTCAATTCATACCAAACACATCTTGCGCCTTATTGTATAAGTCAGAATTAGAAATAATTAGATCTGAAATATATATTTTACCTGTTTATTTTAGTATCTATAAACAAATAAATGATTTAAAAACATAGTTCATAAAAAATAGCATTTTTCTAGAAAATGTTATATCATAAAAAATATTGTTATCCCAATATAACGATACAACAATAATATTAGATCTTTAAGAACTTTAACAGACTTTAACAATTTTAAAAAATGAGTCAATTTCTCTCCATCAGAAATAAGAATAATATGAAATTAAACACATCAAAATAAACACTGTAATGCTTTAGAAATCCTAATCATGTCTATTTCCATATCCCATTATTCTGATAGATCGTTTAAACCCTGAAGCTGTGACTTGACAGCAACAACAGCATATGTAGCAGACAACCTCTTCCTTACCTCTCTGTGTCATCCACTATGGAGACATTGATATAGCTGAGAGTTTGGCCATGCTGAAAGGTGATGGAGCCGTTAAGCAGGATGTAATCTGAATCTGGTTGAGCAGTCAAACCCTTGGAGACAAACTGTACTGTGACCTGACCATAGGATCCAACACGTCTGAGGACTGGGATGGACAAAGTTCCTACATCCTCTTCAACTGTGACAAAAAATAAATAAATAAATAAATAAATCAGATAGACTGACAGCAACTATATATACGCAACATGCATTTTGACAGTCCTTTTTTAGTGCTATTTTTATACACTATACATTGGATACTTTGACAAATTAGCTTTCGTTTTAATTTTGTTTTGTAATAGTTCAGTTTTTATGATAAATCAGGAAATTATCTAACTTACACAGTGTAATGATATGGTTTACTTGTTACAATATTAAGTACTATTACTTATAAAAAAATATTATGTTTTAATATATGTCCATTTATTGGTTAGGGTTGCTTGGTTATGGCCAATTTAAAATTCAGTGAATTTAAATATATATTAATAAAGTCAGTTAACATAAATAAATAAATAAATAAATAAATAAATAAATAAATAAATAAATACATACATACATAAATAAATGCAATTACCAGTATTGTTGACATATTTGGGATCAAACTCCAGGATACCCTCAGCATTGTCATTTTTCTGGATAATCACCATGAGGGAGGACAGATTGCCAATAGCTGGAGGCTGATCAATCTGTAGGCCATACTCTCTCACAGTAAAATCCATTGAACTAAAAAAAAAAAGGAAATAAAAAGTACAGTTTAAGAACTACTTCTAGCTACCAGTCGACTTGGTCTTCAGAGAGCAGAATGAACTCTACCTGGCATTGAGAAGCTCTACTAGAGTAATGTTGAGGAAAAACTCCTCTGGTCCTTCAGGAAGGTCATCATCGAAAATAATTAAAGGGATGACCCTCGAGCTCTCCCCGGGTCTGAATAACAGCCGTCCAGAGGACTGTCCAAAATCCTGCCCGCTGATCGCAGTTCTGCCTTCTGTGTGGAAACTGACCCACACGCTGCCAAACAGACCCATGGAGCGAACAATGGTCACATTCACCTGAAAACGTGACAAGAAACTGTTGAGTGTTCACAGTAACCTTTAATTTTTTTTTCTCCTACAAGTGATCCTATGAACACTACAATGGCCAATGCTAATTAATAATACACAAACAAGTATTTTTTAATATTATGCCCTTTTTGTAACATAAAAAATAAACCTCTGGTGTCCCCAGATAATGTTTGTGAAGTTTCAGCTCAAATATTGCGCAGATCATTTATTACAGCTTGTCAAATTTGCCCAGTGTTGTCACATCAAACCACCTGAAGGAGGCACACTTTTACTCTCCATATGCACCAGACATATTTCTGTGCAATTCTGTGCAATTCTGAGTGTTCTTCACACAGATATGTGGACTTGGCAAACCACTTGTAGGACACGGTCTCTTTTCTATCCGTGTCCATGCTGTTAACTATTAACTATTTAGCGACTATTATCTGGTGTTTCGTAATATAATTGTGCCTGCTGCAGCCATGGTGCAGCAGCAAACTTTATATTTTTAGCCAATAAAATTAATACTTCCAATTTTCCATTGGTCTCAGGGTGCTTTCACACCTAGACTTTTCTTTCAGACCCTGTCTCGTTTGCTCAGTTGTCGCGGTTCATTTGGCATATCTGAATCCAGCAACCAAGCCTGTATCCACGCCAAAACAAACAATCTGAGATCGCCTGAACAAGGTGGTCTCGGCTCAATTAAAACAAACTCTGGAGCGAATCAATTGTAGTGAGAAAGTAAAATGGTAGCACTTTACAATAAGGTTCATTAGTTAATGCATTTACTAACATAAACTAATCATGTACAACACTGGTACAGGATTTATTAATCATAATTGAACATTTACTAGTGCATTAATTAACATTCAAGTCCATGCTTAACATTAACTGTTAACAATAGTTAATGCACCATGAACATGAACTAACAATGAACAACTTTATTTTCCTTAACTAATGTTTATTAACCTTAATAAATACTGTAGTAAATGTATTGTTCATTGTTTGTTCATGTTAGTAAATGCATTACTTAACATTAACTAATGAACCTTATTGTAAAGTGTGACCAGTAAATTGATCCAAAGAACTAACAAACCAGGCCATATCACAGTGTATTATGTCTATGCAATTGCCATATATACGGCTATATGAAGAGAGAATGTCAAAATCAACATAATACATGTAGATCGCTGGTAAACATGCAGATCGCTATAGAACTACAAATCCGCTGTTATTTCGACTAAATATCCAGTCATGCACCGCTACCACACACCTGTTCCAGTTTCCATTGTTTACACACACACGCAAACACACACAGCTGGAGGATTGTTATGGACTGATTACAAGGACTATTTAAACAGCACACACACACACACACACACACACACACACACACACACACACACACACACACACACACACACACACACACACACACACACACATACACATCAGTGCTGAGTCTTGTTTAACTGTTTGTGACATTACAATGTCTGTCCTTTGCCCTGCCTTTCTGTGTTTGACCCTTGCTTTGTTTTGTTTGTTTATTTACTTTGTCGACTGCCTGCCTGTTGACCATCTACCTGTTGTATGACCATGACTGTGGATTTGCCTCTATACATCTGTTTGCCACTGTGTTGACTAGTGCTTGTCTGACAATTCTCTCTTGAATAAACCTGCATTTGGATCCACACTTCCTTGTCAGCGTCCCCTTACATTACAGAATGATGAGTAGGGTGGGATGCCATTATTCCTACCACTAAATGTGCGTTTCATGTCGAATACGAAAGTGAAAGCATGCTTTAACTATTTTGGTTCGTTTAAAAACTTTGCCGTCTGAATTAAAAAAAAATAAAAATATATATTTTTTTAAATAAATTTTAATCCCTTTTTCAACAGATCAACAGATGTGAAAGCACACTTAGTACACAATATAACTACAGAAGAATCAAGCTTTAAATAGGAACATCTTCTAAACCTCCTTTTTTTAAATGACATGTTAATGGCCAAATCTAATTTAATGATCTATACTAAGCTAAGCTAAGCTAATACTGCCCTCGTCAGACCAGGAGATCGACAGAATGAAATCAAAAATAGTGAAACCCAACTGTTTACTTCTAGGTGACTTGAGCCTATAGCTGATGGTTAATTATAAAGTGCATTTGGCCTGCTGTCCTAGGAGAGAGCCCTGAGCTCAGAATACGCTTGAGCCCGGGGCTCCCTCCACTTTCATGAGGAGAGAGGAGAGTCTGAGCTCAGGTAGGTCTCAAGAGCTCTCTCAAATTTGTTCACTCTGCCTATTCCTTGATTTTATAGGGGCTGCCACAACGGAATGAACTGCCAACTATACTAACATATGGCTATGCAGTGAATACCCAGTACTAAAACACTTACATAATATGCCAATTTGGTTTATTCAATTTACTTTAACACATGTCTTTGGACTGTGGGAGGAAACCTGAGTACCCGGAGGAAACCCATGCAAACACTGGATGACAGTGCTAAGCACTGAGCCAACATGCCACCCTGTCCTGGATTAATCTTAAATAAAAGGGGAGGAGTAGGGGTGGATGGGGGATTCTTTGAGGCGAAGATGACTAGGGTAAGATGACATAATCATCTCGAAATAAGTTTATAAATAAACTTCACAAAAATAAAAAAGTGGAGTGTACCTCTCAACTGCTCTTTTATTCTCAACAATCACTAAAATTTATTTAGTCTTAGCAATTTAGTATTTTTGTCAGTGGATCAATGGTTGCTAGGCTCTTGTTTTATGTAAGTTTAAAAACGTTTTCAATGACTTTCCCAGTCAAGGGGAACAGGCAGAAACACACAGTGCCCTGGTTGTGGTTTGTGTCTCATCAGTGGTAATGTCATGCAAGGCGTCTCACAGCTCTGTCCTCCTCAGTGGCACGCAGAGAGGCTTGGGAGAAGGAGAAGAGCCCATGGGGAAGGTCACTAGCAGCCATAGTGATGCTGGCAAACTGTCTGTCAGGGTTGATCACTGAGCCCGGGGTGAGAGAGCTCAGTCTCAGCTGATATACACGTCTTTCTTCGGGTATCTCATCATCTAGTGCCTGCAGAAACAAGAGAGGGAATTAGTCATCCAAGTTTTAGGAACAACAAATAATAACTTGAGTTCTAGTTGATCATTTGGTATCAGAAGTGGCTCATATAAAAGGCAAAGGTCTCTAGATTATGCTTATTTTACCAAAATAAAATATGATCATGCCTTGATTTTGAATTATTTAATTACGACAGTAAGGCCTGACTTTGCTTAGACAAAAGTCTTGTCACCTAACAGAAATAATGTACATTATAGAATATAAAGTCATGGTGTAGTGGGAAAATATTTTATAATATGTATGACTCCCATGAGCTTGGAGGTAAATAAAGTCATCTGGAATGGCAAAGAATGTATTTTTGCAAAATTATTTGGATTCATCTTCAATGTCTTTTCCTCCATTTTACCCCAGCCATGCTCAATAATGATCATGTCTGGTGACTAGGCTGGCCAATTCTGGAGCACCTTGACCTTCTTTGCTTTCAGAAACTTTGATGTGAAGGCTGAAGTATGAAGAAGGAGCGCTATCTTGCTGAAGATTTTACCCTCTCTTGTGGTTTATAATGTAATAGGCAGCACGAATGTCTTGATACCTCAGGCTATTGATGTTGCCATCACTCTGCAGATCTCTTGCATGCCCACATACTGAATGTAACCCCAAACCATGATTTTTTCCTTCACCAAACTTGACTGATTTCTGTGAAAATCCATATGGGTTCCAATAGGTCCTCTGCAGTATTTGTGATGATTGGGATGAAGTTCAACAGATGATCACAGACAAATCTACCTTCTGCCACTATTCCAAATGATTAACTAGAAGTCAGGCTATTATTTGTTGCTCTTACAATTGGGATCAAGGACAAGACTTTTGTCAGGTAGTGTAAGTGTCTGGATGGTTTATGTATTTAGATTTTACAAGGGAAAAGTATGTTGAGTAAAGACCTGGATACTGAGTACTGAATGCACTTAAACTGCACATTGTAAAATATGTAACAAGATTTCTTTTTTGTTTCATGAAGATGTTTTAGTGAAGAATATTGAATTAATCATTTAAACATACAATGTGCAAGGTGTTATTCTTAATTTACTGTTTAATTATTTTAAAACAATCAATACCTAACTAATCAAATACAGAAAGAAAAATAACATAAGTCATGTTTGTGTGTGTGCTAGTGTGTGATTAAACAGAAGTGTTAATTATTCAATCAAGGACACGTTTCTGGCAAAAGTCAATTCAGAAATAAACAAATTTTAATACACCACTTATAGATTTTATATACCGTCATCTTAGAATCATAAGGTTCTATCTGATTTATTTGTCAAAATTGAGTTATTAACATATTCTTATTAAATGACGCTTATTAAATGATGCTTATTTACATTATGGGATGTTGTTTTATAAGTTGTTTGCTATAGAGTGCAAAAACCAAGGTGACAAAACTTAATTTTATTCAGTTTTTCAGAAAACAAGATTTCTTAATTTTAGTTAATATTTTCAGATTTAAGGAAGTACAGATTTATATACTGGCTGAAAATAAAGATTATACTGTACACGAAATATTATAATATATATTGATGGGCACAAACACAGCGCATTATAATGATTTCCGAAGGATCATGTGACACAAAAGACTGGAGTAATAATGCTGAAAACTCAGCTTTGCCATCAAAAGAAACAATAATACCTTTTCAATTTAAATGATAATGCATTGCCAAAGACTTTACATTTACAATGTCAATGCATTTTGAATTTACTGCATTTTTGTTCAACTAAACGCAGATTGCAGTAAGTGAACTTACAAAAAATTAATAGTCCTTGCTTTAGATTAGGTCAAAAAACTGCATGAAGTTGAATTAATATAGCATTTATTAACATACTAACTATTTTTATATGGCTGAATAATCAGGTATATACTGTAAAATGTTAATCGGAAAAAAATGTTTATTAATGTTGTACTTTCTCATTCTGAATGATCTTTAAAAACCACCAACTATTCTTAAATAACTGGTTTGTAAATAATGCTAGATCTAATCTAGTAATGAAAAACTAGATCATTAACAGAATCATTAAACATGTGCTTATAAGTCAAGAATACAGCATTTGTCATTGTATTTAAAAACTGCTTACTAACATCTATTAATGCTTAACAATTAATCAATTACCTATTTGCTAATGCTTAATAAATGATTTATAGTTTGTAGTTGTTATAAAGTGTTACCAAAAAAATGATTACTGACCCCAGACCTTTTAATAATTGTGTGTAGTGCTCAGTTTTACCTTCAGTTGAATTGTAGCAGCCGACTGGCGATCTTTCATGACAACTTTGCCTGAGGTTTCCTCAAACTCACTAACTGCAGCTGTGGTGATGTTCCAGAAGATCTCAATCTCACCAAAGATGCCTGGCCCTCTTATGAGACTGCAATTGATATGACACAATCAATCTTCATATATTTAAAGAGGAAACTCTGGTGATGCCAATGGTGCAAAATAAATATACAATATCTATCCAATAACCTCCTGGAGAAGGGTAGAGGTTTACCTAATCAGGGCTGTTCCATTGTAGCTGCCTATTGGCTCACCAATCAAAACATTCCTGCTGGAATCAGCTATTCCTACAGTTCCCAGAGCACCTACATCAGGCCGGATAACAACTGTAGCAACACCTGGTGGAAAGAAAAGCAAGTCTATAATACTGTATGAAACACTGAATTCTGGATTAGTACCAATTAATCATAAAATGTTGAGTGCTATTTGTTCAGATTGTTATTATTTATTATAATAATGATTATTATTAATTATTATTGTTGTATTTTTATTTTTGTTATGCACTTAAGCTCAGTCACTCTCACTGGCAGAGCTGTGAAAACAAACAAAACACTATTGGCCGTTCTTTAAGAATGGGAGGAGCTACTGTGTGTCCCACCCTGTCTTCATGTTTCAGTTAAAATCCGTCAAATTTCAAATAAAAAAAAAAATGCACATTCAAAGCACTTCACAGGACCATTATCAATGTTTTCAATGATGCTAATATGTTGACAAACCTCTAACTGGATCAATGACAGGCTCATTCTTCAGAGAGAGCAGTTGGATGGTAAAACTCTCTTCTCCCTCCAGGACAGCATCAGCCAAAGCTTGAATAACCAGTGTCTTCTTTGACTCAGTCTACAACAGATAAAACAGTTTAATGACTGTTAGCTTCTCATTGTGGCACAGGTAAAAAAAGACTGTTCTGTTCATTAGAGTACTGGTTATTTTGTTCATTATTCATTATTTACTATTCAAGCATACCCCGTTAAAAATGAGGGTTCCATTGTGAGGGCTCAGGTCATCTCTGCCCTCTTCCTGCAGAAGCCAGATTAAATGCACTACTCCTTCTCCACCAGAGCTGCGCACTACAGTCAGTGTAGCCACAGAGGCTGGGTCATTGAGGAACTGGGGCTCAGACACAGACACCTGATGAAAAAAAACAAAAAAAAAACATATATATAAATTAAACATTGCAGTTGTTGTTACTGAGGATAATGTTCACAACATTAAAAAAACGCTACTATGCTACACGACAAAAATCTAGCCAAAAATGATAAACTATCTGCATTTACACATCCACTACAATGGTCAAAATGTTAGATTAATGGTTTTACCTTTACACCGACCCAGAAATTGCTATATTTGTGTACTCCAGTTCTCTTTATGGTCATATTGTGTCTATACAAAGCATCATAATTTATGGAATATTATTGCTAAGAGTGCCATTCTGAAACTGTGGAAATAAGTTATATTCCTCAATTTAAGACATGGTTATTTTATCTCACTCAAATACTGCACATGGAAAGAGTCCGTTATGGAGTTATTGATAATCTTGTTAAGTTTTACAATATATGGCAAGCATCTCTTGATCAACTGGACCAATATAATGCGGATTCTGAGCAGCAGTGTAATGCTTAATATGTTCACTTTACCTATGTACTGCCTCTGTATTTTCATCGAAACCGTTTATATGCCATAATTATTTTTTAACAATAAGTTTTTTTTTTTATTATTATTATTGTTGTGTTGTTTGGTAATTATTGAAAAATGTAAATCTAATAAAAACACTTGTTAAAAAAGTATATATATATACATATATGTTAAAACATTTATTTATTTTTATTTTTTTTTTATTTGTGCCTCATTTGATTTAATAAAGCATTAAGCACTAGAAAAACATTTGATTTGAAGAGTCATTATACTGAGGGTAGATCACAGGAGTAACATCTCCTGTTGGCTTTACTAGCACCTTCTTCCAGCAGCATCTTGGAATCCAAGTACTGACCCCCCCCTCCCCCCCAGCTTTAATGGGTAACCATAGCCATGTTTCCATCCAACGATTAAATGTACGCCCAAAACTGAAACATTGCATAAAACATTTGCAAATAAAGCACTGTTTACATCTAACAAGTCCAAGAGAACAGAATCATCACTTCCTGATTAAATGGCGCCAAATGTCAACAGTAAAAACTAAATTTGATGCATTATTTTTACTTTTCATTATTTACTAAGTAACTTGCGCCTCAGAAGACAATGCCAACAAGCATGAATGCATGGTGGCATTTGAAGGCATGAGACACGGAGCACAGATGCTCTTGACAGTTCTGGAGATAATTAATAATATAATAACACTAATACTGAAATGATTAGGGTGTTTTAGAATGATCAAAACAATATTGAAGATGTTTACAATGTGGTCTGTCAGCTGGTTTGTCCATTCACATACATTTCTATTTTCACAAGATCTCTTAAAACAAAATTACATGACTTTCCTCATGCACATACTGGAATTTGTTTGGTAAACTTTTTATCTTTAACACATTATAATAAGGTTGAATTAGTTAATGTAATTTAATGCATTTACTCACATCAACAAACTGAGAAATACATTTATTAAATTATATATTCATGTTTTGTTAACATTAGTTAATGGAAATAAAGTTGTTACTAAAACTAATGTCATCAAGCATGATTTTTTAATAATGCATAAGCAAATACTGAGCTATAATAAATGCTGTACAAGTATTTTTCATTCTTAGCTCTTGTTAGTGAATACATGAATTAACTTTTACTAATGAAAACTTATTGTAAAGTTTGACTGTTAACCTAAATACAGTTAACATAAAGTTACATGTACATAAAGTTAAATGGGGTGCAGTATAACAAAAAAACAACAACAACAACAACTGAAGTTACATTTCAATTGCCATTTTAAAAATGTAAATAAAAAATTTAATTTTATAAAAGATCATTTCTGAAACCTTACATATGAAAAAATGCATATGCAATGTAATATTTATATTAATAAGCTAAATATACCGTTAAATATTAATGTGGATATGCCAGTAACTTACCTTTAGCTCTTCAAACCCAAACCGACCAAAAGGTGAATCATTGGCAGGTATGCTGACTACCACAGATGTCTCGACTCCCAACCTGGCACCTCCAATGACTCGAATCAGTTTCACCATGAAGGTCTCTGTGGACTCTACAATGGTGTCATCAATAATGGTGATCTCAATATAAGCCATTGCCTGAAAAAAATTATAAAAATACTGTGCATAAATGGTATGCCACAAGAAATTTGACTGCATGCACCAGTTGTGACACGGCAGAAACATTTAACTACCAGAGCCATTCAGAAGTTCACTGCAATAAACTCCCAACGAAATTAACCGATTTTTAATCCAAATAAACATATTAAACCTATACAACAGTGTTTATAGTACATGCTGAGTGAGTGAACTTTGCTGGTTTGCATTGAGTCACCATCTAACATAAGTTTTCAAACTGTAGGTTCGCTAGCAATCTTATTTGCAAGATCTCAAATAAGCTATTTGCTATACCAATAAGTGTGACATGAAAGGGTATTCAAACTCACATTAGTAGCATTTAAAACTGAAAAAAGCACTAGTAAGCACATGAGGTGATCAATGGTATAGTAGTTTATGCTGTTGTTCAGCTGTGACGTTGCATTGTTTCTAAAATAAAAACTTGCACATTACTGTTGCAGATGGGTGGGACAAAAACCCCTTTCTACACTGAAAATACACAGTTTATCATAGGTTGCAGTGTCGTGTGTAGTTCGGACACGTTGTTCATCTACACTGAAAAAAGCAATTAGCTACTTTTCTTTAAAACGTGAATAAACGAGTTGCTTTAAATGCAACAAGTGGATATTACTTAAACGTAAACCCATTGAATTTCATAATGATGCACATAGTTTGTTTACTAAATAGTTATAAGGCAATGAGTTTACTGTCTTATTTATATTAAAGTTAGTTAATCACTTTGTTCTGTGTTTGTGCATCCTGCTACCTGGCTTTTTTAGAGCTTTTGTTTCAGAATATGGTATGGTTTAGTCATATAATATACATTATATACTGAACATATACATTATGCATATAAAGTTGCATAAACAGGCAGCATGGTGGCTTAGTGGTTATAGACATTCGCCATAGGTGAATTAAATAAAACTAAATTACCCATATGTAGTGTATGAGAATGAGAGTGTAATGAGAGTGTATGGGTGCTTCCCAGTACTGGGTTGCGGCTGGAAGGCCATCCGCTGTATAAAACATAGATTAGAATAGTTGGCGGTTCATTCCCCTGTGGCGACTTCTGAAATAGAGACTGAGCCAAATAAATGAATGAGTTGCATACACTCAAATTACTGGGCGTTTACTTAAACAAGGCGTCTCTGCCCAATTTCTAAACTTTGTTCAGATGAAAAAGTCATTAAAGAGACTGAATAATTAAGCAGTATCCTAATACATAAATAGAAATGTACTGTATCACTTAAGAAAAATAACCAAAAAAGCAGTATCTGTGAGGGAGCTCTTCTTTATTTCTTAATCGCTGCAAGAATGCTGCCTCAATGAAGGCTCAATTCACATTATCAAATTTAAATGTTTTAATTTATATTTTATTAATCATCACCTGTTCATCTTGAAATGTAATGTTTCCAGAAGAAGGAGTGAAGTCTTCGGTACTGGCTGTGACTAATTGTGTCTCCCAGTAAAGCACCAGTCTACCAAATATACCTGCCATCCGCATGACGGCCAGACGAAGGACATTTCCAGGTGACGGTACCTCATATGCCAGAACTGCCCCGGAGACATCCTAAAAGGACAAGAGTTTGTGTAAGTGTGCTTGCACTTTACTATAAACACATTTGTGCCCAAATGTTTAAATAACGGTTCCATGCATGTAGCCTTGTCCTTTATGAACATGTTTTGCATTTATTGTCTCCATGTTTTAGATTTTTTTGTCAAGAAAATCATATTTGAATATGCGGCAACTGTAGTTGCTGGTGGGAAAATATGCTGTAAGAACCCTTTAGTGTAAAATTTTTAATAGGAGGAGAACATTTGGTATTCTAACTCAAAACAACTTGTTTAAAAAAATTGAGTTTCAGTGACATGCTACTGCGTTTTTGTGCAAAACCCATGTGTGTGTGGACAGCAGGGCCTAGGGTTTGACTGAATTTGGTTGTACTTTTGTAGTTTTTCTTAAGTGATTCTGCTTTTTATCACCAGGAGTTCCGTATTCTCTGTTCACTCAGAACTTTAACTCTGCTCCAGTGTTATTTTAACTCTTTGTAGGTGTGGGACCAGTGGGAGAAGTTGATTTTGCTGTATATCAAATTGTGTATCAAAAAAGGCTACTTAAAAGTAAAGATATCAGTTAAATGCTTAAGTTATGTTTAAGTGGGGTATTATGAAAGCAAAAACCATTAAACAAGACTAATAACCTTAATTTTTTTTAACTTATTAACACATTATTCCCTAATTCTGCATTAGTTATGTACTTACAAGGTATTTGCCCACCGGAAACGTTCGAGGTTACAGAAGTAACCCTTCGTTCCCCGAGGAGGGGAACGGAAGTGCCATGAATGGGAGGATTCGGATCAGAAGCCGCTTATCTGGAGAGTATTGAACGGGCCAATGAATGAAATTAATTGGCAGCGTAAGCTTGCGCAGGTGTGCGACATCTGCAATTATCTCAGCATATAAGCACACCTGAAGCCAGCAGACGCCATCCTTTTAAGCTGAAGAGACTTTCAAACAGCTAAGGGACAGTCATTATGGCGACGGAATATGGCACTTCCGTTCCCCTCCTCGGGGAACGAAGGGTTACTTCTGTAACCTCGAACGTTCCCCTTCGGTTGGGGAACTTCAGTGCCATGAATGGGAGAAATATGGAAAGCGCCATAATGACTGCACCTTACCAACACCCCCGATGAGGAGATAGTCAAGCAAGCGTGACGCACCCACATCATGGGGGGCGCGGTCCTCCAACGTGTCCCTGGCCCTAATTTATCCTACTTCAACAGAAGTTTTACGGATTTAGATATATTTTTTGGGAAGTCGTGAGCATCTAGATAATTCTAGGAAATACGACAGTATGTTGGGAAGCGTGCAATCCCGATAGGGAGGACGCTGCGGAGGCCATCCGTTACCCAAGGGGGGGATAGATGGCAGAATTTACATATGGACTAGCCCTAAAAAAGGGGGAGTACGCATAGCAAAAGAGTGGTTAGCGGAGAGGGAAGACACGGGTCCGCCCAGGGGGGGGACTTAACCGTGGCGGAATAAGCATATGGGATCGCCTAGTGGGGATCACGCATAGCAGGCACCTATACCCAAAACGCGGGCTGACCAGCGGGCAGACCTACAACGTAGTGGGCCAGCAAGTGACTCCTCCGCTGAGTCAGTGCTGGGGGCCACGGAGGAATCTGCAGGGCTCACCTGACGGGGAACTTTACTGACAGATAAAAAAGGCGCACGTACCTCCATGTTAGGGAGAATGGCGCAGCAAGCGTGTTTCAACACCCTACCGAGTTGTCTCCTCAATCACCAAAGGGTTACCTAATACCCTTGAGGAAACCGGCTCCACTCGCAGATTGTAAAACCTTGCAAATGTGTTGGGTGTCGCCCAGCCCGCAGCTCTACAGATTTCTGTTAGAGAGGCGCCGCGTGCACGCGCCCAAGAGGATGCAACGCTCCGAGTGGAGTGTGCACGTACTCCCGGGGGACACGGCTGACCTCGACTCGAATAAGCGAGTGAAATGGCATCCACAATCCAGTGGGATAATCTTTGTTTTGATACGGCACTTCCCTGCTGCCGACCGCCATAACAGACAAAGAGCTGCTCAGATGATCTAAAATTCTGAGTACGGTCCACATAAATGCGCAGAGCGCGAACTGGACAAAGTAAAGAAAGGGCTGGGTCTGCCTCCTCCGGGGGCAGCGCTTGCAGGTTCACTACCTGATCTCTAAAGGGGGTGGTAGGAACCTTGGGCATATAACCGGGGCGGGGTCTCAGGACGACGTGAGAGTAATCCGGCCCGAATTCCAGGCACGAGTCACTGACCGAAAATGCCTCCAGGTCCCCGACCCTCTTGATGGAGGCCAACGCAACCAGCAGAGCTGTCTTCAGGGACAGAAATCTTAGAGATACTGATTCGAGTGGCTCAAAGGGATCGGATCGCAGACTCGTGAGAACGAGGGCGAGATCCCAAGAGGGCATGAGAGGGGGGCGAGATGGATTAATTCGCCTAGCACCCCTAAGGAACTGGATGACCAGGTTATGCTTTCCCACGGTGCCGCCAGCTACCGCGCTATGATAAGCGGAGATGGCGGCCACGTAAACCTTGAGAGTGGAGGGCGACAGCCTGCTGTCCAACTTCTCTTGAAGGAAAGAGAGCACAACACTAATCTGGCAATTTCGGGGGTCTTCTCTGCGAGAGACGCACCATTCAGTGAATAGACTCCACTTCAGGGCGTAGGCGCGCCTCGTGGAGGGGGCTCTAGCCTGAGTGATGGTATTAACCACCGCAGTCGGTAGGTTACCTAAGTCTTCCTCGCGTCTAGGGACCACACGTGGAGGTTCCAAAGATCGGGGCGAGGGTGCCAGATGGTGCCCTGTCCCTGAGAGAGTAGGTCCTCTCTCAAAGGGATCCGCCAGGGGAGGGCCGTCGCGAGGAGTGAGAGCTCTGATATCCAGATCCGGTCGGGCCAAGGGGCGCAACTAGCAGAACCTGTTCCTCGTCCTCCCTGACCTTGCACAGAAACTGCGCGAGCAGGCTCACTGGGGGAAACGCATACTTGCGCATGCCCCGAGGCCAGCTGTGGGCCAGTGCATCCGTGCCGAGAGAGCCCTCGGTCAGGGAAAAAAACAACTGGCAGTGAGCGTTCTCGGGGGAAGCAAACAGATCGATCTGGGCCTCCCCGAATCGCGCCCATATCAGCTGAACAGACTCGGGGTGGAGTCTCCATTCTCCAGGGCGTAACAGCTGTCGTAAGAGCGCATCGGCTGCACGATTGAGCGTGCCTGGGACGTGAATGGCGCGCAGCGATTTCAGCCGCGGGTGACTCCAGAGGAGCAGACGGCGGGCGAGCTGAGACATGCGGCGAGAGCGCATACCCCCCATGCGGTTAATATACGCCGCCGCCGCCATACTGTCTGTCCTGACCAGCACGTGTTGCCGCTCCAGCACCGGTAAAAAGCGGTGGAGAGCGAGGAACACTGCCAACAGCTCTAGGCGATTGATATGCCAATGCAGCTGGGCACCCTTCCAGAGGCCCGCAGCCGCATGCCCGCGACACACGGCCCCCCCAACCCGTGTTGGAAGCGTCTGTTGAAACAACAACATGGCAGGACGCCTGTCCTAGAGGCACACCGGCCTGTAGGAACGAGGGGTCGTTCCAAGGGCTGAGGGCGCGGCGACACAGCGCAGTAACCGAGACCCGGTGTGTGCCCGCGTGCCATGCGCGTCTGGGGACCCGATCGTGAAGCCAGTGCTGAAGTAGTCTCATATGGAGCAACCCGAGCGGCGTGACGGCGGCTGCGGATGCCATATGCCCCAGGAGCCTCTGAAAGAACTTCAGTGGGACCACTAGTTTGCTGTCGAGCTCCCTCAGACAGTTCAGCAACAGGCGAGCGCGTTCCTCTGAGAGGTGCGCTACCATGGTGATCGAGTCCAGCTCCATCCCGAGAAAAGAAATCCTCTGCACGGGGGCGAGTTTGCTCTTTTCTCGGTTGACCTGAAGCCCCAGTAGGCGGAGATGCCGAAGCACCTTGTCCCTGTGCATAATCAATTGCTCCCGCGAGTGGGCTAAAATCAGCCAGTCGTCGAGATAATTGAGTATGCGAATGCCCGCGAGCCGAAGGGGCGCTAGGGCACCCTCCGCGAGTTTGGTGAAGACCCGCGGAGACAGAGAGAGCCCGAAGGGGAGGA